>NC_138203.1:148358711-148781211 GCF_964194415.1 Vipera berus | reverse complement strand
AGCAAGATCTTGCAGATGCTGCAGTCTGTTATCCTGAAGTTTGGAGAAAGAACATATCCACAAACTACAGGTTAGGGATGAGGTGTGGCCACAGTCCTCCTGTTTATCTTGCTGCACTTGTTGCTTTAAAGTTGAGCAACTGAATGAGGAAAGTGTGTTCCATGAGGCATTGGAAGATCAGAAAGTTTTGTAGGGGTATTTCTGGGCCATAATGTAGGCTTTCAGTAGGATTGGAAATGTTTTCATTTGTCTTATTTTTGGAGGTGTCAGTTAATTTTTCAGTTAATTTGTGAAAAACTGCTCAGACTTTACTGGCACCATCCTTTCTTTGAACAGAGGATCCCCATGAGTAGAATATAATTTTGGACTCGAGTCATTACATACAGCTTCTGCTAGATCAATGGTCATCCATCAAGAAAAGGGATGACCAGAATTTCAAACAGTCCACCAAGATTGACTTATAATACCCAGGTATTTAGATGCCCCAAAGTCAGTCTTCTGGAAGCAAGTTATATGCTATTATTACTGGTATTTCACAGAGTAAAATCCCACAATACCATATTCAGTAAGAGTCGGCTTTTTAAAAAAATTATGTAAAATGCATGTAGGCAGCACCAAATTATCAGCAAGTCTTGAAAAATAGATTTGGCATAGAATTCTTTGAAGTCTTATTCATTGAAGTGTTTTTTTAAAATGCATATTATCTTCACTCTGTAGCCTGTATCGGTTTAGTTGGTCAATCAGAAGCCAACCCTGCCAACCCCTTTTTAAAGGTCATCATTTACCTTCAACCCAACTTCAACGAGTCTTTCAGCATTTAGGAAGAACTTGCTTCTGCAGACAGCAGAATTCTAAGGGGACTGAACTTCAGCTGCATCTAGCTGGCTTGGGTTCCAGGGCCAATGTGGTACTGTACTCCAATAACATAGATTTAGCTGTAATTACAGCACTGTTAAATCCAGAGTCAACTCTAGATTTGAGTGCTGAAAGATTTTCCCCTAATATCATTGTGAACCTAGCTCTGGAAGAGAAACAACATTTGATATTCTAACAACCCCACAATGGCCCCAGAGAACCTTATATTGGGGTCTTTTGTGAAATTTAAGAGAGCAGTGCAATTACCTAATGTGGGAAGCTTAGACTGCAGACAACACCATTATGTTTTGTTGATGTGCCACTATCCCAGGGTACTAATATCCCTTATTTCCTTGCATCTTATTTGTCATAATTTTCCATTCCTCAACATATCTCAAATGTATCATTTTTATGAAGCCCAAGTTCTGACTTTGGAAGAAAGTTGTCTCTTGTGCTCCCACTTACCGGATTCCTGCATGGGAGTTCATGTCAAGGGTGGGAGGTAGGGGCTGTGGAACAACAGTCTTGCTTGACAATTTCTACAGAGTCCAATCTCACAATAAGCATAAAATCTTTGGGTGCAATAGACCAAGAGATTTCTAGATATGGGTAAATGCTGAAACCTGTAATCTGGTCTGCAGAGAGTTAGATAGCTTCTGCAAATAGCCCTGATGCTTTCAAATTTTGCTGCTAAATTAGACTCGTCCTTTAGACATCAAGATTATTTTTGACAAAAAGCTACCTTGGTTGCTGCAAGAAATTTCTCATTCTCTTGAGATGTTGACCCTCCCATTTTACGACATCCTCAGGTCTGAGTTATTCACATATCTATTGCTTTCATAAACTGAGGACTGAGCACTTTTATTATTCTTATTACTGTCGGTTAGGGTTTTGTTTAGACCTTTTGGGCAATTGATTTCTTTTCCCATTTACTAGGCTATACATTTGCCATGCCTAGAGATATTTCTTTGTGAGTTCAAGTCACATCTTTCTTTTTGAGCATGCTAGGCCTATCTAAGAAACAAAATAGTAATCAGAACAGAAAAATATACATTGCCACATTAACAGAGCATCCAGCAGGATGCCTTATGCGTGTACCATAAATGAGGAAACATAATGCATGCTAGTCATTTTCAACTCTAGAGGCCGGTGCTCATCTCCGTTTCAAGGCCGAAGAGCCAGCGCTTGTCCGAGGACGTCTCCGTGGTCATGTGGCCAGCATGACTGGATGCCAAAGGCACACGGAACGCTGTTACCTTCCCACCATAGTGGTCCCTATTTTTCTACTGGCATTTTTTATGTGCTTTCGAACTGTTAGGTTGGCAGAAGCTGGGATGAGTAACAGGAGCTCACTCTGTCACTCGGGATTCAACCTTCCAAACTGCCGATCATCTGATCGACAAGCTCAGCGTCCTAACCCACTGAGCCACCGCATCCCTTGAGGAAACATACTAACTAACATATGTCATGCTATTACCCACAGATTTTCTTAACATCAGTTCTGGGATGGGAAAATGAAGAATAGGTGGATATAACCAGTAGTGGGATCCAGCCAGTTCGCACCACTTTGGCAGAACCGGTAACTAATTTTTTGTTGCCCAGATCCAGAATGGACTTCTGGAAGTGGCATCCACACAGAGAACCGGTTGTTCACATATTTGAATCCCACTATGGATATAACTATAGGGACGCGGTGGCTCAGTGGGTTAAGACGCTGAGCTTGTCGATCAGAAGGTCGGCAGTTTGGCGGGTCGAATCCCGAGTGCCGTGTAACAGAGTGAGCGCCTGTTACTCGTCCCAGCTTCTGCCAACCTAGCAGTTCAAAAGCACGTAAAAATGCAAGTAGAAAAATAGGGACCACTACGGTGGGAAGGTAACAGCGTTCCGTGCGCCTTTGGCGTCTAGTCATGCCGGCCACATGACCACAGAGACGTCCTCAGACAAGCGCTGGCTCTTTGGCTTTGAAACGGAGATGAGCCCCTAGAGTCGGAAACGACTAGCACGCATGTGCGGGGGAACCTTTACCTTTACCTTTATGTATATAACTACTCTTGATATTCTGTTTGCCATATTTCAATAACTTTTTTTAAGCTCTGGTCAAACTTAAATTTCAGTTCATGACTTCTATAATCCTGTTACAACTAAATCAAAAGCAAGCACCAGAAAAATCAAGGGATCTTACTTCTGAAGTGGAATGCTCATATTTGTTCTGTATCATTAATATCCTACAAAGCTAAAGGGAAGTAAAATCCATAAGATATAGTTGACTTTCTCCTAAGTACACATTTGGTTTCCACAGAGAAAGTATAGTCCTATAATGATGAGATTAGATATGATGGAAGATCTTGTTTTCACATGGACAAAGGATGAGAAAAGTGGTTCTCCATCCCATCCCACCCCACCCCACTTCACCCCATTTTTAGCTCTCTCTCTTTTGTTTGTTGAATATTTGCTTCCTATTATCTTCAATAAAAATGGCTTTCAATACCCACTGTCAACTGTTCAGCTGGCAAACCCAGGAAAAGATATTCCTGGGACATTATTTTACCAAGAGTATAAACTTTACTGAATAAATCATATTGGCACATATGAAGTGAAAACAGCTCTGGGTTTCCCGTGCAAAAGCTAGCATAGTTAATTTCCCCCCCCCACTTTCCCTATGGGCCATCCACAGTCCATCAAGTCCACCAATCACTTCTGTTCATTTTGTCATGAGAACTGGCCAGCCATCCTATGACATCTGCTCAGTATGTCCTTGAGGTGACAGCACTGTTTCACCGGAACAGGCAATGCTGGGATGCAATTCCCCCCCTTGCATTCCATCCCACCCCTCCCATTTCTTTGTCAAGCGAAGCGGAATATAGGTGAAAGATCAAGTCGATATTGACACCCATCTTCTCTCATTCTCAGGGCATGATATAGGAATGAGGAGACCAGAATGTGACAGAATCAATATTTCTCTTAATCCACTGCAATATGTAACATGCCTTCCTTTCTCTGATTGCTTTTAGAGCTATGACAGTACAGTAGGCATGGCAGTGGAAATCTCCATAATAATGTAGGGAAAATTTCAATGGGCAGGCAACCTTGTCTGCTCAGAAATTGGGCATATTTGCATTTTCCAGTGGGTTTATTAGATACTCTTCAGAACGTCATCCAACTTATTATTTTTTCTTCTTCAGTATCCGTTTAATTTCAATGCCATCCACTAAAAGGAACTTCGCCATAAATCAGTTAAACCAGTAATCCCCAACTAGTGTCCTCTAGGCATGCTGTTTGAGTCTTCTGATAGTTTTAAGTCCTAGCATTTTGTATCTGGCGGGCACCCAGATTGGAAAAGGCTGGAATAAAGGTGAGCAGATGAATCTGTATCATTGCAATATAATCCTCAGCACATCTGCTTAAAAATAAGCTCTCCTGGATTTAGTAAGATAAGGGATCCAAGATAATTGGGCCAAGATATTTTTTTTTTGCTTGTAGCCACAAAATAAAATTCAGAGGTCTGCCAGTAGAAGTAGTGATTACTGCTGGTATGTGAAGGGAGCAGGTTTTTGAGGTTAGGACAGATGTTGAGTGAGGAAAAATAGAGAACAATTTGGCTAATATTAAATCGGATTTCAATCCTGGTATTTTTCTGTCTCATTGAATTAGAGTCAGTAACCAATTAGTTCTTATAGATTTCTTAAAACTTTCCATCAAATTAAAACTTTCCAACAAATTAAAACTTTCTCATCAATCATGAGATCTTTCTGGAATGCTGGAGGATTACTGTTTGTCCCCTAAACCAAGGGTCCCCAACCCCAAGTCTGTAGACCAGTACCGGGCTGTGGCATGCCAGCAACTGGTCTGCACAAACAAGTAAAGCCCCATTCACAGGATGCTGGCAGCAGACAAAACCACACACCTTCTGGCCCATGGAAAAACCTCTCTCCATGGAATTGGTCCCTGGTGCCCAAAAGGTTGGGGATCTCTGCCCTTAAACTGTTGATCTAGTATTCCCTTGTCTTCCTTTTTTAATTGACACTATATAACATCTACGTAAAAGTATTGGGAAGGCAATCTTTGAGCTTTTGAATGGTTCAGTGAAGACATCCAACAGTGAAGACATCAAAGACATCAAAGACATCAGCGTCAGCCTGTGGTTTCGGCAGCTGAATCAGACAATTCTGAGGAGGAGGAGGAGGAGGAGGAGGAGGAGGAGGAGGAGGAGGAGGAGAGGTTTGGAGAGCCTTTGGTTGCAGATGCATTGCAGAGCTCTCAGCCAGGCCCCTCCCGTCTTGTTCCTCCTCAGACCCAGCTGTGTGAGCTTGAAAGATTAGACAAAGATGATCCACAGCTGGCTTTGTTCAAGGACACTCGAAGCAGGAGGCAGACAAGCAGAAGTGAACAAAGAGAAGCAATGAGGCACCTTGGGAGGAGGCAAAGAGAAGCCACGCCCTGAGGCTGTTGTTTAAAAGGGGAATGTGTAGGAGGTGCTGGTTGCTGAAGGCAACCGTTTGCAGAGCTTCTGATATAGTCTCGGTCTGTATTTGTTTTACTCTGTTTTGAACTGTTTTGTTTAGTTTTTGCGAATAAATTTGGTTGGCTTAATTCCAGCCTATTGAATATAACAAAGGGGTTGTCCCTGACATTTCTGCAGGGCCGGTTGTAGGCTGGAACAGAACACTACCTTGCTTTTCACTACTTACTTCAACTATGGTACTGGAGAAGACTCCTGCGAGTCCCTTGGACTGCAAGGCAATCAAACTGGTCAGTCCTAGAGGAGATCAACCCTGACTGCTCTTTAGAAGGCCAGATCCTGAAGTTGAAACTCAAATACTTTGGCCATCTAATGAGAAGGAAAGACTCACGGGAGAGTAGCCTAATGCTGGGAAAGATTGAGGGCAAGAGAAGAAGGGGATGACAGAGAATGAGGTGGCTGGATAGAGTCACTGAAGCAGTAGGTGTGAGCTTAAATGGACTCCAGAAGATGGTAGAGGACAGGAAGGCCTGGAGGAACGTTGTCCATGGGGTTGTGATGGGTCGGACATGACTTTGCAGCTAACAACAACAGTTCAAGGAAGTAATTGGTAGCCTTGGACATAAATTACATACATTAATAAACAACATAAATGTAATTTCATAAGTAGTGGATGAGGGAGCACAATTTAAAATTAAGCTCAGGTAAATGGAAGTGTTATGGTTAAATAGGGGTTGAGGTACAACTTGTTTTGGATAAGGTTTCATACTCCCTGAAAGAGCAGGTGTGTGGTTGGGGCACAGTCCTTGATCTTTAAGTTCATTTGTAAATGATAGGTATAGTGGGTAGTATTTTTCCAGTTACTCCTGAAGCATAAGCTGTGATATATTTTTTGCAGTCAATTGGATTTGGTACTGGTTGACCACATCTTGCTTAGATTCCTTAATTATTCTTAATTATAGCAATGCATTCTATATCAGAATACAAGTAGTCCTCATTTAATGACTGCTTGTTCAGCCACCATTCAAACTTACAACAACTCTAAACGAGGAAACAAGCAAAGTCAATGAGGAAGCCAATAATCATGTGACCTTGTGCCTAACAACCATTTAGGCAATCAGGACTGCCATCATAAGTCAGCATGGCCATGCGAAGTTGCATTTTAAGAAGACTTCACTTAGCAACAGACTTGCTGGTCCCAATTACCATCATTAAGTGAGGACTATCTGTATCTTTTAAAACTGTTCCAGAAAGGCTTTAAACTATCAATCAGTGCAGCAATCTCTCCCCCCCTCCTTAATCACTTCATTAAGAGTTGTGGTGGCAGAATGGTTAGAATGCAGGATTGCAGGCTAACTCATTGCCCACAGCCAGGAGTTCGATCTTGACCGGCTCAAGGGTGACTCAGCCTTCCATTCTTCCAAGGTCGATAAGGGGCAATATGCTGACTCTAGAGAGGGCTTAAGTGAAGCAGCATCTAACTCTAAGTGCCGAGTGCTATTTAATGATGTAGCAACTGAGGACAACAACAACAAGCAAAAAGGAGGGTTCTGTAATGAAGTTAAAAAAGTAGTACCATTTTATTGCTATGTTGTGAGAAAAAAAAACAGTGAAGTAATTAAATGTATAAAGGTTTCTTTCAGACACAGTTTCTTCGTCACAGGGAGTCAAAAAGTTAATGAGGCAGGGATGGAGGGACAGCAGCAAGGGAATTTGCCAGTGCTTAGTCCGCAGTCCAGGGTGAATTTTTGCAGGTTGTCGCTATACCTGCTCGCTCCAGGCAGGTTTTCATCAAGGAGAGATAAAACAAAAAACATTATATCTGCCCCAGTATATGATGAGTAATCTCTTGGTTGCCATGGATTCTTTCTTCCTCTTCCCAGAAGTATGAGTTGCTTTTGGGGTCTTGCAAACATCGGCTGATTGGTGGGACTGCACAGTCACTGAACCTTTCCTAGGATGGAGCAAAGTTTTTGGCAACTGAAGCACAAAGGGAGGATCAGAGAGGTTTCATTAAAGGATTGATCATTTACTGTACAAGTAGTCCTCAACTTATGACCCACAACTGAATCCAAAATTTCCATTGCCAAGTAAGACATTTGTTAAGTCAGTTTTGCTCCATTTTACGGCCTTTCCTGCCACAATGGCTAAGCGACTCAGTGGAGTTGTTAAATGAATAACACGGTTATTAAGTGAATCTGGCTCCTTCATTGACTTTGCTTGTCAGAAGTGTCACTGTGGTTTTTTTAGTTTTTGTCAGTAAGCTCGTTGCAGTCTGTTCCTTTGCAAGTTGAATTGTTATCTTATCATTGTAACCATGGTGAGTGTCACATGTTCAGCCATGTATTTTGTTTGGTTTTATATTTATTACTGTGTGTGCATGTCCAAAACAAAAGTTACTTTCTCTTCCCTTTCCTTTGTGTTCTCTGGTGAGATAGACATGTAGTCATGAGTCTTTCTGTGTTTTTACAAGTTTCTTTGTAATTAAAAGGTTAATAATAGAATATATGCTTCGGGTTTTCTTTCTTTTACCTGTTGTTTATCATGCATCAAATGAACCACGGTTCATCACCCTCTGATAGAGTTTTGTTTGATTTACTCTTCTGACAAGAAGGTCACAAAAGAGGATCATGTGACCCCAGCTCACGGCAAACCATCATAAATAGGAACCAGTTGCCAACCATCTGAAATTTGATCATGTGACCATGAGGATGGTGCAATGGCTGTTAAGTGTGAAAAACAATCATAAGTTACTTTTTTCGGTGCCGGTGTAACTTTAAAGGGTCACTAAACAAACTGTTGTAAGTCAAGGACCACCTGTATCCTCTTCCAGAATAAGTAATTTATGCAAAGTGCAGAGCAAGACTAAGAAGCGATAAAACAATGACATTAAATCTAGTGTGCACTTAAACCATGTACTTATCTTTTTAGTCTTGCTAGCCATCTTGTGTTCCATCATGTCCAGACACTCTTCATACTTTGCCTTTTGTTCTATAAACTTCTCACCTCAAATTTTTCAGCATCTTATCCACTCCATCTAACCACAACTGTCTTTGTTTCCCCCTTTCTCTTGATCCATTCATTTTCTTCATATATTTGCTGAGCAATCTGATTTGCATTCATCCACTCTGTATAACTAAAACACTTCAATAAATTATTTTTTGTTCTGCTCACTGTCTTTTGTATTTTGTCCATAGTCATTGATCACCCATTCATTCTCTTTGTGTTTTGCCTTGCATGCTCAGTGGAGGTATGATTTCCTTTGTCCCAGCTTACTCTTGTACTTTTCCTGATATACTCAATTGTCATTCTCCTAATATCTCATTTATAAACGTTATTCGGTCATTGATTTCATAGTAGACAAGTGCTGTTTTTGCTGTACCCTTCTTAACTAGACAAGTAACAGTTTCTTCTTGTTCTTTTTTTTAATGTCCTGAGTAGTAAAGGTAGTCCTTGACTTATGACCACAACTGAGCCCAAAATTTCTGTCGCTAAGTGAGACAGTTATTAAGTGAGTTTTGCCCTGTTTTCCTGGTAACAGCTGCTAAGTGAATTACTGCAGTTGTGAAGTTGCTAACACGGTTGTTAAGGGGAATCTGGTTTTCCCCATTGATTTCGCTTGTCTGAAGGTCGCAAGTGGGGATCACATGGCCCCAGGACACTGCAACCTTCATAAATACGAACCAGTTGCCAAGCCTCTCAATTTTGATCACGTGACCATGGGGATGCTGCAACAGTCATAAGTGTGAAAAATGGTTGTAAGTCACTTTTTTTGGTGCTGTCGTAACTTCGAATGGTCATGAAAGAAATGGTTGTAAGTTGAGGACTAACTGTAAAGGGTGTGATCTTGAGATGGACTGCCCAATTCCAGTCCATCTCAATTCACTAATGGCTAAGATGTAAATTTGAGTTGTCTCATTTCAGCTTTCCCTGTGTTGAGCTTTCCTGTGTTCGTGCTTCTGTGTTTATGCAGTTGAATGTACAGGCAGTCCTTAGTTAACAATGGTCACTGGGACTGGATTTTTCCTTGCTTGGTGATAGGGCCATAAACTATGCTGTCACACAATTGCATTGTGTAGCAATGGCAATCCCAGCAGTCCCTGTTGCCATTGTTAAGCAAGTCTCATAGGTGTTCTGTTCCAGCCTACGACTGGCCCTGTTTGAATGTCAGGGACAACCCATTTTTATAATCAACAGGCTGGAAAAAACCTAACCAAATTTATTTACGAAGAGTTCAAACAAAAGTTAAACGAAAAGTTCAAACAAGACTTAAACCAAAAGGTTAAACAAGAGTTAAACAAGAATAACAGACCAGGACTCTAGCAGAAGTTCTTCAAACGGTTGCCTTCAGCAACCAGCACCTCCCACACCTTCCCCTTTTATCAGCAGTCCCAAGGCATGGCTTCTCATTGCCTTCTCCCGAGTTGCCTCATTGCCTTCCTCTGTTCTGCTCTGCTAATTGCTTCCTGCTCCTAGCGTCCCTTAACAGAGCCAGCTGTGGATTGTCGTCTTCTAATCCCTCGTGCTCACATGACTGAGTCTGAGGAGGAACAAGATGGGAGGGGCCAGACTGAGAGTCCTGCAGTGTATCAGAACCTCCCTCTGACACCAAAGACTCTCCAAACCCCTCCTCCTCCTCCTCTTCAGAATCATCCGACCCAGCTGCCAGAACCACAGGCTGATGCTGAATCACAACACTAGGCAATTAAGCGAGGACCCCTCGTGATTTCCTCCTGGCTTCTAACAGGCAAAGTCAAAAGGGGGGAGAGCTGGGAAAGAATTGTGAGTCCCATGAGGCTCACAAGCAGGTTAATCATGGTTGTTGCATTGTAATTTTCATTGCAAAGTGATATGTTCTTAAAGCGTGGTGCCCCATGACTACATTGCCTAGTGATGGCAGTCATTCACATTGCTACTGTTCAGCGAGGATTGTGAGGACTTCCTTGTGGCTTCCTGCCAGCTTCCAAAAAGCAAATTCATTGGGGAAGCTGTCAAAAAGTTGTGGGTTCCAGACAGGCTGGCTGGTTGCTGCTGGAAGTTGGAGGGCACACAAGCCCTCCACTCCACAAACCCTCCAAACAAATGCTCTGCTACTTCTGCCAGCCTCAACTGACTGCTGTCATCTTCCTCCCTTTGCTGAGGAGACACATCCAGCCTGTTCATGAGACAGCTGTTGGCCATGCAAGGCCTTCTTCCTGAGACTTCATGCGACCTTGTTAAAGCCTGATGGGCTTCAGAATACAAGATGGTGGAAACTACAGCAAAGCACAGGGTGACATGGTGGCAAAGACAATGGAGTGTAGGGCAACCAAAAGGGCAGAAATGGTGGTGGGAGGGGAGGAACACAGCCTGCCAAGCACCTGAATGTTGTTGATCATGGGTGTGCTACAATGGCTGTAACTTCAAGGATGGGTGTAAGTAGCATTCATGCAGCAGCATCTTATCTTTGAATGGTTGCTGAAGAAATGGTCATTAACCAAAGACTAGCTTAATTCTACCTTTGAAGCTTCTGTATGGAACATCATCAACTAGACACTCAGAATCACTTTGTAGTGGAGATGGGCAGCATAAAAATGTAATAAATAAATGAATTGCAAGTTGAATAATTCCTTTTTCGTAAATAGTAATACTTTGAAATGAGGCTCCAGAAATCTAATCTGATCTATGATTTAAACCCATTGGTCACAAACAGCCACATCTATTATCCTTTTTTAAACCAAATATTAAAACGCAAGTACAACTTTGTTTCCAGAGTTTGACATTAAGATAAATCTTGACTCACTATTATGAAGCTGGAACCAACTTCCAGCAGAGATAGTGGGTCAGGCCTCAGTAACTGAATTTAAATATGCTTGGGATGAGCACCTGTACACCCTCCAACAAAAATAATAATAAAAAAACAAAAATAGTAATTAAAATAAATACATATATAAATTAAAAAGAAAACAGAAACAAAAAACCCCTCAAAGGGCAGACTTGATGGACCACGAGGTCTTTTTCTGCTGCTAGTTTTCTATGTTTCTGTTGACATCCTGATGGCTTTAATCTAGCCACATCAAAAATGCCATTTGTACTTTAAAAAAACTCAGTTCATCCTCAGTAGCATGTTGAATTCAACCTGTGGGGCTCATTATCCAGCACTGCATCATCAATCATTTTATATTGTCTATCCAAGTGGTTTTCTTGGTAAGGATACAGAAGTGGTGTATGATTGCCTTCTTCATGCAATATAAATTGATGTCTTTGCCATTGTCACTAAAGGGATTATCTGCCTCCAGCATCTTCTTGTATCAGTATAGGGACTTGCTTTAGTTGGGCAACTGGGATAATCTTTATGCATTGGATGACCCTGCTGGGAATATATTCTCTGGGCATATACTGCTGGCATTCTTCACTCATCCCTTCCAGGAACAACCCCCTCCCCAACACAATGAGGCAGCACAGCAAGACGTGGTGGTGGTGGTGGTTGGGGGAGTGGAATATTAATAGATTTTTGCTTAAAATGAGCAAGCATTTTCCTAAGCGGATAATTACCAAGCATTTGCCTTTGTGTTTATTCTTGGATTTCCATGAATCAATAACTTTTTCTGTACCTTTCATTATGTCATCTAACAAATTATTTTTTTCCCCTAGGTTGCATTTGCTCAGAGTATTGCCCAATTTTTGCCAAAACCCATCTCACCTTCACTCAGATTTTCCACATAAATTTACAAACATTGAACAGATATTTCTCTCTCCTCTCCTCTCCTCTCCTCTCCTCTCCTCTCCTCTCCTCTCCTCTCCTCTCCTCTCCTCTCCTCTCCTCTCCTCTCCTCACCCCTGCCCTCTTTTCATTGCTATGTTAACCTCTATCACATATTTTCCCCTGTTTCCCACATCTTTTTCTTTGTGTATGTGTGTGCATAAAGATATTCACATTTATATAACTCCATAGTAGTAATTGTTTCCCAATTGTGCCACAGGAAAGAGTCATGGAGTTCGTTGGGCTTTGCAAGAGAATTAAATAACAGAAGAATAGCAGAAATGAACATTATGTAGCTTGTTGGCACAGAAGAAAACCTGCGTGCCTCTCTCAAATATCTTTATGTGCACAATTTTTAGCTTAAAGAAATTTCACCAGCACTAGGATTACATCTCAATTGTACCTAAGAACGTCATTGGCATGAGAGTCATGGGGGCAGTGGTAAAGTTGAAACATGCTGAAGAGATGAAAGCTTGCAAATTCCGAACCTGACATACTATGGCTGCAGGCTCACATGAAACAAGTATAAAAGGCAGAATGTGTATTGCAGGGCCATGGTGCTCGTGTATGCATTTTGGCATCACCATGGCTAGCAGTTGACCTTTCTGTTCAGCTACCTGACCTAGGATTATAATTAAGAATTTAGACAGATTTAACCTGCATTATCATCAATCAGGTGTGCACAGCTTTTGGTCGGTAGATGCCAATGCAATATTAAAACATCACCGGAATACAAAATCACTTCTGAAAGCAATTCTTATAAACTGACTCTGTATAGATTTGTTTAGAATATAAATCACGGTTAAAAAAAAAACCCAAACCAATCAGGATGTCAAAAACTACACCTTTATTAACACAACCCCACAGACCACAAGAAGAAACAATATGAAAAGGCTGCCATACAAAATCTGCTGCAAGGTTATATAATTCAGAGAAGAGCAACTAAGATGATCAAAGGCCTGGAGCAGTGGTAGGATTCAGCCAGTTTGCACCACCTTGGCAGAACCAGTAGCTTTTTCTTCTTTTTTTTTTTACCCAGAATGGACTTCTGGAAGCGGCATCCATACAGAGAACTGGTTGTTCACATATTTGAATCCCACCACTGGCCTGGAGACTAAAACATATGAAGAACAGCTGCAGACTTGGGTTTGGCTAGTCTAAAGAAAAGAAGAAATAGGGGAGAGATGATAGCAGTGTTCCAATATTTGAGGGGCTGCCACAAAGACGAGGGGGTCACATTATTCTCCAAAGCACCAGAGGGCAGGACAAGAAACAATGGTTGGAAACTGAACAAAGAAAGAAGCAACCTGGAATTAAGGAGAAACTTCCTGACAGTGAGGACAATTAACCAGTGGAATAGCTTGCCGCCCCCCGAAATTGTCGGTGCTCCATCCCTGGATATTTTTAAAAAGAGGCTACACAGTCACTTGTCTGAGATGGTATAGGATTTCCTGCTTAAGCAGGGAGCTGGACTAGAAGTCCTCCAAGGTCCCTTCCAGCTCTATTCTATTCTATTCTATTCTATTCTATTCTATTCTATTCTATTCTATTCTATTCTATTCTATTCTATTCTATTCTATTCTATTCTATTCTATTCTATTCTATTCTATTCTATTCTATTCTATTCTATTCTATTCTATTCTATTCTATTCTGAGCTTCCTTTTAGAAGGATAATAGGTACTGATGGCTATTAGAAAATTCATATTTTGTTGATCGAATAAACATTTGTATTGGCAGGCGGTTAGTCTAGATATCTATTCCTTATTATTCTGTAAACAGAACTTGATTGTTAAATCAACTGCTTGCTGGTGTAAATGGAGCAGAGAAGAAAATTAAGCTGGGGAGAAGAGATAGTAATTGCCCTGTCTATTGTCTTGTAGGCTTGGGAATTAGCCAGAACAATTACCGGGCCCTCACAGGCATGAATATTTAAGGAAGCAAGGTTCACACGGTCTTTTAGTCTGGTTTAATCCCAGGAAAAGACTAAATCAGAAAACTAGCCTGCTTTACTCAGCCCAGCGGAAAAGGCCTTCTTCAGATCCTGTCTGCTAAAGAATTTCATTTGGCAGGGTCCAGGAGAGGAGCCTTTTTGGGTCTAGGAAAACTCACCGTGCAACTTGCCGGACAACTCTCTGCAAGAGAGGACAAGAGTTACACTGATATCAAATAAATGGTGGAATAGAATCATTAAAGAAAGGATTCCAAAGGAGGGACAACATGCTTTAAAAAAAACGTTTTACTATATTGTAAGTTGCCTAGAGTTGCTGTATCAGTGAGATGAACAGCATAAAAATTTAATAAACAAAGGAATAAATACATGCCACACTCTTAACTTACTAGAGAGTCTGCATTCTGTAAGGTAGGATCTCTTTATTTTGTCAGAATTTCTTTCTCACAGATTCCCTACCTGCCAGACTGATGCCTTGCTTAAGAGGCTGAAGGCTGAATTGCTTGTTTACTGCCCATTTGCCAATTTTTTCTTGCCCAGATCCTAAGACTTCTCTTGTAACTACCCTCCATGAACAAGAGCCGACAGATCGAATGCTGAGCTGTTCTTAAATTGACCTACAGATTTATTTATTTATTTATTTTTAAAAAAACATTCTGTTCTTTTCTTTGATTTATTTGGCTTGTACAAACCACACACTGATATAGTATACAGTAGATGGCAGGGTAACAATGGGATGGACATTGTGAATGGAACACTTAGGAATGAATAGAGGTGAAAGTAAGTGAACATTGTAGACATCCCCCCAAATAATAATAATAATAATAATAATAATAATAATAATAATAATAATAATAATAATAATAATAATAATAATAATAATAATAATAATAATAATAATAATAATAATAATTCTTTGCACAGCAAATGATGTCAAGTTTTATGCCAGGAAGGTGGGACTTTCCTCCTGTAAATCTCACACTCATCAACATCCAGCCTGCTGGGAAGTAGAGAGAACTGACCCAAATCTAGTGCAATTTACTCAATAATGGTCTGCCTGTTATTTTGGTCTTGGCTTCAATAATACGAGCAAACTGGTAATAAAATCAGGATAGTAATTAAACTTCAGCAAGTTCCTGTCATACTATCTTTCTCTCTTATTTATTAATGGATGAATACAACTACAATCAATTACTGTTTTTACTCAGCTTGGTTGTCCATGAGGAGGAGAACGTCTTAGATAATATTTGTGTGCATCTTTTTTCCTCTTCACTCCCATGTTAAATTAATGTTATTAATTGTAGTTTTGCAGTTTTGTCATTTTGAGATCTATGGAGGTCTCCTCATTTTCCCGGAATTACAACAATACTGACCTCAACAAAGTCTGAGGTCTTTTCTCAACAAGGTTCATAATTCATCTCAGTGAAGGACCAAATGTTTGAGGGCAAAAGGCAAATCTGTCAGGACATCAGTAACATAATGAAGGCGATGAACGATGATAGATTACAGACCAAGGGTTTTGTCCTCTAGCCATTAGTGGTCCAAATAGTTGTAAAAATGTAACAATGAATGATAGAACAGGCAAAATCATGCCCTTTAATAGCACCACAGTTCTATCAGATGAGGAATATCTTGTCACCTTATCCACTCAACAGCCCCACTACCTGGAAAAATAGGACATACTTTCCACACAGAAAGTCACTGGTAATTGGGAAACCTTCACCAACAATAGGCCACCCAATGGAGGGACAATCTGACATCCTCTGAATACCATTCAGTTTCTCTCTCCCCCTTCCCCCCAGATTCTTTTCTTTTAAATTTGTGTCAAAGAAGAAGTGCCAATGGAGATGTAATTAGAACCATCCTTACAAATTTAGACATTACTGAATTACTAAAGAAGATTTTATTACATTGGGTGACGGACACCAAAGATGGCAGTACATCTTTTATATTTAAAGAAATATTTATAGTAAATATAAAGGGGTGAACCTCTTTATTTTTTAATTTTGCATTCTCTGCTACAATAATAGGTACTGTACCACATATATTACTTGTAGAGTTGTAAGGAAATCTTGGCCACATGAAAATAAAAAAGAATATTTAGAAAGTTCTTCAAATCCCTCTGTGTCTTAATTTATGACAAACCTGCAGGCCCATTTGGTTACAATCCAATGTACACCACACCTGTCAGAGCCAGAATAAAACTGGCCAGGTGCTACTTAAAATTTTGGATGGCATTCCTGTTTCTTTCCCCCCATTGGCAATTCTATGATTGGGAATGTGTAATATATTCGTAAATGTATGTAACCGAGTCATGTTGGCAATCAATCTTCTAGCAGTTTCTCTGTGAGCTAAGTGGAATCCCTGAGTCTTTTCTGCCAGTTTCAGGGGTGGAGGGAATAGGAAGGCAGCTTTGTGAAATCTGGAATGTGAAAGGATTTTTAAGGTTTGAAGCACTGGAGAAGAAACAGGATGAGCCCCGCCTCCTGTGCATTGTCAGTTCTGCAGAATTCTTAGCTATTTATTTGCCAGAAGCTTTTGAATTTGATCAGTGAGCAACACACAACACACAATATTATCTGTTTGAAAAGACGCTGCTCAGCCTCCCATCAAAGCTTTATTGAACAAGGAAAGAGCTGAATCATCCTTCTGGTTGCTGGAACATTGCTTCTAGGTATATATTTTTACTTCTTAGATCACAGGAAAATTTGTTAAGTCCACAAGTTTGAAATTCTGGAAGTTACATACTGCCCAGTTGCCACAATATTTATCTTAACTGATTTTTCTGCTTTCTGGAGCATGAAGGCCTTTCTCATAATTTATTTCTGTCATTTGAAATCAAGCCTCCTTGACACACAAACTTTTGCTATTTAATTATTTCAGTAAACGTATGCAGACTTAATGGTTGATTGGACTGCAGCCACTGTCTATAACTGCATTTGTTTGCTTCTTTTCCTAACAGAAATTACTCTAGAATGGTGGTATTTTAGATGAAAAGTAAAGTTCCTAAACAACTGGATTATTGGGGACCAGGCAGTGGTGGGATTCAGCCAGTTTGCACCACTTTGGCAGAACCAGTAGTTAATGTTTTGCTGCCCAGGCCCAGAATGGACTTCTGGAAGTGGCATCCACACAGAGAACCAGTGGTTCACATATTTGAATCTCACCACTGTTTCATCCCCAGCAAGTATATTCAACATTAAAATTTTAGTGCTGTCTCTTAACTTATAGCCAGATACATTTTCATTTCATAATGCATCCCATTTTCTATAAACTCATTTATAAATCTTCAGTTCTCCTAATTGATCAACAAAGGTCTAATAAAAGTTAATAAAAATACCTAACAACATAAGTATATAATCCTCCTTTCCATTTAGTTTAAATTCCCCTCATCTCTCTTAGCAATTAAACATTATGAAAAAATAATTGTAATAAAATTGAAAGCTATTAAACATTACCAGGCATAAGTCCCCATTTAGCTATCCAAAAATGGTAACATAAATATTACAAAACTAATCCATTACAACCATTGAACATTTTCAAAAGAAGAAACTACCAAATCCAGGCAACCATTAAACATCATGAAAGATAGCAACTCATTATTTAACCACAGTCAAATAAATCAATATTATGGTTTCTTTCCTTCTTCCTCCCAGCCATCCTTAAATTCCATAGATAAAATTCTAACTCCTCTTTTCTCCTGGCCTGTTTGTTTCTTCTATTGCTGTTCTTATCATCTTTATCTATATGAAACCGCTGGGTGAGATCATTCGTGGTTTTGGAGTTGGGTATCATCAGTATGCTGATGATACCCAGCTTTTTATTTCGACCCCAAACCACCCCAGTGATGCCCTCGACGTGATGTCCCGTTGCCTGGAAGCGGTTTGGGTCTGGATGGGGAGGAACAGACTTCAACTCAACCCCGACAAGACTGAGTGGCTGTGCATACCGGCATCCCGGGATATTCAGAATATTCCATCTCTTTCTATGGGGGGGTGAGTTATTACCCCCCGTAGATAGGGCTCGCAACTTGGGAGTCCTCCTAGATTCACGATTTACTTTGGAAGATCACATGGTGGCCGTGACTAGGGGGGCCTTCGCCCAGGTTCGCCTGGTGCGCCAGTTGCGGCCCTATCTAGGCCGGGATGCCCTGTGTACGGTCACTCATGCGCTCGTGACCTCTCGTTTGGACTACTGCAACACTCTCTACATGGGGCTGCCCTTGAGGACCACTCGGAGGCTCCAACTGGTACAGAATGCAGCCGCGAGAGTCGTGTTGGGAGTTTCCCGATACTCCCATGTTACACCTCTGCTCCGTGAACTGCATTGGCTCCCAGTTGTCTTCCGAGTGAGATTCAAGGTACTGGTAATGGTGTTCAAGGCCCTACATGGCATGGGTCTGGAGTACCTTAGGGAGCACCTGCTGCCGGCATCAACTTCCCTCCGCACTGTGCGTTCCCACAGAGAGGGCCTCCTCAGGGTGCCACCGATCAGAGAATGTCGTTTGGGAGGTCCTTCTCTGTGGGCGACCCGGAATTATGGAATCGGTTGCTGGTTGAGCTCCGGATGGCGCCCGACCTCCGCTCCTTCCGATGCGATCTGAAAACGCATTTATTTGAACAAGCCGGCTTGGCCTGATGGGGGATGGGTTGGGTTTTTTATTGTTCTTAATATTTGTATTTATTGTTTTTACCTTGGGCATTATGTTTAATTCCTTTTAACTTTTGTATTTTTGCATTTTATACGTTTGCCCTGTTCACCGCCCTGAGTCTTTCAGGAGAAGGGCGGTATATAAATATAATAATAATAATAATAATAATAATAATAATAATAATAATAATAATAATAATAATAATAATAATAATAATAATAATAATAATTATTATTATTATTATTATTATTATTATTATTATTATTATTATTATTATTATTATTATTATTATTATTATTATTATTATTATTATTATTATTATTATTTATCCAGGTCCATTTTATACTTTCTGTGAAGTAATTCCAGTAAACCTCTTACATTTAAATGTAAAAAGATAGACTACATAGTTCTTTGGGTTCATTATATGTATTTCTTTATATATAAATGGGACATAATCTCTGTGAACTTATGCAGAATTGACTTGGCAGGCTGGTGTGTGGTGTAGTTGATTCACATGGTGTGGTAGGATGGAGGGTTTGTTGTCACTGTATGTTGGGGGGAGAGAGCAGGGTGGGGGGAGGCTCAGCTAATCTCAATGTACACATGTTGTACTTTGACAATAAAGGTTTATTATTATTATTATTATTATTATTATTATTATTATTATTATTATTATTATTATTATTATTATTATTATTATTATTATTATTATTATTATATATTCCACTTGTAGAGACAAGTTGTAATTTTTGAGTCAGCCTTAAAGTCCATTTTGTTTGTTTTCAAAAGAGTTTGTTCATTTTTGATAACAACTTTTTCCAGCAAGGAATTAAAAAGCTACAGCTCTTATTCTCAGAGATGAAAAATTTGTCTTTGGAGTAGCCATCATATGCTTTAGTAATTAACCTTCAAAGTCTTGTTTTGCATTGAAATGTAAACAAAGCATATTCTCCCCACAAGTGAAGATGTTTCTAATTAGTTTCAATAGGTTTCTTTAATCAGTTTCAGAAAGACTTAACATTTAGAATGCTTATCATTTAAGTGCTGCAATATCAACTCAAGCGTCCACATTCATAACTCTTTGTTTGAAGGCTTCTTTATCCTTTAGATTTGATTGGACTTGGAATTGAATGGAGAATCCATATTGAAAGATGACATTTGAAATTTGGGTGGCCCAAGCAGGACGTTCCTTGTTGTGTAATTGCTCTTCGAAGCACAGTTTGGGTAGACTATCTGGGTCCGTGATTAGGATCTTCAGCCAGTAATTGAATATTTTAATTACTCAATGGCTTTATATGGGGGTGGGTGGGTATGCCCAGCTCTGCCCTTACTGCTGGGACTGGTGTAGGCTTATCAACCCTCAAGATACATTTCACAGAAGTAGATCGTATCTGTTCCAGTAAGATGACATTTATATATCCACACAATTCTGCATCATATATGAAAATTTGGACTATTTGAGGTTCTATACCTTTATGATTGGAATTAGGCAACTTGGATAGTAGTAGGAGAATCAGATACATTTTTACAGATAGGTTTTACATTTCCAATTTTATGAAACTCATAGTAAGACTTTTCAAAACTCTAGGATGTCCAATAAATGTAAAAAAATAGAATAGGTCTCATATTAAGATTTTAAGAGACACCACTTAATATTATGTAAGGCCCTTAGCCATTGATTTATTAATCAGTAATATTTCAACTCTTTATTCCAAAGTTCTTGCAAATAATTAATATTCATACTGAGTGATACTCTTAATAGTTTTTTTCCAAAATACGATAGACTTTAAATGATTTAAATCACATTCCATTCCAGACAGTAATTTAGGAGTTTTAAGGTCTGTGAAACTGTCAAATCAAGAGATTTGATTTAATTTAATATACTTTCATATTATAGTTTTAGACAATCTGAAACCCTCTTCCTTTATTCCAAAGCCTTTAAAAACGTGGTAGGCAATAAGCTAATCTGGAGTAGTCATATCCTTGATTACTGATGATTTGGAAAATTTTCTAATTATGTTCATAGTGGGACAGTCCAAGAGTGTAAGTTTATCATGTGAATAAGGATCATATTTCCACTTGTATCTCAGCTTCTTCCAACTTGTCCTTGCCAACCTTAATACAGGAAGTATAATCAGCCTATGGCTAGAAGAGCTAAACCTCAGTCTTTCTGTCACAAAGGGATTATATAAAAATTTTCTAAATATGCTTATAACGTTTGTCTTTTTTCATGATTTATAATCCATGGTTATGGATTATCCATGGAATTGATATTAATATACTGTATAACCCAGGGGTCAGCAACCTGAAACAGTGAAAGAGCCACTCAGAACCGGTTCCCTCACAAAAGGAAAAACTGGGAGCCGCAAAAAAATGTGTGCACATGCGCACATGTGCAGAACAGGGTTTGACTGAAGAGTGGAGCCAAGGCGAGATATGCACCTACCCTGCATATTTGAATTGATTGGTTGAACTTTTTTAGTCCCACTTTTTTTTTTGGACTGCACATGGAAGAAGACTGGGAGCCGCATGTGGCTCCGGAGCCGCGGGTTGCAGACCTGTGGTATAACCCAACAATAAAATTGATGGACAAGAAAGTTCCCCCATTCCCCACACATCATTATGGGTTTGCCCTTCCCATAAAAAAGATAGCATCTTATCAAACCGCTTAAATGATTTAAAATATAAACATATTAATATCCATGTCAAAATACATTAATCCTGAAATAATATTTATTTTTATGTTTGCATTTCTATGTAAAAATCAGTAGGCCTCCTAACCATTTACTTATAACGAACTTTGATTTGAATGTTTTTTAATGATATATGTACAGTCACAAATCAAGAATGAAGTTAAGCAATTTTATTCCCAGTCATTTAAAGCAGGGCTTTTCAACCAGTGGTGCGGGTACCACCTGTGGTACATTGGCACCTGGCAGGTGGTACGCAACCATCCTAGAGAAGTGGTAGCGGGGGAGGGGAATGAGCTGAACCGGAGGCAGCACCGCACAAGCCTGAGCGAGAGATGACTGGAGCTGCAGGACTGTCAGGGCTCAGCGGAAGCACCAGGATCAGCGCCAGGCTCCAGCTGGAGGTCGGCGCTGATCCTGGCGCTTCTGCTGAGCCCAGAAGAAGCGCCGATCAGCTGGAATGTTGCAGCATGTCCAGGGTCTTGTGATTTACATTCAGATGCTTGGCAACTGATTCATATTTATGATGGTCACAGTGTCCCAGGGTCATGTGAAGTGACCCAAACCTGCTGCAACCACCCAGCAGAGGTGGGGGGGGGAATAAAAACCAAACCGCCCACCCCACCCCCGCTACCAATCCTCAACAGAAATGCTCACAACAATGAAAACCTCGGACAGGAGGAAGAGCGCCGCCGGGCGGGCAGACAGTTTTCTTGCTCGGCTGTGCCTTGGGGGGCACCTTTTTTCAGTGCCATTGTGTAACTCTGAACAGTCACTAAGAGAACTGTTGTAAGTTGAGGACTACTTGTACTTCATCCCTTTTTTCCTTTTTTTTGGTCATCATGTTTTGACACCTTGCTTGCTAGGCGACTGGTGGTACTCGGATGTTGCCATATCCTAAAAGTGGTACAGTGGGTGAAAAGGTTGAAAAGCCCTGATTTAAAGGAACTTAAGAAAGAGATAAATTACAAATTTCTGCAGAAACATTTTGGTCCATAGGGAATATATGGATCTTAGATTAATTTAATGTCTTTATAAATTACTAAAGTTACACAATATCAATATGGGGTTCTTTTGTAATAAATGCATAATTAGCAAGAAGCTATAATATATCCTTGGCGCATAATCACAACCAACTGAAATGATTTCCATTTAAAATAGACTTGATTGTTCCAATATACATTTTTTTAAAAAAAGAAAGAAATGAAGGACATCCTTGACAAGTTCCACGTGACATCATGATAGATGAGGAGATAAATCCATTTGCGATAAACCAAGTGAAGGGGATAAAGTACTATCTATAAATCCAATTGATATAATCCATATTTAAGCAGAACCTGCCTCAGAAATTTTCCTCCATATTAAAGGCCTAAAACTCTCCAGTGAAATAACTATTGCTTTTGTTTTTTTTAAAAAATGTCTATCCTGAATATCAATTAATCATCTAATATCATCAAATGCTTGATTTTTTTTATAAAACCAGATTGTGTAGAAAGGATGACTAAAAATCATTATCAGCATTCTGCCGTGAGGGTCAAAACTTTTGCATCAATGTTTAACAAGGAAATGAGATAATTAATTGCATGATCACTTGACATTTTATCAGCCTTCCTCATCAATTATATAGAAATAGAATATTTTAAAAAGTATCGTTATAAAACTGCAATAGCCATTGGGGCAAAAAACTCCATATATGTCTTATATTAAACAACCGAATAACCATTTGGACTAAGAGCTTTTCCTGTTTACATAGATTTCATGGTTTCTATTAATCTTTGGAGAGAAAAAACTGCAACTAAATAGGCAGCTTGATAATGAGTAATCTCAGAAAAAATGTATTATATATATATAAATGATTAATTTCCTCTTATGTTAATACAGCTGAAAATAAAAATAACAGAATAAGAAAAAAATGTTGTTGAGTCAAAATCATTTTATGTTTTACCTTAGGCATCCTCAACAGCAGAAGGAGTATTATATTGTTATAACTGTTTCAGCTGACAGGCTAGTAATCTACCAGGTTTTTCACTGTGCTTTCTCTATCTTTCCTTTATATGACTTAATGAATATTCTGTTTCAAATGCTTAAAGGGAATTAAGCTCTTATTTAACACTTTTTTCATTTCCAAAGCTCATTAACTTTGCCCCAGATGTTCTTGTTTAATTTTATTTATTTCCTTCCATGATGCATAATCGATAATATGAGCATGTAAACACACAGAAGTCTTGAGATAACCAATACATTTGCAAAATGTCTACATATAAAGGAAAAAAATCCTTTAAAATCTAATTGCAACTGTTCTATAAAAAATGGCCCCTTTAATAAAGATATATTTAAACATTATCCAGGAAAAAAAATAGATGGCTATTTTTTGAATTAACTGCTAATGTTACCAGAGCATGTTGTAATATGACTATAGTGTTAATATTAAGTTCATTCATATGTCCAACTGTAGATACCAATAAGCAGTGTTGTATTTGGAAACATATATTCTTGTTATGAAGGTTTTAAAAGTAATTATTACCCCACTGAATTAAATTCAACATATAAGTTTACAATAATTTTGTGTGTGACAATTGAGGTGGGATATTATAATTTAATAAAGGATCCAATTTTTTTTATTAAAATCCTCAACCATAATATCTGATCCAAAACCAACAGAAAGCTATGTTCACAAGTGTTCACTTATTTTTTTTTAAAATCCCATTTATATCCCGCCCTTCTCCGAAGACTCAGGGCGGCTTACAATTTAAGCACAAACCAATGTGCTTAGCAATAGCCTTCATTCTATGTATATGCCTGCTTATTAGGGCTTTTGCCCCCCCCCCAAGCGGCATTATTACAAAGTCAGCTTATTGCCCCCAACAATCTGGGTCCTCATTTTACCTACCTCGGAAGGATGGAAGGCTGAGTCAACCTTGAGCCTTATTACCTGTTCTACCACATAGTCTAATCAGTTGTCAATGAAAAGTACAAGCAGACTTTGAATTTCTACTTGATCAATGTAATCCATAGATCTGAACAGTGCTTTTTTGTAAAAGAAAAAGGTGCCAGAACTCACACATGTCATACAACCCGCCTTGCCTACCCTACAAGGTTCCATCCAAAAAAGGTGCCGGAACTCCGTTCTGAACGTTCTATGAGGAAAAAAAAGCCCTGGATCTGAAATACTACTCCTACAGAAGGTTTTAATTTCTTCAAAAAACAAACCAAACCAAAGACAAAACAATCAAGTTTTGAGTTGCCCAAGTTAGTAAATAAAACCTAGAGACATCTGTGGACTTTTCCATTCCATGAAACTAATAGAAATAGAAATATCATGTTGGTCTAAAAGTATAACAATAATTTATCTGGATCTTTTCCAGTCAAGATTCAACCTAGTTATAGCACTGATATGGATCACACATGTTGATGAGCTCTGATGGGTTTGGGGTTGGGTGATGCGTCCATCTTGACCCTTTTGTTACCATCAAACATGGTGTTCTTCTGTCCCAGTTTAAGGGGTTAGGGATTACAGGGGTTCTTTTCCTTTCTTTCTGGCTGGTACAGAATGAGATCATCTGTGTTATGGTATTATCACTATGCTGATCGTACCAGTTGTACATCTCTGCCCTGGACTGACCCTGGGCTGAGTCTTTTCCTGTTTTTCTGCAGCTGTGAGGATTTGGGCTGGGGGGAAAAGATTCTGGCTGGCAAGACTGTTGATTTTTAAGGCCCCAGCTTTGGAAACTTTTCATCTTTATCTCTGCCTGAGTGCACTTCTTCTGACAGTGCACAATTTGAGAGACCTCCTGGACTCACAACTCCTGCAGCCTGAGCAGATAGCAGCTGTAGCTAAGGGGCACCTTGAACAAGTTGCACCTGGACTGGACAGCGTTCCTAATCATCTCTTGTTTAGAATACTATAATGCATTCTACATGGGGCTATACTTGAAGAGCATTTGGAAGCAACAATTAATCCAGAATACAGAAGCTTGGACAGTTTGGGGATGTTTCTCATTACGCTAATATCATACTGGTGATCCACGATTTGCACTAGCTTCCAGTAGGCTTCTGGATGCAATTCAAGATGCTACCTATAGACTCCTACATGGTGCAGGCCAGACTCTTATTGTTTCTGATGGGCTTCCAGGTGTTTGGGCCAGGAGAATTAAGTGAGCATTGCTGCTGATGTGGTTTTTATGATGGGGAGGTAGGCCTCATGATTCATTACTTATTGTTGTGGTGTTGATTGCACATTTCCCAAAGTCTCTGTTGTGAAACAGCCGGCTGTATAAATAATAAAAATAAATAAAAATAAATGACATTGTTTAGGTACACATATTAGTTTTTAACTTTTTCCTGATATTATTCTACTTGGTATACAGTGTTTTATACATATTACTGTATTTTAAACTTCTGATTGCTTTGTAAGTTCTTTTTAATAATGTATAAAATGATTTTTGGGGTGCCCCAATGCCTAGTCTGACAATGAAGGTAGAAAAGTTACATTTTTTCATTCTACACGGATCTGCCCCTGAAGATGACCTATATTCTGCTGATGGTGCAGAATGCAGTGGTCTTTGATAGTCCTACACACCTATCTTGCAGGATCTGCATTGGCTATCAATTTGTTTTCAGATGCTGGCAATCACCTATAAAATCCTGGAAGACCACTTGCTTTGAGTAGAGTCTGTCCACCTGAGACATGCCAGGACAGTGATGGTGAACCTTTTAGAGACTGAGTGTCCAAAAACCGTCCCGCCTCCTGCCCACCTGCACTTCGTCCCTGCCCTGCCCCCGCCTGCCCCCGCCTGCCCGCAGGGCCACCCACCACCTCCACGGCCTGCCACAGCAGATTGCCCAGGCAGCCCTGCACCGCCATGGCGGCCACACCCTCCACCCACGCCCTGCAGCATCATCTGTGCACGATGGAAGGAGGGGGAGTCTTGTCCCTGCTGCCCAGCTGCCATGTCCTTAGCTGTGCTGCTCTGCACGGGCCACGCCTGGGGGTGACTCTCTTCCGGGGGGGGGGTTGCTGGTGAGGAGAGAGTCAAATTGGGAGGTGGGGCTGGGGTGACAGTGCGTGTGCCCACAGAGAGAGTTCTGCATGCCGTCTCTGGCACGTGTGCCATAGGTTCGCCACCACTGTGCTAGGAGAAAGCCCTGGTTAAAAGAGTTGTCACTCTCTGCTAGGTGAGGCAGGCAGAAGGAACCATTCTCTGCCACAGCACCCCCTTCTGGAACCAGCAGGACTTAGAAATGAGAACTGTATTTATTCTTAAGCTGTTCAGATTTGCTCAATTGAAGCAGCAAGAAAGTACAGTAATACTTTAAAATAATAAAAATTAAATCAAGAATTTCTTCTTTGCTCATAAGCACATTTTTGCCATGTATCTGCCAATATGTGCAGAATGCAAGGCCTTTATTTGTTTTACGTAACTGGGATCCTTTATTTTTACTCATGCCTCAGAACTCATTTTCAGTCCTAGACACATACATCATTATCCTTTGTGCAGTTTGGGGGATTAGCAATTTGTAGGATAGCTAAATTATTAAGTTCTTTAGGGTCTGACCTTCTGTCCTTGCCTGACATAGAACCTTTGGAAACTTTGTGTAATTCCATGAGCCAGGATAAGTTCACCATAGTTCAAGTTTGCATTGTTCTGCATTGTATTGCGTTTTTATTAAAATTATAGTGAAATTTAACAAAAACTAAAAATGAAACAAGAGCAGTAGGAGAATAAAAATGTACACAATAGAAATAAAAATGAACTAAATTCTAAGGGGAAATAAAGGAAAGATGTAGAGATAGATAGATGATATTGATAGATGATTAGTTAGATGATAGAGACAGGAATTTTTCAATCTAGTAAAAACATACAAAACAGAGGGAAAGTTAGAAAATAAGAACAAGAGAAAAAAAGGAAGAAATTGAGAAAGAGAAAAAAAATATATAATGTATAATTATGCCATTATTCCATCCTTTCTATTCTGTAGTTAGCATCTTATTTTTTTTCCTAAACTCTTTATTCTTTTTCAATCCCTAAATAGCAATAGTAATAGTATTTAGACTTATCTCATGCTAGTAAAGTCATGCTTAAAATACTACAAGCTAGACTTCAGCAGTATGTGGATTGAGAACTACCAGAAGTACAGGCAGGATTTCGAAGAGGCAGAGGAACTAGAGATCAAATTGCCAACATACGCTGGATCATGGAGAAAGCTAGAGAGTTGCACAAAAACATCTACTTCTGCTTCATTGACTATGCTAAAGCCTTTGATTGTGTGGATCATAACAAACTGTGGCAAGTTCTTAAAGAGATGGGAGTACCAGACCATCTTATTTGTCTCTTGAGAAACCTATATGCGGGTCAAGAAGCAACAGTGAGAACTGGACACGGAACCACTGATTGGTTCAAAATTGGGAAAGGAGTCCGGCAAGGCTGTATACTGTCGCCCTGCCTATTTAACTTATATGCAGAGCACATCATGAGAAAGGCAGGGCTAGATGAATCAAAAGTTGGAATTAAGATTGCCGGAAGAAATATCAACAACCTAAGATACGCAGATGATACCACTCTAATGGCAGAAAGTGAAGAAGAACTAAAGAGCCTCTTGTTGCGGGTGAAGAAGGAGAGTGCAAAACTTGGGTTGAAACTTAACATTAAGAAAACCAAGATCATGGCATCTGGCCCTCTCAATTCCTGGCAAATAGATGGGGAAGAAATGGAGGTAGTGACAGATTTTATTTTCCTGGGCTCCAAGATCACTGCAGATGGGGACTGTAGCCAAGAAATTAAAAGACGCTTGCTCCTTGGGAGGAAAGCCATGGCAAATCTAGACAGCACACTAAAAAGCAGAGACATCACCCTGTCAACAAAAGTGTGTATAGTCAAGGCTATGGTCTTCCCAGTTGCAATGTATGGCAGTGAAAGTTGGACCATAAGAAAGGCTGAGCGCCAAAGAATTGAGGCCTTTGAACTATGGTGCTGGAGAAGACTCCTGCGAGTCCCTTGGACTGCAAGGCGATCAAACCGGTCAGTCCTAGAGGAGATCAACCCTGACTGCTCTTTAGAAGGCCAGATCCTGAAGCTAAAACTCAAATACTTTGGCCACCTAATGAGAAGGAAGGACTCACTGGAGAAGAGCCTAATGCTGGGAAAGATCGAGGGCAATAGAAGAAGGGGACGACAGAGAATGAGGTGGCTGGATGGAGTCACTGAAGCAGTACGCGTGAGCTTAAATGGACTCCAGAAGATGGTAGAGGACAGGAAGGCCTGGAGGAATGTTTTCCATAGGGTCGTGATGGGTCGGACACGACTTCGCAGCTAACAACAACAACAACCACTTCATAGTGCTTTAACAACCCTTTCTAAGCAGTTTACAGAGTCAACATGTTGCCCCCCCCCCAACAACCTAGGTGCTCATTTTACCAACTTCAGAAGAATGGAAGGCTGAGTCGCCCTTGAACTGGTTAGGATTGAATGCTGGCAATCAGCAGAGTTAGTCAGCAATACTGCATTCTAATCAGTGCACCACCATGGAGTGAAATCAATTCATTTTTTTTCTTCTTTCAAGAAAAATTCCATATAAGGTTTCCAGGCTTTCAAAAAAGCCTCAATTTTTTTCGCTCATCAGAATAGTCAACTCTGCCATTTTGCTAGTTCAGTTAATTTTATTTCATTGCTTTTTAAATTTTTTTACATATAATAATAGAATATGATATGTAATATCAATTTTCCATTTATTTTTCCAGTTATTCTTAACCTAGGTAACTTTAAAATGTGTGGACTTCAACTCCCAGAGTTCACCAGCTCCCAGGCTGGCCAAGGAATTCTGGGAGTTGAAGTCCACACATTTTAAAGTTGCCAAGACTTTTCTAATTCCTTGTCCACAAACCCCATTAGGCATAATTCTGATTTCATCATAATGTTAATCTGCAGCATCTTTTGCATCATTGTATGGAGATCCGTGTACTGTTCATATATAGGTAGCTCTGTATTTTGACATGTTCTTATATCTAGGTCATATAAAAACATATTGCTTCAACCTATTTGTAAAATATAATTGGAGCTGGGCTACTCTGATGATTTGAGCTGGGCTACTCTGAATTTCTGCAGCTGCAGCATATCAAGGAAAGATGGGTCTCTGAGTTCATGAAAGCAGTCAATTTTTTCAGTCTCATCACTCTCAGAATGGCTACACAAGTAGTCATGTCTTTATTTTTAATGGTACATTAATATGTCACAGGGATTGTTTATTATTCCCCGATCTTGGGTGGGGGGGAAAGAGTTTGCTTCACACCATTAGATGAAAGATCTCTTTATTATGTCATAATTAATTATCAAAGAAGAGAATCAGATGAGATGAGTTGACAGAACTGTACAAATAGCAGTTGCAACTACTAATGTGGTAATTAATGATGATCAATGGGGCCATTAATTGTATTCTCCTAGTTGAGGGCCTGAGTCTATATTTATCATTGGGGTGATAAATTGCATGCTTATGAAAGGATCATACATGAACGGAGATTCTTATAAGAGACTGACAAGCAAATAAATTGAAACTTCAGAATAAAAAGAAGAGAGGAGAGAACAAAACGAGACTCAAGAATGTCCGGATCTGACTGGTATGAGGAATAAATGCAGCATGTTTAATATTAAACAATATCAACCAGCAAGTAGGCTCTCCCAGCTATTAATCTAGAATCCAAACTTGTCTGTCTACTTCACTCACATAAGGTTGCCACTTTGTAGTCAAACAACATTAATATAATTGCCTTAAAAAAACTGTCTGAAGTCAGTTCTTACCTGAAGAGATCAGATTAGTTTTTATTTAGGCTTTGGCTTTATAGATGATGTTTCCCTTATCTTATAAATCCACAGAAACAACTTGGCTGGGGTATTTAAGAAACTCTCCTTTGATTGCAATTGATCCTGCTGCAAAAGTGAATTTGGGATTCCAAAACTCTTATTCCATGATGCAGAAAAATCAGATCTCTTGTAAAACCAATGCTGTCCTCCAGGGAGCCTCCCATTATATCCTCCACAAACCTTCATTCCATGGAAAATAAACTTGTATGTGAGTGGGTATTTGCTTTAAAGGAGCAGGCAGGACAGCAAAGTTAAGCACTTAACTTTATTAGGAACCAGGCAAACAAACAGAAGAACATCGCTCTATTTATACTAGCAGCTGTCAGACGTCTGACCAATCAGGGCTGTGCCGGTTTCCTGCTTCGTTCGCTTCCGCCAATCGGAGTCGGCTGGTTTTGACAGCTCGGAGCTGTCATCTGGTGGCGCGTGCGCTGTGGCCGGCGACTTTGACAGCCGAGAGCTGTCAGTCGGTTAGCGCCTGCGTAGTTCTCTCCAGCAGCTTTTGACAGCTGTCAAAAGCTGCCGCGGTTTACCTCAGCCCTGTTGGTTATATATATTAAAGAATGTTTAACGTTACATTAACATGTAAATACATAACAGTATTGCTATGACCTGTGTATGTGTGAACAACATAACACAGAACATTTAAAACTTTTGTCATAGTATGGCCTCCGGACCATGTCCAAGGCTTCAGGTTGTTCCCCTATGTTTTATATATAAAGATGTTCTTGGAGCCATACTATGACAAAAGTTTTAAATAGGTAAAGGTAAAGGTTCCCCTGCACATGCTTGCTAGTCGTTTCCAACTCTAGGGGCCGGTGCTCATCTCCGTTTCAAAGCCGAAGAGCCAGCGCTTGTCCGAGGACGTCTCCATGGTCATGTGGCCGGCATGACTAGATGCCAAAGGCGCACGGAATGCTGTTACCTTCCTACCATAGTGGTCCCTATTTTTCTACTTGCATTTTTACATGCTTTCGAACTGCTAGGTTGGCAGAAGCTGGGACGAGTAACAGGCGCTCACTCTGTTATGCGGCACTCGGGATTCGACCCGCCAAACTGCCAACCTTCTGATCGACCAGCTCAGCGTCCTAACCCACTGAGCCACCGCGTCCCTTAAGTTTTAAATACAGGCTGGTAAATAAAGGCCAACTGCCTGATTTAATTAATTCACTTGTTATTATAATATAAGCTGTTCTTTTTCCTTTCCTACACCTGCTTTTTGGAATGCAGTCTCATTGAAACTCTCAGTCCAAAAGAAGTTGTCTTTGCTTTCAGGAGAAGAGCAAAAGGAAGCCCTGCAAGATTCTACTGCGTGTGGGACTTCCGGTGGCGGCGCGGCACCGAAGACAGCCGTTTTCGGGCTGTCCGCTTCGCAGCTGTGTTTATCCACCGAAAACAGCGCCGATCAGCTGTTTAGGTGGATTTGAAGCCCCCTCCCCGGGAGAAGAGGAGGGGGTGAGGCCCCAGGTAGGGGTTGAGCTCTCCGGGGCCGCCTGAGCTGAAAGTTTGGGTGGCTGAAGGATTGAGCCCCCCCAAAGCCTGGGTTGCTCCGAGCTGCTCAGCGTCTCTGCTCCGGGATTTTTGGAGCAGAGCCAGGTGTTAGCGACCACCCCTGCCAGAAGGAAAGACTTTTGAGTAATAAGGAGCAGGCAGAGCGGTACAGGAGGTCAAGGTGAAGTGGACTTTTATTTTTACTCCCTAGCTCAATGGACTTTATAGCTTTAAAGTGAAAGTACGCAACAAGTGAAAGTGGGGAAAGATGGCGGCTAAATCCTCCTCTAAAGTTCTTCGGAGTGCGGGAACTTCCCCGGTGCAACAGACATCGTTGCAAGCTTTGCTTCCTCCTGCACCTCCTGTGGCATTGACGCTTAAGGACTTACAAGATGCCTTTGCAAAGCAATCCCAGGTAATGTCAGAAATGATGGATGATAAGATGGTAAAGCTGGAGGAGAAACTGGAGAAATTGGAGGAGAGGATGGAAGAGAAGTTTAGTGCAATGGAGGAGAGGATGGAAGAGAAGTTTAGTGTAATGAGGGTAGACATTTTGTCTACAATTGAAAGCGTGGCTGAATGTGTGCAACGTTTGGATGAAAAAGTGGAGGATCTTAGTCAAAAGAACTCTATATTGGAAGTAAAGGTACTGGAGAATGAAAATTTAAGGGATTAAATGGACGGAGAATTGAGCCTTGTCCAGTACCATCAGATGCAGTATGCTATTAGAATCAGGGGCCTAAAAGAGAATCCTAAAGAAGACTTAAAGCAGCTGATTTCTGAGGCTTTGGAAGCAGTATTGGGCCAGCCAGCATCTGAAATAGAGAGAAGTATGGATAAAATTTTTCGTGTAAATTCATGGATTGCAAGGCAGAGGAAGCTACCTAGAGATGTGGTGGTCTATTTTACAAAGAGAGCAACTAGAGATGAAGTTATTCAAGCTGCTTATGATACTAAAGTTGTGGTTGCTGAGCAAGAAGTCCTGGTTCTAAAAGAGATTCCTCCAAAGATTTTAAGGAGAAGGAAAGATTTTGCATTTCTTGCACAGGAACTTAAGCAACGTGATATTAAGTTTAGATGGGAGATTCCAGTCTGATTGGTGGTGATGCACGAAGGTAAAAGATATCATCTGGTTACTGTGACTCAGGCGCGTGATTTCTACAGCAATGTTTTAAAAGCAACCCCTCTATCACTCTTGGAAGCTGCAAAGGGATCTGGAGAGGGAAAATTTCAAGATGCTGAAGGGGGACAGACAGAGGAGAACGGTGCTGGAGGGGACCAAATTACATCTTCATCGGCTGCTGCTGGAGAGCAGAGGTTGACGCGTGCCGCTTTAAGACGAGCAAGACAAGTACAAGAGCAAGACCAGCAGAAGTTCATGGAACTTTCAAAGCGTACTTACAGTGAAGCTGTGGGAGGAGCGCGGCCCAAAGAAGTAGCAGGGGCCATTGAAGATGTGCTCCAAAAGCTTCGGGGCGCCAAGCATGGCGACTAAATTTCTAACCTGGAATGTTAATGGATTAAACTCACCACAGAAGAGAAAGAAAGTTTTTCAATATTTAAAACAATTTAAGATTGATGTTATATGTTTTCAAGAAACGCATATTAGGGTTATGGACCAAAAGTATTTATTGAACTCAAGGTTGGGCACGCAATTTGTTGCCTCCGCGATGAATAAGAAAAATGGAGTGGTTGTCTACGTTAAAAGTACTCTAACAGCGGAACTAATTGAAGTAGATAAGCAAGGAAGATATGTTATGATAGATTTGCTGTTAGAAGGTAAAAAAACGCTTCTAGTTGGACTGTATGCTCCTAATCAACAACAAGCTGATTTTTTTAGTTTACTTCACACAAAGGTTACCCAATTGGATTACAAATCGTTTATTTTTATGGGGGACTGGAATGGTGTTTTGGACGTACAGATGGATAAGGCTGGTTCTTTTAAGCGTGTTCCGAGTCATGCCAGATTGCCTAAATCTTTTTTCGAAATGAAGGACGATTTGGAACTGCGAGATATTTGGTGTGACACACATCTACATGAAAAGGATTATACTTTTTTTTCTGACAGACATCAATCTTTTTCCAGGATTGATTTTATTTTGCTGACTAATGATTTTTTTTCTAGGATTAAGAAGGCAAAGATCTGTGCAAGAACTCTTTCTGATCATAGTCCAGTTTGGTTAGAGATCAATAAGGACAATAGGGATAGGCGCTCGTGGCGCGTAAATGAGAATTTGTTTAGAAATCAGAGAAATGTGGAAGAATGTAAACAGCAGATGAAGGATTTCTTTGAAATTAATATGAATAAGGATACCTCTATGGACATGGTTTGGGATGCTAGCAAGGCCTACATGAGAGGGGTGTTGATATATATGAATAATAAATGCAGACGTACTTTGGAAGTTAGAAGGAAAGAACTGGAGAATGAAATTAGGGAAAAAGAAAAGGCCCTAATCCTGAACCCATTGGATGTGAAGACTAAGGAGGTTATTAACCTATTAAGAGGACAATTTGATAAGTTGATGGCTGATCAAGTGGCAACCAATTTACGGTTTGCTAGGCATAATACTTTTTGCAATGCTAATAAGCCAGGTAGATGGCTAGCCTACAGACTAAGGAAAAAGCAAAGGGCTTCTAATATAGATAAAATTGAATATAAGGGAAAGGTTGTGTTTCAACAGGACCTTATTAAGGAAGCTTTTGTGGATTTTTATTCTAAATTATATGCTAAGGAGAAGATTAATGACAAAGACATTGATGTATATTTGGAGAATGCTAGCATCCCGGTTCTTACACAAGCACAAAAGGAGGAGATTAATCAATTGATAACAGAAGAAGAAATTTTTATAGCAATTAAAGAATTGAAGGTGGATAAAGCACCAGGTACGGATGGTCTGACTGCGGCTTATTACAAAAATTTACAATTAGAGTTGATAAAGCCGTTAAAGGAACTGTTTCAGACAATTCAGAGAGGGGGAAAGGTGCCTCCGTCTTGGAGAACTGCTTTTATCTCTTTGATTCCGAAGGAAGATCAAGATGCTACTCAAGTTAAAAACTATAGACCAATATCACTTTTAAATACAGATTACAAGATATTTGCTAAGGTGTTGGCTAACAGATTGATGTGGGTTCTACAACAGGTGATTCATGGGGATCAAACTGGGTTTATTAGTGGTAGGCAAATGAAAAATAATGTGAGGCATATAGTTGATGTGATAGAGTTTTTGGAAAGGAACAACCAGATCCCTGCGGCGCTAATTTTTCTAGATGCTGAAAAAGCTTTTGATCAATTGAATTGGCAATTTTTGATGAAAGTTTTAGATAAAATGAATTTTGGGGATAAATTTTTGCAACCAATTAGGGCATTATATCAAAAACAAACTGCCCGAATAATAGTTAACAATAGTTTGACTGAAGCATGTAATATTGAGAAGGGCACAAGGCAGGGGTGTCCGTTATCTCCTTTATTATTTGTGTTAACATTGGAGATATTACTGGTAAAAATACGGAATTCGGAAAGAATTAAGGGTATACAAATTAGAGATCAGGATTATAGATTGAGAGCATTCGCAGATGATCTGGTTGTTACGGTGACCCAGCCGGAGAACTCTGTTGTGGACCTGATGGAGATAATAATGCAATATGGGAAGGTTTCTGGATTTAAAGTTAATGCACAAAAAACTAAAATTCTGGCCAAAAATATGACAGTATCGCAAAAGGCTCTTTTAGAAGGATTAACTGGATTTGAGATTGCTAAAAGGGTCAAATATTTGGGGGTGTTTTTGTCACCCTCTAATGCAAAGTTATATAAAAATAACTATGAAAAATTATGGGGAAAAATTCAAAAAGAAATGGAGAGTTGGAAAAAATTGCAATTGTCTTTGTTGGGAAGAATCGCAGCAGTGAAAATGAATGTCCTGCCTAAATTTCTATTCTTATTTCAAATGATACCGGTTCTTAAAAAAGATTCTAATTTGGAAGAATGGCAACGGGGTATCAATAAATTTGTTTGGGCAGGGAAAAGGACATGAGTTAAACTTAAGATTATGCAGGATACTCGTGAAAGAGGTGGTCTCAAAATGCCTAATCTTAAATTATATTATGAAGCTGCTGCGTTATCAGGAATAAGTGATTGGATCAATTTGACACAAGAGAGATTATTAAATTTTGAGGGCCACGACTTGTTATTTGGCTGGCATGCATATTTGTTGTATGATAAGAAGGTAGATAATATATTTAAAGTGCATATTCTAAGACAGGCATTGTTGAGAGTTTGGAAGAAGTATAGACATAAGTTAGACTGCAAGATACCATTGTGGGCAATTCCAAAACACGCAATAGAAAACATAAATGTTGGTTTCAAACATGATGTGACTACGTATAAGGAGATTTTAAGCTTGGAAAGAAGTGTCTGGTGTTTAAAATCGTATAACCTCTTGCGAGATGAGAAGATTGTTCAAACTTGGTTTCAATATACTCAGTTACGGGCCAGGTGGAAAGAAGATCAGAAAACTGGTTTTGCAATGACTGACGAAAATTTGATAAAGCAAATTAGAAATCAGGGTCCAGCACATATCAAACGAATATATCTTGCATTGATAGAAATTGACTCAGAAACAGAACTTTGCAAGTATGTATCCGAATTATCAGCCAAAATGTTGGAGGTGTGGTGGCGAAGATGCAACATATTTTCACATATGGTGGACCTGCAAAAAGGTTAAGGCTTTTTGGATAAAAATTTGGTGGAATATGCAGAAGATCTTCAAGCAAAGGATAAAGTTTTGTCCGCAATTGTTTTTGTTGGGTATAATTACAGATGCTACTGTTGTGGACACTAAGTTGATGTTGAATTTAATTACAGCAGCAAGACTTTTAATAGGTCAATATTGGAAGAAGGAGGAACTGCCGACTATAGAAGAATGGACTTTAAAGGTTTCTGACCTGGCGGAAATGGCAAAGATCTCGGCTTATTTGAAAGATCATTCGCAAGAACGTTATATTATGGAGTGGAAAAAATGGATTGAATATATCCAGAACAAATATGGGACTAAAAAGTTTCATTTAGCATTTGAATAAGTCTTCCTTTCTATTTTCTTTTCTTCTTATATGTAATATTAGTATTGCTTGTAGTTATCTTATATGAGCTAGAGAGTGATAGATTTAAGAATTTATTGTTGGTAGCATATGGATGTTTATGATTGTTTTTTGTTTTTATACCTTGTACTTAGCTCTGGGAAGTCGGGGGGGGGAGGGGGAAAGGGGGGGAGGGGTAGGGAGGGATAGGTAGGGGTGAGGGGAGGGGGGATTGTTAAAGATAAAATGTATTTTAAAACTTTTCAATAAAAAAAAAAAGATTCTACTGCGTGTGAATGGGCAGGTACAAAGCCTGACATCAAGCTCTTCCTTCCACACTGACATGCACTTAATTACATAAACTTAAAAGGGGTTGTGGAAACCCTCATTTTTGTAATGGACAGCTGTCACTGAATGCAGTTAACTGCTGGTAGAACTTGACCGAAAGAGATAGTGCAAAATAGAAAGGCCTGTTTCTTTTCCCTTTTATTATACACCCAAAGACAGTACAAAAATAGCATGAGCTAATAAGTTTCTACAAGAACAGTTTCACTTTACTGGCCTGAAGTTTTGCATTGTTTTGTAAGCAGTTCTTTCCCTGCCCTCCAGGCTGCTGTATAAAAACACCAGAAGTAAGCATTTTTATTTCTTCACTCTAGCTTTTAATAAGCATATTTTAGTTATGACATGAGGTCAACATGTGTGTGTATCCAGCAAACATACAGCCATCCATCTTGCTAAAGATTCAACATGGGTTTGTCTGGAATTAAGAAAGAGCTTAAAGTTATACTGACAAGCATCCCTTCATCAATCTGATTGGCAGCCTACCATCTGCTGGCTTTTTTTTTCTGGTAAATATTGTAAATCTTTGATCTTCTCTTCCATTGCTACATTGAGAAAAATGTTGGCCAAAGGTCTCTTCTGTTCAGCATGCTTCTTTGGATGGTCCTGTTGAAAGAAAAAACAAGCTGGGAGTAACACACTGGAAATAAAATGGAGGCTAAGATGCTGGAAATAAAATGGAGGCTGCTTAGGAAAGAAGATTTTTGTTTATTGATGAGCAGAACTAGCAACAGCATGCAGTTCTGGGACAGCTGACAAAATGGCTGAGTGAGTGGATGGATCATAATAGGATTCTGATTGAGATGCTCCAAAGGGTTGTGCAATGTAGTGAGCCTTGTGTCAATGGTGGTAGGTTAGTCCTATTATGTCCTAAAGGTCTTGTCCTGTCCTTAGAATTTGGGTGGGGGAATGTAAATTCTTAATCCCATCAGCTGTGGGGGCTGAAGGCATTTTGTTTATGAATAGATTGGTCCAGTCTTTCTTAATAGGTACAAAATATGCATCTCTAAAGACTTGAGGCTTCTGCTTGAGGCTGTTAAGAAAGACTGGGTCTGCTTTCTGCCTTTGTTAAGATTTTTCTCCATTTCTCCTTTGGAGAGATACAATATTCTGCCTCTTTTAATATTAAGAATAAAGAATATTTTAATCTGGGGAAGGGGGTTTTCCCACAGCCCTTAAACAGTTCCTTTTGGCCATCTTTCCACTTGCCCATGAACTAATCCAACTCAGCTTTACCAGACCATATTGGCTTCTACCTGACCTAGCAACTTAACTTCAATAGCCGTTTGCAGTCTACTTCCATCTTAGCTACCAGTCATCACCACCATTCCCTTGCTTTCTCTTCCCCAAATCCTGAAGGCATTTAAACTTCACCTCCAATGCCAGTATGGCATTTGATATTGATAGTAGCCCACCTGCAGTGCCTCTTTTTCTAGCTTACCTGTGGGCATTCAAACTGACACCTACTCTTGGTTCCTTAGCAGCAACACAAGTGCTGACTGTTTTGCTTGGATGTCTGCAAGGATATAAGAAGAATCAACAAAAAGCTGTGATCAAAAGCAGCCTAATCCCAATAGCTATACTCCCTTGTTATCAAATTAAGAATGAGGAGATTATCAAATAAGAGCAAAGAAAGACTGAAGACACAATCTTTTTTCTTTTGTACATAGGCCTCTATGAAGTGTTTGGAAGCAAATTCTTATAGGGCATCTTTCCCCCAAAATTGGAGATAAGAAATGTTGGAAGAAAGGGCTGCGTGCTCTATCATTTACCATGCCCCCATAAGCCGTCATCCTTTCTCCAGAAACCACTGGCTGAATGCAAGTCAAATTTGGAATAGGGTCTTTGAAAGCGGTTGGACTTCACCATCAGCAAAAATCCATATTTTTAAGTAGGTCTAAGTTCAAACCATTATTATTTATTTCCTAGTTTCATTTATGCAACCTGAACAAGGGGCGATGTAATAAAGCCAATATCAACATGTTTTGGGGTTCCCTGAGGAAATGGGAAAGTTTGAAGTATCCCAAGTAAAATGCCTCTCCCCACAAAAAAAGAAAAGAAAAAAGAATAATTCCACTGAGATGCACAAACCAATCATGTAATTTTGGGTAGTAGTTGAAGAAAAGAGGTGAAGTTTGGGCTGGAAGGGTAAGCAAAGGAGAATTGTCCTGCTTGTGCTTTTAGAGACTATAAGGTTATTGTGGAGAACATAGGCAACTGATAAGGATGTTGGAGAATTTTAAGCCAATGCATCTAGTTTGCCTTTTACAGACTAATTTCCTAATTGGACCACAGCTATGAAAAAAGTTGAATTTCTGGCTTCAGGAATATATACTGTACAACAAACACACACCTCATTTATCTGCCTCCTTTTCTATGTCTTCTCTAGAAATTTCAGTTATTTTAAAATTAAATGGAGGGAAGGAGATGATCTCTCTCCCATTCTCTGGACATATGTGTACATCTGTCTTATCTATCTCTCATCAATTATCTATCAATCATCCATCAACCCTCCATTACTCATCCATCTATCATCTATCTATCATCTATGTGACTATGGTTCCCCAAAGTACTATTTAGCAGTCATGCAACACTCCAGGCAAACAAGTCGCCCGTCTCTGCGCTCAAAATTTGGATGCTTGGCAACTGTCATGTAATTATGCCAGTCGCAATGTCCCAGAGTCATGTGATCATCTTTTGCGACCTTCTGATAAGTGAAGTCAATGGGGAAGCCAGATTCACCTAACAACTGGGTTACTAACTTGACTGCAGTGATTCACTTAATATCTGTGACAAGAAAGGTTATAAAATGGGGCAAAACTTAACAACTGTCTTGTTTGGCAAGAGAATTTTGGGGCTCACTAAATTGAGCGCTACCTAAATTAGGTAGGGGTTTTTGGGTTTGTTTGTTTGTTTTTTGAGAATTTTTAAAAGCTTCACAGTACAGCTGCAGCCCTGGCATTTTGTCTATCCAAGTAAGATAAGATAAGATCATCTTTATTGTCATTTTTTACTGTGGGCACAAAGGCACACATCAAAAATGAAATTTAGTTGCCTGCTCTTGAAGTGAAACACATACATGACACATACCTAAAGCATACTATGTACAACATATGTATGGACCCACACACCTACATATACATAACAATAAAATATTAAATACTGTCCATCTTGAGTATATAATGGAAGGAGGAAGTAATATCCAGAGCCAACCCAGCTTAGGTTTGAGCCAGGGGCTTCCTTTTGATAGCTGGCATCATTCAGTAGTCTTTAGAACTGGAATGGCAGGCATATTATTTTAGTTTTTACAAAGACTTTGGGTACAGCATGGATTAACTTGAACTAAAAATGGAGGGAACTCTCTCTTTCTCTCTGTTTACTATTTGCTAGCTGCAGTTCTATACAGAAACATTCCCATGGTTTTGGTCACATCCTGCTGGGTAGGATTTTAAACAGTGGGAAGTAGATTTCAGTTCATCATGTCAACACGCTTCTCTAGTGCGTTTCCTTTTCTATCACAGCTACCCTCCATTTTAGGATGGCTGCTATTGTTATTTTTATTCCAGCTAACTCATCCATACCTTCTCTGTGCGGAGCTGCTGCTTGCTGCTAATATTTATTCATATCTTAACAAGCCTGCTTTCTGGACTTGGCGCTGAGAATTATCTGGGCTTCTTCAGACTGATTGCTGATGCCGGTCATAACTCAGCAGTCAATATTATTGATTCTGTTTGGTGAATTGTGCACTGCTTGTGACGGTGGTGGTGGTGGGCCCCACAGGCTACAAAGTTATAGGCCAGTGAAAGAGCTTGACAGCTGGTGTTGGTGTGCATTACTTTGGGAAAATATGACTTCTGCTTGGAAAGCAGTGCAATTATTAGTTGTGATTGAAGTTAGGAGATAACAATCATGGAGCAGAAAAAGAGGCATGAACATACATCTTTTTTTGTATTTGCATTGCAGCAAGAATTGACTTCCCACTTGCAGGACCACATTTGTTTTATTAGACTTCTGTAATTCGCCAGCTGAGTGGATTGCAGAGGTCTAATAAAGACACATATTTGAAATGGGAAAAAAAGTCTCTAGGAATTGTTTAAATGTCTGCACAGTTCCTCAAAACAAAAATCCGTTCCAGACTTTTTATATTTCAGAAGTACGAGCGCAAGTGTGTGCGCTATTGTTAAAATTGAATATTTATTGTTTGATAATTGAATCTGGCATCTTTGCTGATCTGCTGCAAATTGCTAAGAGGTCACAGATTCTTTTCTATTTACTTCCTCTCTCTCTCATAAGCTCAGTCTTCCAGGCTGCAGACTGTGAGTAGATGTGTAAAATGATATTATTCCTCCTCCTTTATTGATATGTGGAAAGCATTCTAAGAAGGGGTTCTTATGTGATGGATTTGGATGCCATCTATACAAATTGTTCCCAATTCTGCCACAAACTCAGTCAATGTCCATGCCTATATGAGACTGGGGGACTGACCTAAACTGTGCATTAATGTGTAAACTTTGATCCTGCTGCCAATTTGTTGTATTTGATAAGCCACAAGAGTGAAGAAAAAAATCCCTGTAGAATTTTATGCAAATTATACAATATTATGTATGAGAGTTGTTGTTGTTTTTTTGCTTTTAAAGAACCCTTTTGAAAAAGAGAGGGGGAAAAATATGCTGTGAAGTTTACATAAAAAACCCCTTATTATTTTTTTTGCAAAGGAAACAAAACTTTTCCCTCTGTGTGTGGCATGGCAAATCCCCTGGCATCAATCTATTCTAAAAGGCTACATTTACATCTAGATATTGCCACAATCATTGAAACATAGGCAAGTGAATGACTTGTTGCATACTTCATATTTTGACATCATACTGCTTATGTTTATATAACGTGCTTAATGGGGTCAATTAAAGATTCAGAAGCTGTATTTGTGCAAAAAAGGTACAATGCTTTGCTCATTTTGAATCTTGGAGAAATAATATCCTAAAATATGATTCTAAAACCTAGCATGTCCTAAAACCTGGTATTCAAACTTTATTGATAGAATTCATGTTTCTTTACATGATAAAGGAGAGAATTAGCTTGGAATTAAATTCTTTCCCACTGATCACTAGGTACGTTTATGCCCCAATGGATCTGACAGCCACGGATACTTCTCCATGGGCAAATCACCTGTGACTGCACTCTGCTTATTTACAATTAATGGCTTTCTCCATAATGCACCCAAGCAGCATATTTGTAAACAAACTGTGTAGTTCACTGATGATCTTGGCATTAACGATCAAATTGAGGACTTAATTTAAAATCACTGCAGATTACTTGGACATCTCAATCAGAGCTAGGCATCTCGGGAAGGACTGCTTCAGGAACTTCAATGAAATAGCAATAGCACTTAGCAATAGCACTTAGACTTATGTAGAGCTTCATAGTACATTACAGCACTCTCTGAGCAGTTTACAATGTCATCATATTGTCCCCAACAATCTGGCTTCTCAGTTTACTGAGCTTGGAAGGCTGGAAGGCTGAGTCAACTTTGAGCTGTTCAGGATTGAACTCTGGCTGTGAGCAGAGTTACCCTGTAATACTGCATTCTAACCACTGCGCCACCACAGCTTGGTTTTTTTTTAAAGAAATGAAATGAAAAGAAGGCAATGAAATAAGGGTGTATATCCTTATAACCTATCATTCCACACACCCAAAAGCCAAATCTGTGATGTTTCCATTCAAGAATGGTTTCAGACACAACTTGTTGTGGCAATCAGTTTGATCTTAGAAAGGAAACCAGCCAACCTTGCAAACTAATTAGTAGTCCAAGAAAGACACCACAGTTCTTATGATAACAGCATCCTTCTGATTCTGCAACTCTGCTAAGCAGGGAAGGATGCTGATGTTAAAAAGCATTTACTTCTTTTGCCCGTTTGCTGGTTTATTGGGATTCCTAGGATTCCTTCCATGGTGTGGAAATCATTGTAAACAGCTTGTGGTAGTTCAAAAATTATTACAGCACCCAGTGACACTTGCCAGGCCTTCCCTTCGGCAACTGTCCTTTTGACAGATTTGTCTTAATTAAAGGCATCAGGAGGATGAGCACAGGGGAAGTGGAGACAAAAACTCAAACCAAGTTTGTGTGAGGTTTTAATTAAAAGCTTTCAGCTCCTGGTTCATATATGATGTGACAGAAAAGAGACCGATGTAGTTCCGTATTTTGCACCCAGCAGAATAGAGTGGTTTTACATTTCTTGATTTCTTTCTGTATCATGTGGGCAGTTGGGAAAGCATGGGTGCATGTCTCACATCTCATACCAGCAAGCCAGGATGAAAGACTGAAGCTGTTTTGTACATATATGAGAGGGGAAGGAAGGTAAAAAAATAATGTTATATGTTTTCTCATACCTAGAATATATATTTTGTGTCGATTTTGACATTATTTCATGTTCTTTTACCCATCCACCCACAAACATACGTATCCTCCCCCCCAAAACATGAAACTATACCATCAAATGCGAAGTTTCAGGAGAAAGCCTGTAGGTAATAAATATTAACAAATATTAACAATCTAATAGATGGCTAAGCTGTAGCATTAGTACCTCAACTGCTACCAAGCCTGTGATGTGTAAACAGGTCTATAGATGACCCTGACTGTAGCACCAAAATAATATCTTAATATAGTCAAGAAGGAGGGGAATCATCTGGATCAGAAGGACAAATGGTGTAAAGCTTGGAAGTTTTGAGTTCCAACATAGAGGTTGATCAAGGTGAGCTATTCCATTTGGAGCCCTGTGAACTAGAGTCTTTTAGACAAGGAACTTCCCTTCCCCTAGGCTTTTCTCACTAGGAGAAGAATACTTGAAACAGCAATAGCAATAGCACTTATACTTATATACCACTTCACAGTGCTTTACAGCCCTCTCTAAGCAGTTTACAGAGTCAGCCTATTGCCCCCAACAATCTGGGTCCTCATTTTACCAACCTTGGAAGGATGGAAGGGTGAGTCAACCTTGAGCCGGTGAGACTCGAACTACCAAATTGCTGGCAGCCAGCAGTTAGCAGAATTCGCCTGCAGTACTGCATTCTAACCACTGCTCTGTTGAGCAATGAGAAAAGACTGAAAGAAAATAGAGCTCTAGGCTCTAAATGACGGGATTAATCCAGTGGTGGGATTCAGATATGTGAACAACTGGTTCTCTGTGTGGATGCTGCTTCCGGAAGTCCATTCTGGGCCTGGGCAACAAAAAATTAGCTACCGGTTCTGCCATAGTGATGCGAATTGGCTGAATCCCACCACTGGATTAATCCCTCAAAGTTTTCTGCCCTTCAGTGTAACAAAGCCTTGGTGAGCCTTCAAAGGAATACAAAGCCCTAATTTAAAGCCAGATTTTGCTAGGAAGAAACTGTGATGAAATATTCATCTATTTATTTTTTTTTGCCTTGCAGAATGTATAAACACTATGTAGCATATGATAATCTAAAAATAACCATGACAAAGTTTTAAAATCAGTAAAACAGCTATTAACCATTAATTAAAATAGCTAAAATTAAGGGGGAAAACTGGTGAAAGGAAAGCCCAGTGGAAAAGGATAGTGTTTTCTAAAAACAAAACTGAATCTTGAACAGTATCCTGTGCCATGACCCTGAGATAGCCATGGAAAAGAGCCCTTCATAATAAATTCACCAGTTCCGTTTTCTAGAAGCCCCCCCCCTATGGAATGCTATGCCATTTTAGATTAAGTGGAACTTCAAAGGTTGAACTCCAGGCCAAAGTCCAAGATTCTCCAGCCATGTGTGGCTTCAAATGGCCATCTGAAGAGCAGAGAGAATGGTGATAGCCAAAACTGAACATTAGTAGGTGGGCTGGTATGAGTGCGATAGGTCTCATTAAAGATGATCCTGTAGTTTTTCCTGGCTGGATGGGCATGTTCATAATTATAGTGCTCATTTTATTAATTTTGCTTATAAAATAGCTTCTTTTTTTCTACAACAGAAAAGCCAAGTAAAATCATTAGGTCTGGGGTTTACAATTACCTAGTTACAAGACCAAAGGAAATTACAAGAAGCAGCATTAGGAGCAGCATTAAGGGGGTATCCCCCTTTCATTTTCTTCTAAAGTTTCGTACTGTCGTTGCCAACAACAACAACAACAACAACAACAACAAAACGCTTACCGCCTCTTGCTTCTAAATCAAAGTTTAAAAATTGCATCACAAGCTTGAAGTAGAGATCAGGGAAAAAAAATCTGCTTCTAAAGATTTAGGGTTTTTAATGCCATAAAAATACATCAATATATTCACTCCTATATACATGCACAAATTGATTACATGAAATTACACTGTTCTTATATCTATTACCATTTAATGTAATGAATTGGGGGGGCGGGGTTTGATGGTAGCAGCTTATAAGCCCTGTAAAATATAAATAAATAAATGTTATGGATCATGCACAATTGTTCCCTGTAATGTCAGGCCTACTTGTTAGGAGCAAGTGTGTCAACTGAGTGCAGGAAGGGTCCTAACCTACCATCTTGTGGGTCCATTTAAAACTCTGCTGATGACTGATTAATTCAGTATCTGGGTTTGCTCAATTTGTTGACCCCAAATTAACCAAGTAGGCTTGGACCACACTGCATTATCTAACCAAATTTAGCATTGTACAAATGCATCTGTTTTTTTTTACCTCACTTGACTGAGAGTCACAGTTAAGCACAGCTAAATATGGGAGTAGATTGATTCCAGAGTGAACCTTGTTTAATATGATCCCATGATGGTGTCAATATAATTTGACTTCCTGTCATAACATCCAATATAAAGCATAACAACTAATTCGCATAGGTGGAAAAAAGAGTTTAGGACCTTCTTGAATGTTAATATAGCTGAACCACTAGTAGAGGAATTATAGAGACATCAAACATCTGTCTCAACTTAAGTAGCATGCTTTAAAAATTGGCTTATTTTAATTGACTGCTTTAAATAATCAAATACTTTCTAGAATTAGACAAATGTTTCTAGAACTGGGATATATACACTTCATCTACATACTGTATGAGAAGTGGTAGCTGTCCATGGTGCTTACTTTATCAACTGTTGCATTTAAAAAGCTTGATTCCAGAACTCCTGCATGTAAATTAACACTCCAATAAAGAAAATATGTTTTTCATGTTGAGTTCAGTGCAGGGTTTTTTTGTAATTTATTTTTATTTGTTTATTTTATTTTAATTCCATTTATATCCCGCCCTTCTCTGAAGACTCAGGGCGGCTTACAAGCTTAGCAGTAGCCTTCATTCTATGTATATTCCTGCTTATTAGGGTTTTCACACACACCCCAAGCAGCATTATTACAAAGTCAGCTTAATTGCCCCCAACAATCTGCGTCCTCATTTTACCTACTTCGGAAGGATGGAAGGCTGAGTCAACCTTGAGCCTGGTGGGATGCGAACCTGCACTAATTGCAGACAGCTGGTGTTACTTAAGGAGGCATTAGCCCACTGCTCCACCAAGGCTCTTGGAAATTATGGAAATGGCTTGTCACTGTCTCTTCAAGATTGTTTTGTTAAGCAGCCTATACTGTATATTCAAGGTATTTCTTTGGCTTAGGGGCTCTAGGATCAAAATAGGAAATTGACTTAGTTTTCAAATCAGTGAAGTGGTAAAGGGTGGTATTGGTAAAGTAAAAGGTTAACTGTTTTGTTGTTGTTCCCAATGATGTTACTCTTGAGGATCTTACTGTACCTTGTTTTTATCTTTCCTTGCTGGAAAACAACAAAAGGCTGTTTACAGGCTGCTTATGTCATAGGTATAATATCCATGTCAGCCTAAGCATCTTTGATACATTTAGATACCATTGACCAAAATCAAACACATTTTATTTTTAAAAGTGTAAAAGTTATTACATTCTCATGAGACTATCTTGTCAGTTAGCAGTGTTATGAAATCTCACAACATCTTGTGTGAAAATGTAGAAATCTCAAAAGGCTTCATATAAGATGTTGAAAGTTTGCAGGGGTTCAGACATGAATGCTAAAATATTGTGAATTTAGGGGTAAAATTGACAATATTTGCATACATTCAATGATTTTGTGAAAATTAAGGTTTGCCTCCCCCACCCAAATCGGGAGGCAATGTTTGAAAATTTGTTGACCTCTGATATGCTTCTTTTTTTCCCTTAACCTCCTGGAATTATTAGCACAATATTTATCTGGAACTAAATACTGAACAAATCAAATTTTGCTGGTATTTGCTGACTCAATTTTCTGATTCACATCACTATAAAAGATAGCTGAGTCTATTTTGGCTAAGAATATAATGACATCTGGTATGTTGAGAATTGGAGAACTGATTTTGCAGTGAAGAGGATAAAAAGCAACTGTTGAAACTGCTCTGGAATTTAATTTATATTTGTGCACCTTATACTGTTGCATGATACCTTATGTATTTATTATTTGTTTGGAAGCATTCCAGTATAAAAAGCATTAGGTGTAATAAAATGCTTCCAATTGAACTTAGAATATTGTGATGGATTAGGAATATGACTTGTCTTGCTCTGTCCCAGAAGACTTCAAAAAACTCAAACTATGAAGAGCAGATTCTAGACACCATAGAAAGAAGTAATTGATTAGGACATTTTGGTAAATACTCCCGTGGAAAAAGTCGTGGAGACAACACTAGTCCCTCCATCAAAACCTCTGAGGAAGTAGCTGTGCCTATCACAAAAATAGCCTCAGGAACTCACTAATAGTGAAGAATAGCCTTCATAATTAGTCTAATTTCCCTCAATTCTGACAAAACTAACCCTAAGCATAATACTTTGTTAGTTGGCTGGAGTATACATTCAGCAATTCATGTATGAATGTGTGTATGGAGGGGGGAAGGAAGAGAGAAAGATTCGTGTCTCCTTAAGCATGTGTTCAGGTATGAACTTAGTTCTGTGTTGTATATTACATCCATCTGGTAGGTACAGTCCCAGGAAGCCCTACCAGGCAATAACTGCTTAGCTTTTGGAATCTCAAAGGTTGCATGGTTTTATGATAGACAAAAAATAGTTCCAGTTTCATTCTTTGCAGTTCAATCTTAGACTCAGCTGATGCCTTCCCAAAACATGTAAGTCTGGAAGAATAAATCCTCCACATCACCAAAGGAAGACCATGTGGCATGCACTTGTTTGAGCTGTGGTGCTAAGAAGGATCCTGTCCATTCTTTGGACAGCAAAGGTGACTAAGCGAGTACTGGAGCGTGTAATATCAGATGTGTCACTGGAAGGCAAAGTCACAAAACCAAATAAGTCTCACTTATTTTGGCCATTTCATGTGAGAGAATTCACTGGAGAAAGCAATTATGTTTGGAAGATTGAGTGGTAAAAGGAAACCAGGCCATCAAAGAACACAGTAGCTGGCCTCCATCAAAGCTGACATCAACCAGAGCACAGAAAAAACTCAAAAAAGTAGTTCAGGATTGGAAGATGTGGAGAGACATGGCCAATAGAATCACCAAGAATTGGACAGGACGTCATCATCATCATCATCCAGTTTTGGTCACCACGATGTAAAAAAGATGTCGAGACTCTAGAAAGAGTACAGAGAAGAGCAACAAAGATGATTGGGGGACTGGAGGCTAAAACATATAGGGAACAGTTGCTGGAATTGGGTATGTGTAGTTTAACGAAGAGAAGGGTGAGGGGTGACATGATAGCAGTGTTCCAATATCTCAGGGGCTACCACAAAGAAGAGGGAGTCAAGCTATTCTCCAAAGCACCTGAAAGCAGGACAAGAAGCAATGGATGGAAACTAGTCAAGAAGAGAAGCAACCTAGAACTAAGGAGAAACTTCCTGACAGTTAGAACAACTAACCAGTGGAACAACCTGCCTCCAGAAGTGGTGAATGCTCCAACACTGGAAGTTTTTAAGAAGAGACTGGACAGCCATTTGTCTGAAATGGTATAGGGTTTCCTGCCTGAGCAGGGGGTTGGACTAGATGACCTCCAAGGTCCCTTCCAACTTGTTATTGTTATTGTTATTGTTATTGTTATTGTTATTGTTATTGTTATCGTCGTCATCGTCATCGTCATCGTCATCGTCATCATCATCATCATCATCAGTCAAATTAATGGAATTCAAGAGGGGTTGGACTTTGTGGCAACATAAGGACTTTCATGGATTACTGCCTTGTCGTGGCGAAGGGGCTTGCGTAATTCAATGAAGCTATGAGCTATGCCGTGCAGGGCCACCCAAGACGGACAGGTCATAGCCGAGAGTTCTGACAAAACGTGATCCACTGGAGAAGGAAATGGCAACCCACTCCAGTATCTTTGCCATGAAAACCCTATGGACAGTACCAAAAGGCAAAACGATATGACGCTGGAAGATGAGCCCCTCAGGTCGGAAGGCGTCCAGTATGCTACTGGGGAAGAGCAGAGGGCTAGTACTAGTAGCGCCAGAAAGAATGAAGCGACTGGGCCAAAGCCGAAAGGACGCTCAGCTGTGGATGTGTCTGGTGGTGAAAGGAAAGTCCAATGCTGTAAAGATTTTTTCTCCATAGGAACCTGGAATGTAAGATCCATGAATCAAGGAAAGCTGGACGTGGTCAAACAAGAGATGACAAGACTGAACATTGACATCTTAGGTATCAGCGAACTAAAATGGACAGGAATGGGTGAATTTAATTCAGATGACCATCAGGTATACTACTGTGGGCAAGAATCCTTCAGAAGAAATGGAGTAGCCTTCATAGTCAATAAAAGAGTAGGAAAAGCAATACTGGGATACAATCCTCAAAATGACAGAATGATCTCAGTTCGAATCCAAGGCAAACCATTCAATATCACAGTAGTCCAAGTCTATGCCCCAACCACCAGTGCTGAAGAGGATGAAATTGACCAGTTCTATGAAGCACTACAGCACCTTATAGAACTAACACCAAAAAATGATGTTCTTATCATCATGGGGGATTGGAATGCTAAAGTAGGAAGCCAAAAGATAACTGGAATAACAGGCAAGTTTGGCCTTGGAGTGCAAAATGAAGCAGGGCACAGGCTGATAGAATTCTGTCAAGAGAATGCGATGGTCATAGCAAACACTCTTTTCCAACAACCCAAGAGACGGCTCTACACATGGACATCACCAGATGGTCAACACAGAAATCAGATTGACTATATGCTCTGCAGCCAAAGATGGAGAAGCTCTATACAGTCAGTAAAAACAAGACCAGGAGCTGACTGTGGCTCAGACCATGAGCTTCTTGTTGCAAAGTTTAGGCTTAAACTGAAGAAAGTAGGGAAAAGCACTAGGCCAGTCAGGTATGAATTAAATCATATCCCTGTTGAATATACAGTAGAGGTGACAAATAGATTTAAGGAATTAGATCTGATAGACAGAGTGCCTGAAGAACTATGGACAGAGGTTCGCGACATTGTACAAGAGGTAGCAACCAAAACCATCCCAAAGAAAAAGAAATGCAAGAAAGCAAAATGGCTGTCTGAGGAAGCTTTGCAAATAGCTGAGGAAAGGAGGGAAGCGAAAGGCAAGGGAGAAAAAGAAAGATACGCCCAATTGAATGCAGAATTCCAGAGAATAGCTAGAAGAGATAAGAATGCCTTCTTAAATGAACAGTGCAAAGAAATAGAAGAAAACAATAGAATAGGGAGGACCAGAGATCTTTTCAAGAAAATTGGAGAAATGAAGGGAACGTTTAATGCAAAAATGGGCATGATAAAGGACCAAAATGGCAGGGACCTAACAGAGGCAGAAGAGATTAAGAAGAGGTGGCAAAATTACACAGAAGAACTATACAAGAATGAGCTTAACGTCCCTGATAATCACAATGAGGTGGTCACTGACCTCGAGCCAGACATCCTAGAATGTGAAGTGAAGTGGGCCTTAGAAAAACTGAGCAACAACAAAGCTAGTGGAAGTGACAGTATTCCAGCTGAGCTATTCAAAATCTTAAAAGACAATGCAGTAAAAGTGCTACACTCAATTTGCCAGCAAATTTAGAAAACTCAACAGTGGCCACAGGATTGGAAAAGATCAGTTTACATTCCAATTCCAAAGAAAGGCAGTGCCAAAGAATGTTCAAACTATCGCACCATTGCACTCATTTCTCATGCTAGTAAAGTCATGCTTAAAATCCTACAAGCTAGACTTCAGCAGTATGTGGATCGAGAACTACCAGAAGTACAGGCAGGATTTCGAAGAGGCAGAGGAACTAGAGATCAAATTGCCAACATACGCTGGATCATGGAGAAAGCTAGGGAGTTCCAGAAAAACATCTACTTCTGCTTCATTGACTATGCTAAAGCCTTTGATTGTGTGGATCACAACAAACTGTGGCAAGTTCTTAAAGAGATGGGAGTACCAGACCATCTTATTTGTCTCTTGAGAAACCTATATGCGGGTCAAGAAGCAACAGTGAGAACTGGACACGGAACCACTGATTGGTTCAAAATTGGGAAAGGAGTTTGGCAAGGCTGTATACTGTCGCCCTGCCTATTTAACTTATATGCAGAGCACATCATGAGAAAGGCAGGGCTAGATGAATCAAAAGTTGGAATTAAGATTGCCGGAAGAAATATCAACAACCTAAGATACGCAGATGATACCACTCTAATGGCAGAAAGTGAAGAAGAACTAAAGAGCCTCTTGTTGCAGGTGAAGAAGGAGAGTGCAAAACTTGGGTTGAAACTTAACATTAAGAAAACCAAGATCATGGCATCTGGCCCTCTCAATTCCTGGCAAATAGATGGGGAAGAAATGGAGGTAGTGACAGATTTTATTTTCCTGGGCTCCAAGATCACTGCAGACGGGGACTGTAGCCAAGAAATTAAAAGACACTTGCTCCTTGGGAGGAAAGCCATGGCAAATCTAGACAGCACACTAAAAAGCAGAGACATCACCCTGTCAACAAAAGTGCGTATAGTCAAGGCTATGGTCTTCCCAGTTGCAATGTATGGCAGTGAAAGTTGGACCATAAGAAAGGCTGAGCGCCAAAGAATTGAGGCCTTTGAACTGTGGTGCTGGAGAAGACTCCTGCGAGTCCCTTGGACTGCAAGGCGATCAAACCGGTCAGTCCTAGAGGAGATCAATCCTGACTGCTCTTTAGAAGGCCAGATTCTGAAGCTAAAACTCAAGTACTTTGGCCACCTAATGAGAAGGAAGGACTCACTGGAGAAGAGCCTAATGCTGGGAAAGATCGAGGGCAATAGAAGAAGGGGACGACAGAGAATGAGGTGGCTGGATGGAGTCACTGAAGCAGTAGGCGCGAGCTTAAATGGACTCCAGAAGATGGTAGAGGACAGGAAGGCCTGGAGGAATGTTGTCCATAGGGTCGCGATGGGTCGGACACGACTTCGCAGCTAACAACAACAAGGACTTTAATCTGATGACACATTTAACTCCGCATACACACACACCAACTCTGACTGCTCTTCTCCTACACAGCCCTATTAACTATTGATGAAGTTCTCCCCAAGGAAGTAAGGGTGCAGTATTGCTGCTTAAACCACCGAATCACCCCAGGCCACTTTTGGAACCCATTTCCAGGTCACAATATTTTCTCTCTGGCAATCCCATAATAAACTCTCATGATTGTGAAAAGCTGTTTGCTACACCTGGCCAAGATATTACTTCTATGGATTCCAATTTAGAATAAAAGGCTATTGCATTTGCTTATTTATCACTTTATTCGTGTATCAAAATGATTCTCAAGGATTATACTTTCAAAAATAGCAATTATATTCCTCCAAGACCCAAACAGGCACCAGAAAATAATCTTCTCCAAGCATATATTTCTCCTACACAGGTTGTTTTTTAGATAGTAAACTGTTGCTAAATTGGGACTTAAAACTGAACTAAGAGAGATACAAATTCAGAATGGATTCCTCTTAGTAACTAATAATGAAAACAGCACTCTGGTATATAGTGATAACTTTCAAGATGGTCTGGCACATATTTAATTGATGTACATTGGTCTGAATGGCAGTTTTCACATAGCTTACATTTCAGCAAATAACTTTGATAATATTGAAACAAATGTAGTTGCCACTGCCTTGTTAATAGAAGGTACTTTATTTGCAGTGATCACAGTTCAGAAACAGTTGGGCTGTAATAGAAGAAAATATATGCAGTTCAGGGATGAAATATGGAGTCCTTGGTGATCTCTGAGCTATATTGTTTTCTTGTAGATGTTTCATTATCTGACTAGGTAACATCATCAGTACTAGTGAGTGTGGGGTTTGCTTCCCATTTCTATACAGTAGCTTGCTCTGCCAGTGGGGCTGTGGATTAGAATACATCATCTCCAGCATCTTATACCTAGATAAGCAGGGATTAATACCAGACAAACAACCAGGCAGAAAGTAATACCTTAATAGAGGAACTACCAAGGAAACAAACTATTGAGCAGACAATCAAGCAAGCAGAAAACAATACCCTAATCAAGGAACTACCAAGGAGAAAACCATATTCCCACCCAAACTGACAGAGCAAATGACTGTATATTAATAGGGAGCAAACACCACACTCCTAGAACTGATGATGTTACCTAATCAGGGAATAAAACATCCGCAAGCAAAGAATCAAGCTCAGAGAGTACCAAGAACTCCACCGTTTGGGCTCTTCCATTGGAAAATTTCAAACAAACAACCAGTGCTTATGTTGTCATGCCAACAAAAGATGGGATTTCTACTCACTTATTACAAAACGTTTTAGACCATTCTCCTAATGCCGTGATGCAAAGGGATGGGGATAGGTGGGACCATTATGCTAGACCCATTATGACATGACTTTGGTATGTTGCCTGAAAGTGTCTGTGTACAGGCAGCTGTACGTCAGAGGTGTTTCAAACTTTATGCCAGATAGGTCCTGTGAATAAGGACAATTCCATTCCCCATTTCCAAGCATATTAAGGGAAACGTCTTGAAATGCTAAAGTAAAGACCACTATGATCAATCTAGAAATACATAAAGCTCTTTTGTACTAGAATGTGTGTTAAGGTACTCCGTGGTGCAAAAAATGTATTTCAAATGCCAAGAAAGAAAGAAAGAAAGAAAGAAAGAAAGAAAGAAAGAAAGAAAGAAAGAAAGAAAGAAAGAAAGAAAGAAAGAAAGAAAGAAAGAAAGAAAGAAAGAAAGAAAGGAAGGAAGGAAGGAAGGAAGGAAGGAAGGAAGGAAGAAAGGAAGGAAGAAAGGAAGGAAGGAAGGAAGGAAGGAAGGAAGGAAGGAAGGAAGGAAGGAAGAAAGAAAGAAAGAAAGAAAGAAAGAAAGAAAGAAAGAAAGTCATTTCTGTGGTCCCTCGAGCCTCCAAAGGGGATGGAAATAAACGTGAAGGCCTTCTTCTCCTCTTTTTTCTCTTTTGCATTTTGTTTAAATCTTGAGGCTAGATTAAAGGACAAAATGGATGTCTTACATCTTTCAAAGATGTAAATCATGGTTTTCACTTTTTAAAATGCCAAAGCTGCACCAGGAAACAAATGCTGGCTTGGCCCACATTTGGAGTGCGGTCCTAAATAGGAGAGCAAAGCTTGACGTGCTCTTCAAGTGAACGGAGGTTAACCATTTCTAATGCCACTCCATATACTTACTGGCAGCCTCCCACAAACTTAACATCTTTTTGGCTGAGGAAGGCTCGTAGGATGACTGCAGCTTTCTAAGATTTCAGGAAAATGCCTTTTGCCTCACCTACTTAAATCTTTGAAAGGAAATGATGGATTCAAAGATGGATTTTCTGCTTCTATGTTCCCACTGAGCTATAATCCAACCTTTCGTTTGGCGGCAAAACCAGTAGGGTGCTGCACACAACAGCGGAGGTTGGATCTTTGACAGGCTATGAACTCACACTTGGGAAAGAGGAAGGATTGTTTTGAGTTAAAACCCTGCTTTTAAACAGGTTTCCAGAAGCTTGTGGCTTTTCCCGTGTCAGGATGCTTTTTATTACTGCGGCCTGTGGCTGAAAGGAGTAAACTGCAGTGAAAGCACAGCACTCTGAAAAATGCATGGCACACTACAGAGCTAGGTAAAAAATGAGAAAGCCATTGAATGGGAACCCCGAGTGAAGGAATTAATAAGTGTGTGCATGTCAAGAAACTAGGCATGGAATAGATGTGCAAGCTGCATGCCTGTCACATTGGAAATGCAAATGAAAGCAGCTAATTCAAGAAGGGTGGGGGGGGGGAAAGAACCAACAGGGAGGGACCATTGTCCTTAACATCTAAGCATCATTAATCTAAAAGTTGAGGCACTTCCTAACCATTCTGCTATCTAGACTTGAGGAGACTCTCTAATAGGCAAGAGAGCTGGGCAAAGCTGTTTAATGGATGCTATCTATCTATTCTATGGATCTCTAGATGTGTTGAGAGTAGGCTATAACAACTTGCACAAGTTAGTTACCATGATAGATACGGCCAATGACAAATCGCCTATTTACCAGAAAGCTAATGGGGTGGGAGTGGGGGTTTTCTCCCCTCCCAGATTTCTGCAATATTCTGTACTAACTCAGCTTGCCTCCTTTTTTCTGGGCTTCCCATCCCTATCATTTTCTTATTTGCCATGTGTCCGTTCAGGGAATATATGGGCTCCTGAAACAGTATTAGAAATGCAGAATATATTCAAGACTGGACTTTGTTCTGCAGTGTGGCATTTATTTATTTTTTAAAGAAAAGGATTTTCAAAGAAAGAGGAGGACACGGAGCCCTTCAGATATCTAGGGAAGAAGCCCAAGCATAGATCGAAGCCCCCAGATAATATGTTGGAAGCCCAGGTTTCAGTTTTGCAAACTAAACTTCAAAGTTATTGTAGCAGCTGGTAAACAGATATGCTCAGGTATCACGAGAATAAAGAAATAGCACAGGAATGGCCACAAGGAGCCCTTCCTTACTGACGGTGCACTTGCAGGCATCCGTGCATACAGTGTCAATGCTGCTAACATCGGATGTTCTTGCTTTGACAACATTGGAGATGCAGCCAGTTTCCTTCCTATGTTTTACTCTTAGAATTAGAGTTAGAATTAGATGATACTGGGCGGTGGGGGGGGGAGGAGGAGGAATGTGCATGGGAGTTTAGTTAGACATAACAATACTGTAGCTAGTGTGAGAACCAAGGTTTTTGAAATAAGAGATGATAAGAAATGGCGGGTTGGAGAACTGGAGGGAAAGTCTGCATTTCAAACCAATTGGAGAATGTGATTTACGATGGTTAATTAGAGGAGGGAATTGTGCTTTGATGCTATGTGCTCAGAGGAGGGGAATTCAAATTTTGGCTTTGTCTATGTAAGTGCCGAAGTTATGTTTCTTGAATAAAGATTTTTAAGGCAGGGGTCGGCAACATGAAACAGCAAAAGAGCCACTCAGAACCGGTTCCGTCACACACACAAAAAAGTGGGAGCCGCAAAATGTGCACGCGCATGCGTGCATGCACGCCCATGTGCAGAACAAGGCAAAACGTGCACCAGCCCCGCCCCCGTCCACCTCTGGTATGGATGGCTCTGCCGTCCTGGCTTTTCCTCCCTCAGAAAAAACTGCTCTCCCCCCGCCCTGCGCTCTCTCTCTCTCTCTGGGACTTTCTTCTTTCCGCCTTTTGTGAAGGTTCCAAAGAAGCGGAGGAGAGGCTTTGCGAAAGAGGGAGGCGGTGGTGGAATTAAAATAAAACGGGCGGGGGGAGGCTGAGGATGTATGCTTGTCAGGTTTGAAAGCCTCCGTTTAAGTCTGTGCATGTGCACAGACATAGGCTGACTCCTCATCTCCTGCCCTTGCTGCCTCTCTTGTCTCTCTCTGCCACTTAAAGCCATCCTGCACTTAAAGCCAGACACCCTCCTTCTTTTCCCTTTTCTCTCTCTCTCTGTGTTTGTGTGTGTGTGTGTGAGAGAGAGAGAGAGAGAAAAAAAAGAGACCAAGTCCGTTGGTTTACCAGCGAGCCACCTCCTCTTCGTCTCCTGCCCTTGCTGCCTCTCCTGCAGCTCAATCCGAGGGTTGCCTCCGGCTTAGCATCTTCTGTGACTTCACACGTGCAACCACTTGCTCTTTCACACTCTGCCACCACCCAGCAAACGGGGCAACCAAGGTGGGAATCTCCCTGGTGTTCTGGTGCTCGCCTGCCTCCCCTCCCTCACCGGCAAACTCCTGCCGCCCCCGCCTCTCCGCCAGACAACACCCGCCAGCTCCCAGACGCCTTGTGAGTTGCCCTCCAGACTTGGTTGACTCAGGAACGGCGCCCGTATGGGGATCCGCCTGCCTCCGCCACCCCCTTCGTTCAGGCCAGGCAGCTGAGAGAATGGGGCAGCAGAGGCTGGATCCCCCGAAAGAAAAGCAGCCAAAGGCAGCAGCTCTGCAAGCCTCCGCTGCCCCCTTCTCTCAGCTGCCAGAGCTGCTGCTTCGTTCATGCCAGGCAGCTGAGAGAAGGGGGCGGCAGAGGCTTGCAGAGCTGCTGCCTTCGGCTGCTTTTCTTTCGGGGGATCCAGCTTCTGCTGCCCCCTTCTCTCAGCTGCCTGGCCCAAACGCACCAGCAGCTCTGCAAGTCTCCGCCACCCCCTTCATTCAGAATGGGGCGGTGGATGCTTGCAGAGCTGTTGCTTTGTTCAGGCAAGCCATCTGAGAGAAGGAGATGGCCAAAAGGCGGGGGCCAACAGGGGAAGCTTCTGAGACCCCCGGTGGGACACCCCCCCCCCCGAGGCTAGCAGAGGTGGTGGTGGAGCAGGGCAAGGGGAGACCTGCCGGGCAGGGAAGAGGCAGGCCCGGGGCACCCTGAGACTGGCTGCCCCCAACCGCACAGCAGGTAGAAAAAGGGCCCACTCACCTTTCCAGTTCTCCCGTCTCTTCCTCCGCTGCCGCCCTTTGCAGTCCAAAGAAGCAAAGAGGTTTGTGGGCAGTCCCACAAACGGCTTGAGAAGTTCAACCAATCAATTCAAACTTTGGGAGGTTTTTTTGTGAGCATTTTGAATTGATTGATTGAACTTTTTTACTCCCACTTTTTTTTCAGAACTGCACATGGTGGAGGAGGACTGGGAGCCGCAGGAGATGGCTTAAAGAGCCGCATGTGGCTCTGGAGCCGTGGGTTGCCAACCCGTGCTTTAAGGTAAACAATGCCTCGAAGTTCTTTGAAGAGTTTCATCTGTTGGAACCATGACATACAGTCTGTGCTATTAGCTTTCTTGTTGATGTGCTTGCCTGTACAGATAGTCCTTGACTTATGACCACAATTGAGCCCAAAGTTTCTGTTGCTAAGTAAGACTGTTCTTAAGTGAATCACTGGAGTTCTGCAGTTCACTTAATGGCTGTTCCATTGACTTTGCTTGTCAGAAGGTCATAAAAAAACAATCACATGATCCCCTCCCAGGACACTGCAACCATCATAAATATGAATCAGTTGCCAAGTGTTGGAATTTGGATCACACAACCCAGGGGATGCTGATACAGTTGTTAAGTGTGAAAAACGGTCATAAGTCATTTTTTTCAGTGCCATTGTAACTTCGAACAGTCACTGAATGAACCGTTGTAAGTTGAGGACTATCTGTAGTGGCAATATAGAAGACCACTGTTATTTTGAGAAGTTGAGTGACATATTTTGACTTCTCCTTCATAATAAGAAAAATCTAGAAGTTTAGAGCTTATCCTGGCATAATCTGCTTGTTTTTTTTAACTCTTGTTTACTAAATAAGGAAGAAGGGAGGCCTCTTCACATAGTTTTTCCTTATCTGTGAAAGTCTCAGATTTTCAGTTCCCGTCCCAAAGTCATGGGCCACCAGGTCAAGGTAGGTCTTGAGGTTATGGTGCCAGGAATAAAATAAAATAAAATAAAATAAAATAAAATAAAATAAAATAAAATAATAAAATAAAATAATAAAATAAAATAAAATAAAATAATAAAATAAAATTAAAATAAAATAAAATAAAATAAAATAAAATAATAAAATAAAATAAAATAAAATAATAAAATAATAAAATAAAATAATAAAATAAAATAAAATAATAAAATAAAATAAAATAATAAAATAAAATAAAATAAAATAAAATAATAAAATAAAATAAAATAATAAAATAAAATAAAATAAAATAATAAAATAAAATAATAAAATAAAAAATAAAATAAAATAAAATAAAAGAAATAATAAAATAAAATAATAAAATAAAATAAAATAAAATAAAATAAATAAAATAAAACACCTTGTACTGGCCTTTAAGTGGGGAGCTTCTGCACACAGACCCTAGTACTGGATACTGTGAAAATTGGCTCCCCTTGGAGTATCTCTGCTATAATAATAAAGGAGCTCCTGACAGCTTGTAAGAGATTTGGATATCATCTTGCTTGCTTTGTATGTTTTTTATATTATGTTTTTAAATCTGAGGGTGAAGGTTCGTTCTCTGAGCTTGTGGCTTGGTTTCTGGATGTTTCATTACCAAGCTGGGTAACATCTTCAGTGGAGTTTAAGGGATGTCAGTGTTCTTCCGTTTATAAGGGCTTCAGGTGTGGGTGTCTCAAGTGAGGGTCTTGTGATGGGTCATGTGTGACCATCAGTGAAAGTCTTGTAATGGGGAGGATACATCAAGTCAGGGTCATTGGGAGGGGAACTGCTGGGGAGGGGGCTTTCATGGGTTGGTTGAGGGTCAGTGCTGTCTCTGGTTGGCTGTCTGGTTGACTTGGATTCTGAGGGGCTTGTAGGCTGGTTGTAGGTCAATGTAGGTTAAATCTGTTTGCTTAAATCAGGGGTCTTCAAACTTGGCCCTTTTATGATTTGCAGACCAATTCCCAGAATCCCTCAGCCAGCATGCCTGGCTGAGGAATTCTGGGAGTTGAAATCCACAAGTTATAAAAGGGCCAAGTTTGAATACCCCTGGCTTAAATTAATAGTAAAGCTTGAAGTTTCTTTATTCACTAGAGTATTCATTGTCTTTGGATTCAAAAGAACTCAATTTCCTGGGCACATGATTGCTGCCTTGGTACTAGGCAAAACAATACTTATGAGTATGCTATTGAAAATCATGAAAAAAAATCCCCATTATAGATATCTTCAGGAATGGCAGCACAGATTTACTGCCATGTGGGATTTGCATAAATATATAGTCAGTGCTTTTTTTGTAAAAGAAAAAGGTGCCGGAACTCACACATGCCATACAACCCACCTTGCCTACCCTACAAAAACGGTGCCAGAACTCCATTCTGAGCGTTTCTATGACAAAAAATGCCCTGTATATAGTCACTATGATCTGCTTCCTTGTTTTTCCAATACAAATATCCATTTCACCCTATCTATTTCACCCATCCATTTTTCCATCTACAGATCAGTTATCCAACTACTGCATAAGTATAAAATCTCTGGCAAGCAACCTTTGATATATCTAGCCTATGTGGCTCAAGTAAGGTCCCAATCCTTCTCTCCCTTCAGTGGGAAAACATCATTTCAATGTGAAGGTGGTACCTTGAAGCAATGAAAAAAGGGAAGGTTTAGATAAGTCGGCCTCCAACTTTCAGAGAGTACAAGTAGTCCTAGACTTACAACTTTAACAGAGCCTGCCCACGATGGTTGTAAGTCATGACAGTTGTAAAGTGGATCACCCACATTAAGCAAATGCTGCAGTCATTAAGCAAACTCATTGTTTTCTATGGAGCATTTTGCCAGGAGAAAAAAAAAGGAAGGAAATGCCAGTTTTGGCAAAAAGGTTGTAAATCACAGCTATGTGACCATGGGGTGCTGCCAACAATCATAAATGCATGCTGGTTGCTGAGCCCTTGAAATGTGGTCACATGACCATGTGGTGGAGGCAGCCATCACCACTTTAGAACCAGGTTGTAGGTACCATGGGGGTGTGTGTCTGTGATAATTTCAAATGGTCGCTAAGCTATTGGTCATAAGTAGATGTCAGACAGAGCTGCTATCCTTTGCTCACAACTATGCTTTGCTAGATGCCAGTCAGTCATGAACTATGGGGTGGGGGGAGGGAGCTGGGGGACTGGGGGGAAGACAGGGAAGGGGAAATCAAAAACAATCTTTATGCCATCCTGAGACATCCTGAGACTGGGAATGTAGTGTAATGCCCATCCATCTATCCAAGCATCACAGGGACAGTTACCAAAACATCTTCGAAGGTGACTGGACAATGGTGTGATAACGGGGGGGGGGGACACAAAAGTGAAAGCTAACTAGGGAATCTTTGCATGCAAACTCTTAATTCTGGTTTTGCATAACTGCAACCACTTGGCTTTTAGTGAAAGTAACCTTTTCACCACAAATGGAGTTGAGAGTGTTTCTTTCTTGAAAGACCAAACTGGGTCAGTTCTGACAGTAGAGAACTATCTGTTGGTACCTGAAATTGCTCCCACCTGGCAGCATTTTCATTTTTACTCCTTCACCCCAGTGAACTTTTCTTGGGGGGGGAGGGGGGGAATTGGCTGACGAAGCTGATTCCCAGAACCTGTGGTCTCACTTGGCAACACTTCCAAGCATTGTCGGAAACAATTTTCTGTTAATGCCATTTCCACAAATGTTGCTTTCGGGAAGCTAATGCTTGAAGGCATCCTTAGCTTTGAAATGCCAGTTTTCAGAGAGTTTGCAGCTTGAAATTACTCTTTAGATACATGAAGTCATATTCCCCAAATTAGCATGATTCAACATGTTTTTTTTCCTCACCATCCTTTGGAAACAAAGTAAGTTTTTGTCAGTAAAGGCAGGATTCAGTTTTGCCTCTTGCTCTTGGAAACAGGAAGAATATGCAATTCAGCGCAGAAGCAAGAAAATTGAGCTAATGGGCACATGTACAGAAATGGAGAAGGTTTATTATTACATTGGAGATCTCAGATTTATGAAAATTTGCCCAAGCCAGAAGCAGAGTCTGGTCTAGAAATTGGCAATGATTTCTTATTAGATGATAGATGTTTAGAATAAGCTGTTTTGAATCTTGTCACCAATGTGAATAAGAAGCTTGGATCGTGAGGAAGTAAAATGGACTCTAGGTAACATACACAGAATGAATTGTTCCCTGCAGGAATAGGAACAGCTACTGTATCTGGAACTTTGTTTTTTAAAAGCAATCTTAGAATACACTAGACTAGAGCAAGGGTGTCCAACCTTGGCAACTTTAAGTCTTATGGCTGACTGGGGAACTCTGGGAGTTGAAGTCCACAGGTCTTAAAGTCACCAAGATTATGGGCATAATGTTTAATGGTTTTTTAATTTTAGTATTCTATTTTTATTGTGTATTGCCCTGTTCACCGCCCTGAGTCCTTCGGGAGAAGGGCGGTATACAAATTAAATTATTAAATTATCAAGATTGATACCCCTGCATTAGAGTATGTCTGTAGCAAGACCTTTGACCTTGTTTATTTCTCACTGCGAAGATATCTTTGTCCAGGTAAAAGGAAAAGACTCCTTCAATTTGATTTCAGCTCCTGGTAACGTTGGGGATTCATCCATGTCATTTTCCTGGCAACTATAAAGAAAGATTTTGCCATTGCCTTGTTGCAGAATGTTTTTTTTTTTAAAAAAAAAATTTTTTTCCCAAGTCCAGCCTAAGATCTGGGAATTCCTGGAGGCCTTTCATTCCATGTATTTATCTCATTTGCTGAGATTTTTGAGATCAGTTAAGATCAATTAGCTGGGCTTTTATATAGACAGACGAGGATCCAAAAATTAGACATTGCACTTCATCTGGTATAGTCCTTTTTGAACCATATTAATATTGTTTCATTTTTTTAAAAAAAATTGGCTGCTTAAAGAAAACAAAAGATTCTCCTAGACCAGGTCTGAGCTGGGTTTCATAATCATTTATGTTCCCAGAATAGGTTTTCCTTGTAATTTTTCCTTACAGTCATAAAGAAACCTACTAATATCTGAAAGGGCTTTCAAATGGCTCCAGAGTGGATCTTGCTGGGTAAGGAGCTCACTAAAACACAGACATCTAAAAGCCCAGGATACATGTAATAGCAAAGGGCTGGCAGGAAATGCTTTTCAGATGGTGAAAATGGAATTGCTCTGATGTTGAGGCAATATATTCGAGTTCTGGGGGAGGGACTCTAAATCCAGAAGTCTGTAAGGTAGGGAGAGCAGGGGATGATAGGCTTAGAGCAGAGATGTTCAGTACATAGCTTTTCACATGTTCCTAAAACTTCAAATCTGCTATGGCCAATAATGAGGAAAAAGCAGACCAACTATTTTACACACACACACACACACAGAGAGAGAGAGAGAGAGAGAGAGAGAGAGAGAGAGAGAGAGAGAGAGAGAGAGAGAGAGAGAGAGAGAGAGAGAGAGAGAGAGAGAGAGAGAGAGAGAGAGAGAGAGAGATGCAAATCAACATTTTCTGAGTTTTTCAATCTCTGGTCTATGGCTTTTTAACTTAGGATCAGCAAAATCCATCAGCAATGCAAAGTCTTCAATCTGCACATTGTGTCTTCTGCTTGCTTCTCCATTTCAAATGTTTGCCTCCGAGAAGCTTCACTCATGTTCCTGATTCCTGGATGCTATGGACAGAGGTAGGTGAAAGGAGAGGCTTAGGTCCCATAGGCTGGTGTGCTGTGCTCAGATGGCTTCATTGAAGCTAGGATGAGGTAGAGGTAGTCCTTGACTTACAGCCATTCATTTAACAACCATTCAGAGTGACTTACAACCAGTCCTTGCACTTATGACTGTTGCAGGGTCCCTGCAATCACATGATCCAGATTTGTGTGCTTGCTGACGGGCAAGTATTTACGACAGTTGCAAAGTTGTGTGGTCATGTGATTGACATTTGCGACCTTCTCAGGGGGCTTTTTTTAATTAAAAAGTTTTAAAATACATTTTTAAAAACATAAAATCCTTCCCTCCCCCTCCCCCCCACTTTCCCACCCTTCCCCTCCCAGGGGGCTTTCAAGTAAGTAAAGTCAATGGGGGACAGCAGATTTGCTGAATAACCATGTGATTTACTTAACAACATGGCAAAAAAGCTTGTAAAGTTGGGTGTGGCTCACACAATGACTGCGTTGCTTAGTGACAAAAGTTCTTGTCCCAATTGTGGTCATTAGCTGAGGACTACCAGATATTGCTAAAGTAGGGGAAATGGCCTGTCACTGAATTAATCTCCCTCCTCCCAATTCAATCCCATTGTTTTGTTAACGCTTTGTAATTCTTAGACTGGAATTCTGCATGCAGTTTATTTATTTTATTTTATTTTATTTTATTTTATTTTATTTTATTTTATTTTATTTTATTTTATTTTATTTTATTTTATTTTATTATTTTATTTTATTTTATTTTATTTTATTTTATTTTATTTTATTTGTATACCGCCCTTCTCCCGAAGGACTCAGGGCGGTGAACAGGGCAATAAATACCAAAATACCAAAATACAAAAATTAAAAAAAGATTAAACCATAGTGCCCAAATACAATAAATAAATTACTTAAAAACAATAATTAAAACCCAAACCCATCAGACCAGGCCGGCTTGTTCAAACAAATAGGTTTTTAGATCACGTCGGAAGGAGCGAAGGTCGGGAGCCATCCGGAGCTCAACCGGTAAATGGTTCCACAGGTCAGGCGCACCCACAGAGAACGCCCTCCCCCTGGGGGCCACCAGTCGGCATTCTCTGACCGGTGGCACCCTGAGGAGGCCCTCTCTGTGGGAGCGCACTGGGCGGAGGGAAGTTGATGCCGGCCGCAGGTGCTCTCTAAGGTACTCCGGACCCATGCCATGTAGGGCTTTGTAGGTCATTACCAGCACCTTGAATCTCACCCGGAAGGCAACTGGAAGCCAATGCAGCTCACGGAGCAGAGGTGTAATATGGGAGTATCGGGAGACCCCCAACACAACTCGCGCGGCTGCATTCTGCACCAGTTGGAACCTCCGAGTGGTCCTCAAGGGCAGCCCCATGTAGAGAGCGTTGCAGTAGTCTAACCGAGAGGTCACGAGCGCATGAGTGACTGTACGCAAGGCATCCCGGTCTAGATAGGGCTGCAACTGGTGCACCAGGCGAATCTGGGCGAAGGCCCCCCTAGTCACAGTTACTATATGATCTTCTAAAGAAAGCTGTGAATCTAGGAGGACTCCTAAGTTGCGAGCCCTATCTAGTTAATTGCAAGTACTATATTCACTGGAATCCTTGCTGATGTTTTGCTTTTGGTTGTTAAAAAAACAACTGACAATGAAAAAACTAAGTTAGTTGAAGGAGATCCAGGCAGTGAATAATGTGTCTGTTAACTCTACTATTCCTGTTCTGGTTTACTTTCAGGAGGCAAGCATTATTAAAGTCATTTTTTTCCCTTCCTGTCAGCTACATCAGGTGCATTTCTCCCCATCCACCTCCTTTTAACTTATTGACATTCCTTTTAACTTATTTAAACTCAGATCTTCTCCTTTCCTTCTTCCTTAGCTACTGTATATATCCTGCAAACACCTGGATTTTCCAAAGAGCTTCCCCTGCATTGTTACCTACTTGGCCAAGATAATACCAAGATGATTTTGTGTGTGTGTGTGTGTGCGCGCGCGCGTGCTGATGGAGGGTGGAGGAAACTGAGATGTACTATCACTCCTCATTGGAAAGAAAAGCAGATACTCACATCAAACACCTGTCTCCCACCAATATGTATGGAGTTAATTAAGCTTATGATGGGCAGGCTTCCTCCATGAAAAAGCTAAACACACAACAGTGCAAATAGCAGTGATGGAGAGACCATTTGGTAGATGGGTTTTTGATACGTTCATCTCATTTCACTTTATAAGTCCCCAAATGGGAAGATCTGCAGGTTTGGAAAGACCAAAAACAAAAAAAAAATAGAGCCAAAGAACCTGCAGCTGTTCCTCTTTCTCCAAATGTTTGATAAGAGGATTGTCTGACATGCATAGATGTATCCTGCTGGATCATTTCATGCAAATGCTGAAAATTATCGGTCTAGGTTTCCCTATGTGCAGATGTTTACCTAATTATCTAGGCTCTTCAGCCTTCCAGTGTATCTGTGATCACATTCACAGGTAACTGGTGAACTCTTCAGAGGCTGGCAAGATGATAAACCAAGAAAATCTGGGCCACAACAGAGGGATTCTAAATTTAGCACACAAGTGCAAATTACCAGTATGAATATTTCTGTCATTCTGTCAATTTCAAGGCCCATCAGCTTTTTAAGTTTCAGAACAAAATATATTTACATGGTTTTCTGTTCAAGGATAATATTTATCTTAAGCTTCATTTATTGGGAGCAGGCTTTAAAATCTCTGAGAAGTGACCTCATTCTCCAAATCAAAGACTGTATTGTCAGACACAGCCTCCAAATTGTGCTTTTTTCAATGAAACACATACAGTAGCTGGGTATAGCAATGTTCTCATCTCTTGCCAACCGTAGCCTGTGAATAGTGCTACCTCTTTCATGTTGCAGGTCGGTGAAATCACCCCATGGGATGAGGAAGAAGGTGTGAAGTTTGGGAAGGAGTGCTCTGGAAGCTGGAAATATCCAACAAATGTTTGACTATCTCTCTGAGGCCCAGTATAAATTTGCAGGCCTTGCTGGTCAGCCACCATCAGACAAAGCCTCAGACGCTAGGCTCTCAAACCTAATAGTTTATAGTTATAGTTTATTAAATTTTTATACTGCCCTTCTCCCGAAGGACTCAGGGCGGTGAACAGGGCATATAATAAAAATACAGAAATACAAAAATTAAGAAAAAATTAAATTATTGCCCAAATAAAACAGTAATCCAGGCATCTTCTGAATATATCACCTTAAGCAAGCCATCATGTTTCATTTCCAAAGCCTCTTTCCTAGCTTGGAATTTAGGATCATCGTAATGATCCTATATTGAGAGGATATCATCAGCAGCAGCATTGGAAGGGACCTTGGAGGTCTTCTAGTCCAATCCCCCTACTCAAGCAGGACACCCTATACCATTTCAGACAAATGGTTGTCCAGTCTCTTCTTAAAAGCCTCCAGTGTTGGAGCAGCCACAACTTCTGAAGGCAAGCTGTTCCACTGGTTAATTCTTCTTACTGTCCAGAAATTTCTAGTGACTAGTTTGATGCATCACACTAGGCCTGGTATCCTCTAGATGTGTTACACGGCATCTCCCCCAAAACCTACCTAGTCAAACTACCAATATGAAAAACAGAAGTCAATGAGTTTTTTGTAGTCTGATACTTCTGTAGAGCATTGAGTTGCATCAAGCTGTATGCAATGTGCTTGGATTTGACTGAGCATGATGGGAAACTCCCATCACGATAGTAGCTCATTAACAATGGTCCATGGCTCAGTGAGATGTGTAAATGCAGGCAACGAGCTGTGGCCCCATTGAAGGTCCATTATAAATATAATACTTGACTCATATTACCTGTTCTCCTGAGCAGATAAAGGTCTGAAAGGGCCTCTGGGTTTTGCAGAGATATTTTCTGAGAAGAATGTTCCTTTTTAATGGTGGGTAATCTGGCACTGAAGTTTGATAGCTGCAAGAACACTGGTAATTGGGTAGAGGCAGGAGATCCTTCACTCCACTTTCCTTGTCCTTAATTGCAGCAGTCAATGGGCTGGTGAAATTGAGTAGGCTCATGGTTAATTGCTTGGCTGAATTGTTCCCTGGCTGATAGGCTTTGTTTGCTGCTCTCTACCTAAAGCCTTCTTGGAGAGTGAAAATAACTTGATAGAGCTCATACCACCTTAACTTCTGAAAGAACAACTGCAGCTCTGCTTTTGTAATCCAATTTCACTGCTGTAAATAAAGAACTTCAAAGATGTGGAATTGAGAAAGCTTACCATTCTCTGCTTATTTCATAAGCTGCTGGGGAAATGCAGCCGGTTCTATTCCCCCCCCCCCCCCAGCACTGGATGTTTGTTGCTGCAATTGTGTTCTAGTCTCTTTTCTCAGTGACAATCAGGTTGTTTTGCTATTTCCAGTTAGCAATTGACTTATAATAATTATATCTTCTCTTGATGAGTAATATAAAGGAGGAAAGGTGTTTCTTTCAGCAACAGGAAACAGGAAAGAATTGAAAGGAAAGGGATAAAAAGGTGCAGTTAAATATGATTAATGCTTTGATTCACTGGGGGATGAGGCCGGCTGTAGGAGTTAATGAAAAGGTGGAGGCTACAGTAGGATTTTTCTGAAGTCCATTAGGAATGAGTAGTATAGAGTGAAAAGAAGAAAGTATGGATGGAAAAAAAAATCAAAGGGAGGTGTAAAGTAGGAAAATCAAAAGGTGTAGTGAGATCAGGAGAGGGGAATTACTGATGGGACGTAAACACCAAGGGGGAGTTGAAACAGGAAGGAGAGAAAGGAGAAACAAAAGGAGACAGAATGATAACATTATGTCCGATTTTTACTTGCCTTTTCTTATTGCAGAGCTGCAACCTCTGATTGAATGGAATTACTCCCCCATAAGTTAGCTGAGAGAGAAAAAGGGGGTATCTGGGCAGTTCAAGGAGGTGCACTGCCAAAGTGACCCATTTTCTTAAAGGGTGCACCAGTAATGCTAAACCTATATATGTTATAACTGAAGATAATTGCAATTAGGACTATCAAAAGGAGCTCATATTCATATAATAGTTTTCCTTGAAAAAACAAAGAATTCTCTCTCTCTCTCTCTCTCTCTCTCTCTCTCTCTCTCTGTGTGTGTGTGTGTGTGTGTGTTAGCAAGAAATGAGGAAAATAACCAGCAAATATCCAGGTATATCCTCTGGATTTCTTCCCCTCCTGGAGATCCTCCCTTGTTCCTATTTTCCAGTTCTGCTTTTCAGCAGAGATGTGAAGAACCCTATTGTGGACTTCTTGTTAAGTAAAGTCGTGTGGGAAATGCCAAAACAGATGTATTATTTAGGACAGTGGCCCCCAATCTTTTAGGCACCAGGGACCGGTTCCATGGAGAAAGATTTTTCTACGGAGCAGAGGGACGTGTGGTTTTGCATGCTGCCTGCATCCCACAGATGGGGCTTCACTTGTTTACAAGTCCTGGTTGCTGGCAATGTTGGGGACCCCTGACTTAGGGAGTCCACCAACTTTATTTCTTGGCTGAAAAGTCACGTAGTCAGATATGCATATATGAAAGTATTCTGTATTTGGAAACTGTTTTAAAAATTAATCTGAGCACGTGTTAAGGAAAGCTGTATACAAAACTCCATACATTGGAGAAATATAAGCAGCTGAATTCTAAAGTATAAAAAATATGAGTGTTCTTCAAAAAAAAAAAGAAAGAAAGAAAAAGAAGAAGCTGCCCAGAGTTATCTCAAAGTGCAAGATGGGCAGCACATATAGTAAATTTAATAAATAAAAGAAGAAACTGAACTGTGAGGGAAGACAATATGAATGTGATACTGATGCAGATCGGGCATAGATTGAGTTGGATCTTTGAAAGAAAAATCTTCATCAGGGTGCAGTCCAAGCCAGGAATAAATAAAATGGAGATTGCTTTAGAAAGAAGGTTTTAGTTTATTGAAGAGCAGAGCCAGACAGAAATGTGGCTCTGGGAAAGCTGACCAACTGTAGCTGGGAGTGGTGGGTTTTTATACCTTCTTGGTGTCAGAGTCAAAGGGGGATTCCCTGGTCATCAGACAATGACATCAGCAGCTTGCCGTCCAACCACGGGCTCCCTCGGCTGTCTCCCTTTCCCTTCCCTGAAGTGGCAAGCCCATGGCAAGCCCATGAGCTTGACACTTGGGCTTTTGTGCTTGGAGTTGTTCCTGTGGCATGAACTTTGACTTGAGGTTCAGTGTGCCCTTTTAGTATTCTGATGTTGGTGGGTTAATCCTATTATATCCTAAAGGTCATGTTCTGCTTCCCTGTGGCTGTGACTGATGACTATGTCCTGTGTTGGATGGGTGAGGGGTTGCTGGTTCTAATTCTATCACTCTGCTATTATTAGCTATCAGTTTTGCTGCAAGGGATTTCAAAATATTTTGTCTTGAATGGGCTTTTGCCTGGTAGTATTTGCTCATGGATGGGACCTGAGTCTTTCTGAATGGGATTATCAAATCTGAATTTCTACAGACTTGGCTTCTACTTGGGGCAAAGAGACTTGGGTGTGGGGGTGGTTTCTGCCTTTTAAGATCTTCTCTATTATTCCTGTGAGAAAATGTAATATTCTGCCTTTTTAATATCCCCCAAAATATTTCTTTCTCAGGGTGGGGCGTGATGTGTTCATACAGATCTTATCCCTTTCCACATTTGAGAGTGCGTTTTTGTGCTGGCAGAGTGGATATTGTGAAAGTTTAAAAAGTTATTTGATTTCTAACGTCTTCCCTTCTTAGGCCTCTATCCTTTGGTGGTGTTCACAAACATTTAGGTTCTCTTTGGAAACTGCAATATATGCAGTTAAATCTTCCTTAACCTCTGTATCTTAAGCAAGGCTTTAAGAGTTGTTTTGCCAAGTAAGAAAAATAGAGGGGGTACTGGAAAATAGGAGATACCACGAAGTAGGAGAAATAGGAACTATATAAGGTGGTGGGATTCAAATATGTGGACAACCGGTTCTCTGTGTGGATGCCGCTCTGTGTTTTCAGCCTGCAACTGCCTAAAGATTATGTGCAGGTAGTCCTCCACATAAAACCACAATGGGGCCCAACATTTATGTTGTTAAGTAAAACATTTGTTAAGTGAGTTGTGTCCCATTGTATGACCTTTCTAGCCACAGTTGTTAAATGAATCATTGCGGTTGTTAAGCTAGTAACAACTGGCTTTGCTTGTCAGAAGGTCGTAAAAGCTGTTTGTGTGACCCGGGGCACTGCAACCGTCATAAATATGAACCAGTTGCCCAGCATCCAAATTTTGATCACATGACCATGGGGATGCTACAGCTGTTGTAAGCCATAAGTCATTTTTTCCCCAGTGTCGTTGCAACTTTGAATGGTCACTAAAGGAACTGTTGTAAATCGAGGACTGCCTGTATTTATTCCTGAGAGCTCATTAGTTCAGATTAAAATTTAAGCTGTTCCCATACTATTGGCAAGTGAAGTGCACTCCAAGCGCCTATAAATAACATTCTTTAGTTCACTACATGTGAGAAGTGAAATTGTTCTCGCCGGTTGGAGTCCGCTTGAGAAGCCTTTCCCACTATTGATTCCAGCTTGGCTAGGAATCAAACTCTATCATTAGTAAACAGAAGGGGAGAGTTAAAGCATTGTGAGGCTTCTAATAATCTCAAGAAAGAAAACGGTATTTTCAACAGCATATAATCTGGGGCAATTTGGCACAGCTCTACAGAATTCGGCTCAACCATTTGGAAAATCCATAAGGAGCCCAACTAGTTTATGGTAGGAAAGAGAGATGGTTCATAAATCTTTCATGCTGAAAAAAGAAAAAAAAAAGAAAAATGAAAGCAGCTACAGCAGACAAACTTCACACAGTTACCACAAAATATTTACAACTCTGCTTACAACCATGTTAACAATTTATTGTTTCATCTCCATTCAAAACCTCTGGACAAGGGGAAAAAAAGCTGTCTTCTCCTCCTCCTCCTCCTCCTCTTGCTCAAACCCAACAATATAGTTTCTAAACAGTGTAATCCTCAACTGATTACCATTACTTTTGTGAACTGTTCAAAATTATAACACCTCTTGGAAAATGTGACTTATCACCGCTTTTTACATTTGCAACCATGGCGGCATCCCTGTGGTCACATGATCAAAATTTGGGTGCTTGGCAATTGGTTCATATTTATGACGGTTTCAGTGTCCCGAGATCATGTGATCACCTTTTGTGAACCTTTGACAAGCAAAGTCAAGGGGAAAGCCAGCTTCACTTCACAACTGTATCATGAAATGGGGCAAAACTCACTTAACAATTGTCTCGTTTAGCAATATAAATTTTGGGCTCAATTATGGTCGTAAGTCAAGGACTACCTGTATGGAGGAAAGTTTCTCTGCCTTCCACCAGCTGCAAGGGGACAAATATGTTTTCAAAATGGTCACTTATTAGCTAATTGCACATAACCAACGAAGGAAGGATGACTGCTTGAAAGCAAGTGTCTACTGGAATTTGCCCTGCAGCTGATGTTTGGGGGCTAGAAATTCATGGCAAAAAGAGCTGAAATATGATAACAGAGAAGGAAACAGCCATAGTTAGATCATGTCTTCATTTATATGTACTTTGCATCAGATCAAGTCACTTTTGTGAAACCCTGGCTTGAGATTCTGCTCATGAGATGACTTCCTTGTGGGTACTCATTTGCCTTAAGTCTTTCTTGACTGCAAAACTAGATTGAGATGTGGTCTTGGAAGTCCCCTCTAAAAGTTATTACCAAATTGTAATTTCTCACATAACCCAAGAAGAAACCATCAAATGCTTAGGAAATGCACCAACTACTCTTAAGCCATTAATAGTATGTTGGGCAGTGTTGGGCTTAATGTTTTAATGGCTGTGGTCTCGACAATAGATTGGTTATTGGCAGCATGCCATGTATTGACTTAATAAGTCCCACTAAGGGCAACTGATTTAAGTCACAGCATTGTTGCCTTGTTGTTCCATGATGCCTATCATTACCTATTCCCTGACATTCACACATACACCAGTTGGAAGTGTAACACCACCTTGTCTCAGTTTCAAAATAACCTTTGTTTTGTTAAAATTTGCAGAAGCGTTATAACTTAATTCCAGACGGTCAACTCATATCGGGTTGCTTAAACACATTATGACAAAATGTATGCAAGGATCAGGGAGGGGTGTGTGTTCCCCACTATTTATTGATGTTGCCAATCAAAAGACAACATATGTAATGAATCAAAGAGAAAAGTGATTACATTGTATATAAATTGGTGCTTAAGGTTCTCGCTTTTTCCCTGCCTTTTCACTCAGCTTCTTTCTTTATGTCTCCAGTTAATAGTACACTTCCAATTAACTTGCATTTTTGCAGCTCATAAAGCTCAAGATGAACTCATTCCAAAATACAATTTTAATCTGTTTAAGATGTTTCTAAAGGTACTGCACTCTCTGCCATGGGACAAATTAGCAAAGGATGAGTGATCTTGGAACAAGGCAAGCTGCAACCCTCTTGAAATTCTCTCTGATCTTATAGTCACATGCTGAAAATTACAAACTGAAGTAGCCGCTGAAAATTTTCTGTCATTTTTCCCAAAGGGGATTTTTCTTTTCTGCAGAATATCTCCCTCTCTTAATGATTTGCAAATTGTTTAGAGGAAGTGCTTGTGCTGCTGCTGCTGTTATTATTATTATTGATGTTACTGTAATGACTGAGAAATGTTTGTCAAAATTAATCAAATGCTTCCCTTTATCAAAGAGAATAAAGCTACATAATGCTTTTGCCCCTAGGGTGGGGAAGAAAACAGAGAAGCTGCTTTGATTGTTTTCCTCCCATCTCTAGTGAATATACTTAATTTCTGGGAAATGGGCAAGTAAATCCATCAAATTGACCAGATGGCTCAGGAGACTGAGAAGTGATACTGAGATGTTTGCCTCTGGATTCCTGTTTCAAATGGGACTTTAGCCAGGAATTATTGTTAACTCGCTCACAGTTGAAGACTATCCACTTAAAGAATTATTTTAAAATTTTCTACTGGAGGCTTCTACTTTTCATCAAATGTGTAACCTGGAGAAGACTGCCTAGATTCCTTAAAGTCTTTACAGCCCTTTACCAGGCAGAAGGAGGCAATCACTTCAGGCAGTAGATATAGAGGTAAGATGGTTGAAGATGGAAGTGAGACCTATGTGTCTCACAGCCAGAAGAAGATGAGAACCATGGACCTCACAATAGTAAATTATACCCTCATAACTATCTGGTTACACTACTGCAATGCACGTTTACATGGAGCTGCTTTAAGGATGCCCCAGAAGTTACAGCCAGAAACTGGTGGTAGAGGATTATATCTAGCCCTGGTGGTACAATGGTTTAATTGCAGTATTGCAGGCTAACTCTGCCCACAGCCAGGAGTTTGATTCTGACCGGCTCAAGGTTGACTCAGCCTTCCATCCTTCTGAGGTCAGTAAAATGAGGACCTGGATTGTTCAGGGGAATATGCAACTAATGCTTACATTATAAACCACCCAGAGAGCACTGTAAAGCACTATGGGACAGAATATGTCTAAATTTATTTATTTATTTATTTTATTTATTTGTTTTTATAAACCGCCCTTCTCCCGAGGGACTCGGGGCGGTGTACAGAGTAAGGTAGGCAAACATAATGAAACAGTACTGAAAAACAATAATCAAAACAAACTAGGACCCCAATTAGAGCTATCAGGCCAGGCCGGACTGCTGGAAAAGGTAAGTCTAAATGCTATTGCTAAATGCTACAGTTGTTACCCATGTAATTTACAGTGTTAATTTTGACTGATAAAATCCTTACGAAGCTGCTTTCTCTAGTCAGACCTGGCCCACCTACTGTATCACCTTAGTTACAGGCAATCTCTGGCTTAAGAGCATCCAACTTAAGGACAGCTCCTAGATGTGAATGGGCTGTCGATTATTAAAAATGATGGATGGCCTTCTTCTTCCTCAAGCCAACAAACTGCTGAAGCCATGAAATACTTTCAGGAACCGCTGAAGCCACACATTTTTAATATACAGCCTGTTTTCAGCGGCTTTCAGCGGTTCCTGGAAGCCTTGCATGGCTTCAGTAGTTCTGCGGCTCAAGGAAGGACAACCATTTTTAGTAACAGGCAGTCCATTTGTAAAGTATGAGTTCCGACTTACATACAGATTTGGGTTAAAGGCAGAGTTAGGAGTGGAGTGCATTCTTAACCCAAGGACTGCTACTCTTAGTTCTCTATTCTGGAGAAGTAAAAGGGGGTGAGGCTCAGGGCTGCTGCTTTTTGATAGCTGTGGAATGTTCTGGAAAACTGTTCCAGTGACATTCAAATTGGCCTCCTCCCTGATATCATTTAAGTAGATGCTGAAGGCTGAGCTTCTTTTAATAAGCATTCTAATGAGACCAGGACAACTTTTATTTTGTTAGTGGATTTTTTTATGTGTTTGTTTAGATTTGCAGAGCTGCTCATACTTTCATCTATTTTTACTTTTATGCTTACTGGGGATGTTTTAAAATTATTTTTTCAATTCATGGAAACCACGAAGAACTGAACTGATTATGGTAGCATATACAGGGAGTCCTCGGTTTACAACCACAATGGAGCCCCACATTTTTGTTGCTAAGCGAGACATTTGTTAAGTGAATTTTGCCCCATTTTATGACCTTTCATGCCATGGTTGTTAAGTGAATCACTGCAGTTGTTAATAACATGGTTGTTAAGTGAATTTGGCTTCCCCATTGACTTTGCTTGTCAGAAGGTCAGAAGAAGGTGATCACATGACCCCAGGACACTGCAGCTGTCATTAATACATGCCAGTTACCAAGCATCTGAATTCTGATCACGTGATCATGGGGATGCTGCAACAGTCGTAAGTGTGAAAAATAACTCACTTTTTTCAGTGCTGTTGTAATTTCGAACAGTAATTAAATAAACTGTCGTTAAGTCGAGGACTACCTGTAATCACAATGTAATCAAACAAACAAGCATGCCATATGTCTTGCTTTATTTCTTCTTTATTATCCTGATGTCTTGAGGTATAGAAGAGAACCCCCCTGCACCTCACCACTGTTGTAGAAAGATTTTACAGCCAATTTATTCAGCTTTTGCACATGAAATGGGGAACATTTTCTTGGCTTCAGGCAAAAAAAAACAAACAAACAACATATTGAACCATCCTTAGTCCTTTCTTAATGCATTTATATCAATGTTTCTCCAACTTGGTAAGTTTAAGATGTGTGGGCTTAAAGTCCCAGAGTTCTCACAGAAGTAAATTAAGAACAATTTTTTTACCCAGAGCGTACAAGCTATACAACCTTTCTTTTCCAAAGATCAAGCTATATTTGTTCACAGTAGACAGCCATGCAAATGACTTTTTCCAGGTGTTTCAAAACTAGAAAGCAACATCCCACAAAGTCTAAGAGAATACCTATCCAGGAGCTGGCAGATGTTATCTCAGAACCATTGCACCACATCTTTCAAAAATCGTGGCGCACCGGGGAAGTACCTGAGGGCTGATGTGGTTCCCATCTTCAAGAAAGGAAAAGGAAAAGGGAAAAAAAAACAGACCCAGGAAACTACAGACCAATCATTCTAACATCAATACCTGGGAAGATCCTGGAAAAGATAAGCAAAAAACAGATCTGCGAACAACTAGAAGCAAACAAAGTTATAACCAGTAGCCAGCACAGGTTTGTAAAAACAGATCATGCCAAACCAATCTTATTTCATTCTTTGATAATGTGACTAAATTAGTAGACCAGTGAAACACAGTGGACATAGTATACTTAGACTTCAGTTAGACTGACAAAATAGACCATAACCTGCTGCTTAGTAAACTAGAAAAAGGTGGGATAGACAACAACATCATCAGATGGATCTGTAGCTGGCTGACAAACCATATGAGTAGTCCTCAATGGTACTACATCCACATGGAGAGAAGTAAGCAGTGGGGTACCACAAGGCTCTGTCTTAGGCCCAGTTCTCTTCAATATCTTCTTTAATGACTTAAAAGAGGGAATAGAAGGGGAACTCATCAAATTTGCAGATGACACTAAACTGGCAGGATAGCTAACACCTCACAAGACAAGCTCAGGATCCAAAAAGATCCTGACAAACTTGAACAACAGGCCCTAACCAACAAAATGAATTTTAATGTGCAGAAAAGCAAAGTTTTACATTTAAGCAGGAAAAATCAAAGATACAAGTACAGATTAGGCGAGACCTGGCTCAAAAACAGTAACTGTGAGAGGGACCTTGGAGTCCTAGTGGACGATCACTTGACTATGAGCCAGCAGTGTACAGCAGCAGCCAAAAAAGCTAATACAATCCTGGATTGTATAAACAGAGGCATAGAATCAAGATCACACAAAGTATTAATGCCGCTTTATAAAACCCTAGTAAGACCACACCTGGAATACTGCAACCAATTTTGGTCACCATACTATAAAAAAGATATTGAGACCTTGGAAAAAATTCAGAGAAGAGCAACTAAGATGATCAAAGGCCAGGAGACTAAAACATATGAAGAATGGATTTGGCTAGTCTAAAGAAAAGAAGAAACAGGGGTGACATGATGGCAGTATTCCAGTATTTGAGGGGCTGCCACAAAGAAGAGGGGGTCAAACTACTCTCCAAAGCACCAGAGGGAAAGACAAGAAACAATGGTTGGAAACTGACCAAAGAGAGAAGCAACCTGGAATTAAGGAGAAACTTCCTAACAATGAGGACAATTAACCAGTGGAACAGCTTGCCTTCAGAAATCGCGGGCACTCCATCACTGGAGACTTTTAAGAGGAGACTAGACAGTCGCTTGTCTGAAATAGTGTAGATTCTCCTGCTCGAGCAGGGGGCTGGACTAGAAGACCTCCAAAGTCCCTTCCAGCTCTATTCTATTCTATTCTTTGTGGCAACCCCTGAGATATTGGAAGATGCTTACTTACAAAGACACTTCTTCAATTAGATTTCCAAGAGCCATCGTATCAGAGGGAACAGAAATGATCTAAAATAAACTTGTTATTATGCATCATTTCCTGTTGGTTCTTTCCATTCTCAACAAACTAAAAAAAAGTTTTTGTTGCATTCAGCAAACAGCTTGCTCTGATCAGCCTAATTAACAATGTGAAAGAAACTGCAGGGGCCCAAAGGATTTAACAGAAATACAGGTATTGATTAAACTTCTACCAGCATTTCCCCACCTGTTAAAATGACTAAAAATGTACTTCATTTCAACTATCATCAGAACACACACAAACACACAAAGAGAGTGGGGGGAGGAGAGGAGAGATTATTTGATGATTTTGCCAAAATTGTGTGTCCCAGAAGGAAGGGTTGTGGCCTTTCAATACCCAAGCTTCCCTATTTGGCTGCAGTAACCTGTGATATGGTGACACTTTAATCCTGTTTAATTTTGCTACCAATATATCCATTCTCCTTTTCCATGCATCAATTCCATTTCTTTTGTCAATCGGAGGGATTTTTATTAGGAAAAAAACTGGACAAGGTGGCTGCTGTGCCCTATATTTACCCATGGGATATTAACCTTTAGGAATATAAGGAAATTAGACTGGCCCCTATTTTGACACTGTTTCATAAGGCTCTGAAGACCTGGTTGGGCCAACGGGCCTGGGGAATTCAGAGTGGGATGGAGCGCATCAAAAGGATTATTTGATTGTTTTTGCTTGGGGGAAGGGGGTGTTACTGTTTTTTATTGTTTGCATATTGGGCCATAATCTTTACAAGCAAGCCACTTAGTCAGATCTCCACCCTGGATGATGGACAGAACATCAAGTTAACTGTTTCATATTTATCCAGATGGAACTTTTTTTTTTCCTTTCAGAATACTTGCTTTAAAAATTTCAGGCCTTCATGTAGTTGTCTGAGTGGCATTCCTCCTCGTAAGATTTAGAAAACCCAATTTTCCTCCCCACATCTTTATTTGCAGAAAGTCAACTGTTCTTGTTACCTGGAGAAATTATTAGGTCATTATCTTAACTAGTATGTACGCTGCAGATATCAACTTTTATGCCTCCAGGAATTTTTAATTTTGACCTACACTTGCCTTTCATATCTTGAAATCCAGAGCTAATTTGTACAGTAACCCTTTGAGCTGCCTAGGTTTATAATCCACATTTTTAAAAGAGCTTAGAGGTGTTGCAACATATTTTATATGTCTTAGCTTTAAGCCATGGATTCTTCTTTCCCATTTTGTATGTAATCTCTGTCTTAATTTATGATCCAGAAAATTTCACTCACTAAATAACTAAATAACCCTGTCCTTATGGTTTGGGGAGTATGGAGATCATATGTCTTAAGTCACTGTTACCCAACTTCAACAAGCTGTAAGAAACATAGTGCCGTAGCAGAAGTGCTGCACTTAACTTACTTTTTTTTGCAGAAGAAGCATAACATTAATGCAAGGAATACATGACACGGAAGTGATGCACACGAAATCTTCTATTCAGCATGGTGGCGTTTTGCATGAACTGCTTCCTGTATTTCAAATGTAACATTAACCACATTAATATCAGTCTGAAAGAATGTGGGGCATAAAGATAGATGGACTTAAAACTTTATTGGTATAGTTGCAAGGAGAGGGAAGAAATTTCCTAGTCTTTAGTGGATTAATTTATTTTATTTATTTTATTTTAAAACAGAGTCGGGGTTTTTATTTATTTATATTTTTGTTAGATTGGGACCCTAACACAGAGGTGGGATTCAAATATGTGAACAACCGGTTCTCTGTGTGGATGCCACTTCTGGATGTCCATTCTGGGCCTGGGCAACAAAAAATTAGCTACCGGTTCTGCCGAAGTGGTGCGAACTGTCTGAATCCCACCACTGCCCTAACAATCCAAAAAAAGGTTCCCATAGCAATTCTTCCTATAATTTTACCCTCAGAACCTGTTCCCAGACTTCCTTTCTATAAATTAAGGTGAGAGATAGTGATATACCAAGATCACTGAGAGAATTTTCATAATTGAGAGTTGGTTTACATGTCTAAGAGTCTAGTACAGCATTTTCATCTCCACTCATTTGCCAATAGAAGCTTTCTCCTCCTCCTCATCTCACCTTCCCTCAGATTTTTCTTATAAATTTACAAACATTGAACAGGTATTCATCTCCTCCCCTCCCCCCTCTTCTCTCCCCTCTCCTCCCACCCCATCCCATTCCCACCCCTGATCACAGCACATTCAAAAATTCCCAGACATCTCTAGCATTCGTTTCTTCTTTGAAACTGTTTTTTTAATGTTGGTTACCATTTTACAGCAAAGGAAAACCATTTGACCACTCAAACAGCGCCCTCAAGATATTCCACAGCAACCTTACTGTTCCAATCAATTTGATACATCCATTACTACATCAAATATCAATGTATTGGAAGAGTATTCTAAACCCCCCCCCCCAATTTTTTAATCTAATGCCAAAATGTTTTGAAGGATTTCCATTAACAGTCTTGCTTTTTTTGTCTCATTCCAGAAATAATAGACATACCTTTATTTTTGACATTTTCCCACTGAAGTGTGATGAATCTCTTGTTTAGCAGAACTCCTACAATGAAACTTTGCCACCTGATTAATTTTACTGGTTTATCCAAAAGCCTGGGAATAATGAGCCACTGTATAGCCACTATTTTTTTTTCAAGAAGAAAAAAGCGTATCAACTCTACAACGAACATGGCTGCAGCAATCTTGCTCATTTTAGGTTGCCTCATGAAAGGGAGGGGGGAAGGAATGTCTATGTTAGTCTAAACAATATTGTGTCCCATGGGAACCAAGGTCATTCTCTCGCTGGGGAGAAGAGGTTTGGGTGTTTTGTTAGAAAGCCAGCCAAACTACTTTATTGAGTAGCATAGTTATTGCATAGCCCTGAGATGGGAATTTTTACTTTGTAATAGTGTAACTCTTTGGAGGAAATTTCAGATTTGGTTTCACTTTTGACTGTGCCGATATTTTGTATTCAATAAACATGTTCTTTGAGGAAGAGTCAAGCCTCGGAGTTCTGATTTATTCGGTTCTATCTATCAGAACCATGAGAAAGAGTTTTAGAAGAGTTATGGAAGCAAGTAAAATGTAAATGGTGTAAACACACACGAAACAGCAGACTTGCTGAAGTTACAAAGTTCTAGGTCTCCCCAATGTTTGAAAAGGAGATCACCCAGGAACACCCTAAACATTGCTGTGATTTCTATTGTGGAAAAAAGGTAGGGATGTATGAATGTAAGAAAGTGAGAAATGTTCTTGCATATATGAGAAAAACCAACAGCTATTGTTTTAGAAAGAATATTGCAGATTGCTTTAGCATGATGTTCTGCAGTCATTTGAAACTTAGCTCTTGTCAGCTTATGCCAGCATGATCAACGGTCAAACAAAATGGGAGATGAGTTTCAAAACATGTGGAAAGCACCAGGTTGGGGAAAGGCTAGTGTATCTTTACACAATTCAAGTCTAAATATTAGAAGAATCTGAACTATTGTGGAATGCCAAAACAGTTGTAGAAGTTTTTTACATTTATATGGCAAGCAATTATTTCAGACCTTCATTATTTTGTCTCAGTCTATTCAAATGTCATCTTGCATCCAAAGAATTGCAAGGATATTCTGTTTAACTGCATAGATATTCGCAGGTGGATCTGAAAAGGGTTATTTTTTTAACCAGGAAACAGAGATGTCAACTCTCTATCATGTTGGAAGAGCACAGTGACCTCAAAGTTGCATTGAAAAACAAAACCCTTCACAATATTTGCAACCCTCTGCATTGTCAAGCAGTATAGAAGACTGAAACGTTCTATAGAAGAACTGAGATTTAAGCATAACTTTTTTTCTTCATATTAGAGAAGAAAGCATAACATGTATACTCCCCAGCCTCAGTGGATTCAACCCTTAATCAAAACATTTTTTTGTTCCTTACATAACTAATGATGGATCTTCTCAGTGAGGCAGAATGCCCCTAAACCTATCAATATTCACTGTATGTGGTACATGATCCAATTAAGAAAGAAGTGATAGTTGCTGTACACAAACTCACACTCATATGTTCAGAGGTTCAAGGGATTGCCTTTTAAAATTTATCTAACTTATTTATTTGTTTCATTTGCAGCCCATCTTTTCTTTGAAGGCAGCTTACTTGGGAGGAGCTGCCCTAATTTTATCCTCATAATAACAGTGAAGATACATTCTGTTGAGAGAGTTATTGGCCCAAAGTCAACCAATGAGCTCCATGGTTGAGGGGGCTGTGCATTCAGTTTTCCTTGGTCCATCTCCAGCACCTGAACCATTACAGTACATTGGCTCCTTTCTATGCATCATGCTTGATTTATCTTATAAAAGCTTTTTCTTTTGTATTAAATATTAAATAAGTTTGCATTAGAAGGTGAATTCATGACATTACGATTATAAGGTAAAGTCTCCTTCGAATCAGTCTCAACTTCTAATACTTTCATGGACACGTCCATGCCATTTTTTTTGGCAACAGTGCAAAAGTGTTTGCCACTTCCTTCTTCAGAAATTTTTTTGCCTTCCCAATTTAAACGAAAATCCTGGGAGTCCCTAGAAGTCTTCCCTCCAGGCCCTAACCAGAACTGATCCTACTTAGTTGGGTGTCTCAATATATGCAGGTTGTTAATAATAAATAACACTTCCTTTATTTTCAATCATAGAGCAGCACAAGATAATACAAAAACTATAAAATTTACAGCCAGCAAAATTTACAGCTGGTAACTTCATCAATAAAGTGTAAAGAATGACTAAAATATTAGCATTACTATCACAAATGTCTAATAATATTAAATTTTAATACTGCACAAAAGAAAGGTGCAACATAAAATATAAGGTCTTGATAAATATTAATAGATGTATAAGACAACATTTTTTTTAAAAAAAATCCTACCGCTGCAGAGAAGCAGTTTAAGCTATAAAATATATGAGATAACTAAAACTGCATTACCAATACTAAATTATGAACATTATAATTTTCAGAACTATATATAGGAATCATTAATATTCAGACTAAAACTAATCCTTTCCACCTAATGTCAGGGCCCAGCTTCACCACTACCTTAAAGCTGCATGGATTCCAACACATTTTAAAAGAATTGCATGTCTGCTTGAAATAGGCTCACTTAATCCATTTCCCTTGATGACAGGATACTGTATATGTCCTACAGGGCTTCAGTCAATGGATGGCCAACAGTCACGTTACTGAAATCCAACAGCCACACATCTCATTCTACTACTGGGGATTCCAATTAGCTTATTATTGTGTCACAAACCTAAGCTTGTAGGCCGCCCTGAGTCTTCGGAGAAGGGCGGGACATAAATGGAATTAAAATAAATAAAAAATAAAAATAAATGGTGGTAATCTATGAGCTTGGTTGTTTGCGAGCAGATTTTTCATTATCCGACTAACATCATGATTGATGTTGAGTATATGAGCACTGATGACATTACCTATGTTATGTACTGGGCTCTTGTAAAACACTACGTGGGTTGCTGGAGCAGCTAACGGCTCTCCAGCAACCCAGACATCAAGTCTCCTGCTCTGCAATTGGCTATCCCCAGGCAGCAATGGTTGATTCAAGCCTATTGGCTGCCACCTAGGGGCTAGACTATATATTGTGGCTAGTTGCAGACATTTTCCCCAGTACAGTTCCAGCATGAAATAAATGGCTCCAAATGGCGGGAAGTAATTCCAGTTCCTAACATGACTACTGCTAGGACCATCCAGGTGCTGAGAAAACTCATTGCCAAACATGGGTTGCCAGATGTCTTAGTTTCAGACAATGGGGCCCAATTCACTGCTGCTGAATTTCAGGCCTTTGTTAGAGCTAATCTCATCAGACATGCAATGTCTGTGCCTTTTCATCCATCTTCTAATGGTCAAGCTGAACGCATGGTGAGGACAACGAAGGAAGCACTCAAGCACTTTGTTACAGGTGACTGGCATCACAGATTGGCAGATTTCTTACTATGCCAGCATTCTACACTCTGCACTGCTACAGGCAAAAGTCCTGCAGAACTACATTGGGGGAGGCATTTGATTACTAAACTGGACAGGTTGCATCCAGATAGAGTGGCAGCAGAAGCCTCTCGACCAAAACCCCCGAGGGGGCTGCACATGGGCAAGTGGGTTTGGGCCAGGAACTATGGTCATGGGAATTTGTGGGTTCCTGGTCAAATCACCAAGGCATCCAGACCCCTATCTTATGAAGTGGGGGTGGAGGGAGGGCGAGTTGTCAGAAGACACATTGATCAACTCAGGAAATGGTTTCCAGAATGGCCACTAAGCAAGGACTGCATCATAAGTCCCTCCCAAGGTCCTCAAATTTGTGGCCCTCACATGGACTACCAGGACTTTCCCTTCTTTACTGAGGTGGAACCAGAGGGAGAACTGGGGAGCCCTGGAGTGCAACATGGACCCCCTGAAGGAGCAAGCCATCCGAACTTCAGCAACCGCTGTGTCTACTCTGCTGATCAGTCTGACTCTGGGGTGGGCCAATCTGGTGAGGCCAGCCAGAGCGCATCGAATCCCCTTGACTCAGGAGCACAAAGGGACACAAGTCTACCCAGCCCACTGGGTAAGCTGGTAGACCGTAAAGTGATGGGAACTCCGAGACTTTCCTCTAGGGCACATAAGCCTCCTTCATATCTTGCAGATTACATTGTAAAATAAAGAGCCATATATTGTTGTAAAACCTGTTGCCACTAAACTACAGAAACTAGTGCTATGGTGTAACTGCATAATAGTGCAAATTGTGGAGCCTGTTCATTGAGACGTTGTTTAATCTCATTGTAACCCACATTGTTTTTTCATTATTATTTTTATTATTATTATCACTTTACTTTAGTGTGTTGGATAATGAGTCTTGACAATAGTTAAGACTAATCAATGTTATTATGGTCTGATCTAAGAGGGGAGAGGTGTTATGTACTGAGCTCTTGTAAAACACTACGTGGGTTGCTGGAGCAGCTAACTGCTCTCCAGCAACCCAGACATCAAGTCTCCTGCGCTGCAATTGGCTATCCCCAAGTGGCAATGGTTGATTCAAGCCTATTGGCTGCCGCCTAGGGGCTAAACTATATATTGTGGCTAGTTGCAGACATTTTCCCCAGTACAGTTCCAGCACGAAATAAACAATGAGTTATCCTGTACTTAGCTTCACGTCTTCATTCCTGCACCAAAGAACCCACTATTTAACAACCTAGTTGGGTAATATAAATTCTGCAAGCAAACAGCCAAGCTCAGAGAACAGTAAAGACTCCACAGTTCAACCCTGAGCTACCTATAGTCTCATCTATTAAACCTAAATTCTACAAAAGATGAGGAATGTGTTCTTTTGCTTAAATAGTACAAATGTCTCAGCATTTGGGCTTACGCAATATGGTGCAATGGGTAGGGCATCAGAAACCAGGAAGCCATGAGTTCTGGTCTCGCCTTAGGCATAAAGCCAATTTGAGCCAATCACTCCCCCTCAGCTGTAGAAAGGAGCCAATGGCAAACCGCTGCTGAAAAAAAACTTGCCAAGGAAACTGCAAGCACTTGTTCAAGCAATCCCAAAGAATCAGACTCGATTGAATGGAAGAAAGAAAAAAAAAGAGCCAAAATCTCTAGCACTTCCTGAAACCATTTCTCATTCAATCTGACGACAGAAAATTTCATCGGATTGGAAAATCTTTAAATGATTATGAGAAATTTGCAGAAACACTCATGTGCAGAGAGTGAGCTTTTGTTCTTGTTTAGTCATGAGGAAACTGACTGTGTATGGCACTTTCCTGTCTTTCATTGGACCATCATCCCTCCCATGGCCTGCAGCCTTGCTGGCTTGCTACATGTTAGCAGCATCTCAAGACAGCATGGGAGGAACTCTTGCAATACAGCTTTTTCAGTAGCAGTACTTTTTCAGTAGTATGGGAAAAGCCTATTTTTGAGAAGTTGTGAGGGAATGTTTCCTTTCCTTGAAGAAACCATTCACCCACTTTCTCTTCCCAGGGATTTGCTGAGGAATTCAAAGAACTGTGTCAATGTAGCTCTATAAACTCAATGATTACAACCCTTTATGCTGCAGTAATGAAGTTAATAATATGTCTGAATAAACACTTCCCTCTCTGTGTCAAATCAATCCCAATTGGTTAATATTCTACTATCATCTGGATATCTTATAGCTGTAATCATAAGTTGCCCATAACAAATCAGATCATTGGTTGAGCAGTGATGTGGTAGCTCAGTGGTTTAATGACACTGGAGATGGACTTTGCTCTGACAGTTTAAGTCCTAGCACTGCATAACAGGATGAGCTCCCATCAATTGCCTCAACTTCTGCCCACCTAGCTGTTCGAAAGCATGTTCTATGCGAGTATATAAATAGGGACCACATCAATGGGAAGATGAGCTGGCACTTTATGCGGATGGTCAGAACCCTGCCAGCTCTGGACCTTCCCAGATACAACACCTGTTTGTGAGGGAACTTTAGTGGAGGGAGAAAGTCCCGGATGCTGCTGCACGATGCCGTTTGTCTTTCTTTCTAGTGCTGAGCTAGCACGCCCCTTGTGGTGCACCATGGATAGTGCATAAGCATGAACCGAATGGGCTAATTGCCTTAGGTAACCAGATAACTGGTTACGGTGGGAAGGTAACAGCGTTCCGTGCGCCTTTGGCGTCTAGTCATGCCGGCCACATGACCACGGAGATGTCCTCGGACAAGCGCTGGCTCTTCGGCTATGAAACGGAGATGAGCACCGGCCCCTAGAGTCGGAAACGACTAGCACACATGTGCGGGGGAACCTTTACCTTTTACCTTAACCAGATAACTACTTTATCATTGTAGTTTCCTGGGCTAATATGACATCACCATACGCTAAATAAATTATAAATAATAATTTCTTTAGCTAGCTCTCTAGTTTCAGACAAAAGGCTTTCCTGGTTTTATCACAAGTTATTTCGATTTCTGCTTTGAACTTGAGTAAGGGCCAGTTTGGGATAGTGGTTAAAGCATCAGGCAAGATCATGGGAGACTGTCAGTTGTAGCCCCTCCTTAGGAACCAAACCATATGGGTAACCTTGGGCCAGTCACTTTCTCTCAGCTCTGGGAAGGAGGCAAGGGCAAGCCATTTCTGAAAACACTTGCCAAGAAAATTGCATGGACTCATCCAAGCAAATTCCAGGAATCAAAAACTGACTTGAAGTCAATACATATCTGGATCTGTGGCATGTATGGAGTCAGTGTGGTGTAGTGGTTAAGGTTCTGGCCTAGAAACCAGGGAACGGTGAGTTCTAGTCCTGTCTTCAACATGAAGGATGGCTGGGTGACTTTGGCTTAGACCTTCTTTCACAGCCGAACCTACCTCAAAGGATTATTGTTGTGGGGAAAAGAATATAAGGGAGAAATCAACATATTTGCCCCCTTGAGATAGATAGATAGATAGATAGATAGATAGATAGATAGATAGATAGATAGATAGAAAGATAGATAGATATAGACAAATAGATTTAAAATGGGCTAAAAAGCTAACAACAGCAATAATATAATAAAAACAATCTAATAATGTATACAAATTGCTTTACTCTTCACCTAAAACACCACCTTCTTGATTTCTCCACTTCATTTAAAATCTGCTACTACCTTTCAGTCCTTGGCTATCCTTCCCTGCCATCACCACCCACTACCTTTAGATTCAACTTTTCATCAAAATTTTGTTTTTCCTGACTGGTAAGACCTGAATGCAAGAACTGGAGAGAGGGGAAATAGAAAATTTGAGGCAAGGAGTGCTTTTTATTTGACAGGCCGTGAAATTTAATGCAAGCCATCACTTATGTGAAAATAATCCTGCTTCAGAAACAGCTAACAACAAAAGCATCCATAGATTTTAGCATTACATGGAAACAGATGGCAACATCACAAATTAGATGTGTGAACATGTGAGTGACTTGGATATTTGATTTTTTATGCTCCTAAATTACCACTTGAGGGGAAGAATTGGCATCTTTCACTCATGGGATTTCCAAAAAGAGATAAACTCCTGCATTTCTTTGACAATAATCCCATAAGTACAAAATAAAAGCAGGAGAGATAATGAAAGCGTTCCCTCCATATATTTCTCTTATTAAGTCATAAAATGAGAAAAGTCATTTCAACACAAAGAAATCACACTTTCTGAACCTGCTTGCAAGCCAGAATACAAGCTTCTGCACATTATTATTTTTTTTTAAATGGTTTGGTATGATTCAGAACTCAAAGAAAGGTAGTCCAAAATCTATATATTAAGGGAAAATGTGCACAAAATTTCTATTACATTAGAGTATATTATTCTAACAAAAGGCATATACTTGAAAACATGCAGATGGAGATTTATACTTTTGGAGAAATGCATATTAAAAATTGCATGAGGACCCCTGTGGATTTTTTTTAAAAGTCACATATTGACTTAAAAAAGCAAAGTCAAATTTGATCTTTTAAAAACCTGATATGTATTATTGTGAAAATGCAGCTTTTTCTACTGGAAAGCAGAGGAGGCAAGTAACTGCCCACAAAATCCTGAGCTGCTCAAAATCCAATGGAATTCAGTGAAGACATTTTTTAAAAAATTCCATTTATATCCCGCCCTTCTCCGAAGACTCAGGGCGGCTTACAAGCTTAGCAGTAGCCTTCATTCTATGTATATGCCTGCTTATTAGGGCTTTCATACACCCCCCAAGCGGCATTATTACAAAGTCAGCTTAATTGCCCCCAACAATCTGGGTCCTCATTTTACCTACCTCAGAAGGATGGAAGGCTGAGTCAACCTTGAGCCTGGTGGGACGCGAACCTGCACTAATTGCAGGCAGCTGGTGTTACTTAAGGAGGCATTAGCCCACTGCTCCACCAAGGCTCTATTTTAATATAGATTGGTTAACACCTCTGTGTATTTGTCCTGACAGGGCAATAGGATTTTATGTTTAAGAGGATGGGTTGGTTGTGGTGGAGAGAAAGGACAGTGATAGAGATGGAGATAGATAAAGCCCCTACAGCCCCTACTCTACTAACAAAATACAAGAGAAAAGGGAAAGGAGTGGAAGAGGGAAGAAAGAAACTCAGGCCACAGTTCTTCTCTATTTATTTATTTTTTTAAAAAATCCCTTCTTACCTTGAACAAGTGGCCTGTGTTCTTCCTCAATCTCTGATCCTCTATCAGAGGCCTGAGAGTTTGAGGATTCTGCATAGTATCTTAACTATCCTTACCACTGCATTCTTCTTGACAGAGAGCTGTGATGTTGTTCCTGGGACTTGTTGGAATCACTCTCCCAGCTTAGGAGTCACAGCCTCGGGTGCTCCTATCATCACTGGGACCACTTTGGTCTTGACTTTCCACATCCTCTCCAGTTCCTCCTTCAAGGTCCTGGTACTTCTCCAGCTTCTCAGCTGATGTTGTTGTCCCCTTGGAACGATTACATCTACTTCCACTGCTGTTTTCTGGTCCTTGTCTACTACCATAATATTTGGTGGACTGGCTAGTACCTGCCTGAGTGTCTGGATCTAGAAGTCCCACAGGATCTTAGCTTTCTTATTCTCCATGACCTTCTATGGAATCTCCCATCTGGACTTGGGAGGGTCTTGCCCATATTCTGTGCAGAAGTTCTTGTACACAATTCCAACACCTTGATTGTGCTGTTCAATGTATGCTGTTCCTATCTGCCCCTATGTGTTGGACTGTCTCTGAAGCCTCTGCATAGTCTACACTTTAGGTCCTGGAGAAAAGACCCTTTGCATCTGTGGATCTGGTGCCTGTTTTTGTGGTGCTATAAGTGGTGCCTCAATGCTCTCTTTTAGTCCAGTCACCAGTAGGACTTCCCAATGTCTGCTATCTCAGCTGTCTGTTGATGTTACATCCCATGCAAGATTTTGATCTTCCTCCCTTGTCTGCTGCTGCCTCAGGCACCACCTATATGTCTGTTGGATGGCTGAATACATTAGCAGCTCATCTCTGGGTGCCATTTTACTGATGTACTCTTGAATCCACTGGCTTTCATCCAGGATATATAGCTGAGGATAAACAAAACATAGTTGTGTTATCATGAGAATCCTTTCTCCCTCTGCTCTGCTATGTGACAAAATGACATTTGAAAGAGAACCCCCTTATTAACTTTTCTATTATTAACTACTACTAAACAGGCAGCTTTCATTTATGACATTCCACAATTATAATGTCAAAATCGGAGCAAAACATTTTGACACTAAAGTCAAATGGCCATGTTTCAAATTTCAGTTATTGGAAACTGGCAAAATCAAATTTCTTTTTTAAGCTGTCTACTATGTCTCCATGCTTCACTCCAGGAGAGATCACACGGTATCCAGGATGATGGTGTGATGCTTCCAGATAAAGAATTCTTTGCACTACCAATAAAAAGACTTCCTCAAGCTATTTCATATATTCCAAAGAGGAGGAGGAGGAATGGAAAAAACATGGGGAGCTGCAGTTAGAAATGATTAAAATCATCTTCTGAAACTTCTATACAATTCTGTGAGTGAAGGGGAACAATTGTATGAAACGAATTTGTCTGGAAGCACACAGAGTTAGCAGTTCCTTTTATCATGGCAAATTCATTCCTGCACACACAAAAATGGCTTCTTCTTGCCATGAAACAGAACTCTAGCAGAACAGAAAACAGGGGTTCTCTTTAATCCCATCATCAGGATCTATTTTCTTGCCCCACTTCTTGAAATGATTCTTTTAATAAGAAGCTAATTTGTCACTTTGCTAAGCACCAATCTGTGGGATCATCTGCATTTATAGTAACTCTGAGTGATTTTGATCCCAGTGTAAAACATTATGCCAAATCAGAGGATCATCCTTAAAATGTTAGGGAGAAAAGTGAGCAGAGACATCTCATATACATGGTAAAAAAATAACTTATTTTATATTCTCAGGAGATTATTGGTGGGAATTGGGCATTTCCTGACTTTTTAAAAATAAATGTTTTATACTAAAACATTTATACTAAATGTTTATACTAAAATGATGCTAATTTCAGCAACTGTGGTCAGCTCTGATCCTCACATTGCTGACTCCTGATTTAAAAAAAATTGTGTGTTATTTTGTTTTGTTTTATTATTTTATTTTTGCTACAGTCTGTCTTCTCTCATCTTTTTCCTTCCCCCCCTTTTTTTTAAAAGCAAAACCTTTTGCTATATGTCAATTTAATTAAAATATCCGGCTCTGAAATGAAATGTGTAATGCATTGCAGAAAGATAATTCTGTACTATATATATTGTGACCTTTTCAGCATTCTGCATTTGTGTTTCGATTAGCAAAGCACTCAGTAAATTCTCACCTTTCTCAATGAGAAATTGGCCACTACCATTCTAACTCCCAAGGAAGAAAATACACAAAGATGAATCTTTGTCATATCTATCCACTTTGTAACAACAAAAGCAAAAACAAATCTGCCCATTTCTAGGCTTATTTTAATTACTCTGCATGCCACATGCATAGGACTCTTCATTTGAAAAGCACCTTGCACTTTATCCTACTTTTCTTTACAATTGCAATTATGTTTTGAGTTTTTCCCATTGATTTTCATGTTGAGGAATAAGGGAGATTGAATTCATATACATATCCATTATGTTACATCCCTTCTGGGGTAAGGAATGTTGTGCAAAGTGCAGGAAAAAAATACTTAGTAGTAAGCAAAAGAAAATAAATGCAGGAGATAAGAAAAATGAGAAGGGTATCTAATTAAATCATTTTACCCCATCAACAATCACTGTGCCTCTTCTTAGGTTTCTGTCCTTGCCTACCATGTTTTTTTTTTCTTCTTTAAAGATCTCAGCTCTTTTCTGTATCCACTCCATACAGATACAACTTTCTTGCTCTTTCCTTTCCTCTTAAAACTTTCTTTTACTCTCTCCATTCTATGATTCAATCTTCATTTATTCTCTCTATATGATCAAAGTACTTCAATGTCCTGCTTTTGTTCTGGTCACTTATTGTATTTTTCTATCCAAACCATATATTTTCATCCCACATACATTCTTGTGCACGTCTCTCCTTGTTTTACTATGTGCACACTTCTTCAGTGACTCGTTCCTACAGCATTCCATTTACATTTAAGTTTCTCCTGACATGCCTTATTCTCCTTTCCATGTAACGAAGTAGGCGGAAGCACGTCTTTATCAACACAACAATTTTCATTTCTTTGGGCAAACATTTATTTGACTGACCACCCACTATCTTTTTATCAGCATCTGCACATCTTTAAAATGTATCCATTCTTGGTAAATATTCTAGCAAGATACATATATTCAGCTCCTGTTCTAATATTTTACTATGTTGACATACTTTCTCTTTCGTCATTCTATTTTCCCTGTTAAACTTGGGTCTTTCAAATTCTTATTGCTCATTGCATCTAATATTCATTGCAAATCATTTGAGTTCTCAGCCAACAAATGACATGATCTGCATACAAATTACACATCCCCACATCCCCAGCCTAGACAACAGCATTGTCACAACAATCATTTTCTGTAGATATACCCATGAATGCATTAAGCAGCCACAGTATCCGTCCTTTCAGATAGGCCAGATCAGGAAACAAGGAATACTAGAACTTCATTGATGCAGGCTGTAAGAATCGGCTCTTGAAATCCTGACAATGTTTCCTCTTCCCTTCCTCTTATACCAAAGCGAGTCAAGCTATCAAGGTGAGGTAATTTATGGTTTCTTCTTTGTGCCTCCTTGCTTTCCTGGGCTAAGTTCATATTTTAGTAAAGGTTGCTGCATATTTTCTCCAAGACCATATCAGTGCTCCTCTAAAAGATAAAGATAGAGTTTCCCCCTGTCCAGGGGTGTCTGATTCCAGGAGGCAGTGCTCGTCCCTGTTTCCTAGCTAAGGGAGCCAATGTTGTCTGAAGACACTTCCCAGGTCATGCAACCAGCATGACTGTACACCAAGGCGCATAGCATGCTATTACCTTCCTAACAAAGTGTATCTATTTATCTACTTGCATTTGCATGCTTTTGAACTGCTAGGTTGGCAGGAGCTGGGGCAAGTAACAGGAGCTCACCTCATTGCTCAGTGCTTGGATCTCGATCTGCCAACCTTCTGGTCAACAAGTCCAGCCTCTTAACTGCTAGACCACTGTGCTTCTATGTACTGCTCCTCTACACACGAGTTATCTCATTTCCTTAGCTTACTCCCTGTTATTTGCTGAACTATCCAATAGGATTTACTTATCTGACTGTTTTATACCATGTAGCATTTTTATTGCATTTGCCTCCCAACCTTCAATTCTACATCATATTCATGCAAAATGTTCTAGCCTCCACGCATATTCATTTTATCTTATACTTTCTCTTAATCATAATTTATCAAATTTATTAACCCAAATAAACAATGAAGTTTTCATGGTTTTCCCCCTTCACATTTCTCAATTTCTCTAAAAAGGCAAAAAACTGGTATTTCCCCCCCCTCCCAAAAAAGAAGACTCGGGTAAAATTGCACTGTGTCTCTCAACATTTGTCCATTATCACTTCTTGTACTTTTTCAATCAAATACCTTCTCAGACACACATTAACCAGATGCTATGTGTTAATTTTGCATTCACTTCTATTGCTTTTCCCTTTATAGTAGGGTTGTCAGACTGCCGGCCCATAGGCCGGATGCATCATGTCGAAACCGTGCCCACCTCATTGCTGACAATAGGGAAAAAGTTACGATACATCACGACACGTCATGTGACGTTGCGAGTTTGACACCCCTGCTTCATAGTGCAGCCTTCTTGTTGCTGTCAGGCTCAGGATACAGCCTTCAAATAATATGTAAAGTATAGTAAAGCAAGTTGCATAGCCCCTCCCTAAGTAAAGCATATTTTAATTTCTCCAGTTACATTCTCTACTGAAATAAACTGACTGAGTTTGGAAAGGGAAGGATGATCCACTGCATCCTAAAAAACCATTTAAGGAGATATTATCATAGATACCTGAATGGCAAAGTAAAGTCCCTCTTTTCATACGTTTTGTTTTTCCAGGCATTCTGAATCTTCTCTCTTTTTGACTTCAACAGCCTCAGAATTTTGGATCCTCCCATTATCCTGCCCAGACAACCAATCCCAATGGAGAGCATTGATTTAAATGTGGGTTTATAAACACAATACTGCACTAATACCAGGAGGAATGATTAGATTGGAATGAAACACCCCTGTCCCTTAACATAAGGCTAGATTATGAAGTTGCAATTTTATTATTTAGTTTTACTGTTTTAAATTAAAGAGAGCAAAGCAGTTTTTCTATCTTGCTGATTTAATAGGTTAATAAAATCTGCGGGCAAACATATTGCTGATATATGGCAAGTCTGACCCCTCATGTTGAGTAAAGTGTTTAACAAAACAAAAGTTTCCCCCGGGGGTGTTTTTCTCCTGTCTTGTATGTGATGGTGGCAACTTTTTCTGAACCTTTCCTCCCAGCCTCAAGGGATGAATTTGGTCCCCTCTTCCATCTCTACATAATATATATTCAATTCATTGATTTTAATGCAGTATAGCTCCCTCTACTTTTAAATGAAATAATGAGATCAAGGAGACATATTAATAAACAAGAGGAGTATGCCAAATAGCAGAGTTTAGAATATTCTCTTTGATTAGCTATCTCACATTGGCTGTGAAAACAGGCAATTGATTGCGAGCAGCTGCTGCAAGTTGGTGCCTACTAATTTCAGCTCCTGTCATGTAAGCCTAGATGGTAGCCTTCATTAGACACAACAGTGAAAATCAATTACCTTCACGTTGTCTTTGCCAGAGGAATGGGACTGAATACCTTGTTTGGTGGCTGACCTATGAACTGTTGGTTATTTTGTTTTATATCAAGAACAGGAGTCCCACAATGTCACCTGCATAAGTAGCAGAGAAAGAGAACCAGCAAAATGTATCGTACAATAAATCTTATGGAAATCAGTCTCAAGGTCATATGTTCCCTTGCCCTCACCCACCACAGTATTATGTAGAAATTGATGCTATGAGATGCAGCATCAGCACAAGTTAGGAATATAAAAGAAATTTACTACAGATTGAGGAAAGCAGCAAAAACAAAAACAAAAAGAAGGAAAAAAAATAGCTATATTGATTATCTAAAATAAATGGTAGAAGCAAATTCCTGCTGTCCATCATTCTTTTACACAGAAGTTTGGAGAAAACAGCATTTATCCTCAGGAAAGAATATACAAAACAGGATGTAATTGTGAAAGCTGTATACAAAATGATCATAAACAGGGAGAAGTTCAATCTGCAAAGCAAAGAAAAATGAAGATGTATGAATACTTATGTAGGTTTATCGTACCCAGTTTTTGGCTGGCTGGCTGGCTGGATCGATGGATAGATGGATGGGTCAATGGACAGACAGACAGACAGAATTCGGCTAAGAAAAATGTGGAATGTCAAAATATAAATTATGTACACATTTGTACATGATTTTCACACCCTTACACAAGCAAAATGAGATAGCTCTACAGCAGACATGTCAAACACAAGGCCCGGGGGCCAGATCCGGCCCGCGAAGTGGTTTCATGTGGCCCACGAAGCCATCCTGGAAACAGTGAGGGAACGGCCCCCACTGCCTTGGCCCTGGCCCAGAGACCCGCCTTCTGCCAGAGACCCTCAGATCTGTCCCACTCCTGCCCAGGCCCCCATAGGCACCCTTGATGCGAACGATGTAGAGCTGGCCATGCCCACCCAGTAGGCCATATGCACTCTAGCCATGCCCACCCAGTAGGCCACACCCACCCTGGCCATACCCACCCGGCCCCCTGAGGGCAACCACAATGCTGATGTGGCCCTCAATGAAATTGAGTTTGACACCCCTACTCTACAGAATAACTAGATCATAAACATGTATCATATTATGCATGATGTTGTATCTGCAAGAACATGGGTGTCAATGCTGCTAACATTGGATGTTCTTGCTTGACAACAGATGGAATTGCAGCCATTTACCTCTGCTTTTAGAGTTAGTTGATGCTGGGAGGGGGGAATGTGGATGAGAGTCCAGCTAGTCATAAAAATAATAACTCAGTCATGGGAACCTAAAGTCATTCGGCCCAGAGTTGATAGAGATTTGGTGGGCTGGAAAGCTGGGGAGAAAGCCCATGCTTCAAGCTACTTGGGGAATGTGATTTATGACTGTTTATTGGAGGAGGGAATTGTGCTTTGTTACTTTGTGTCCAGGGGAGGGGAATTTTGTTTTTGGTTTCAACTTTGTACTGCTGATACTTTGTTTCTCGAATAAAAGATTCTTTAAGGTAAACAATGCCTCCAAGTTCTTTTGAAGAGTTTCATCTGTCAGAATCATGACAATGGGCTTATTACCACTCATCTTTCATTTTTCCTGCCCCATCACACCCAGGGATGCTTCTGAAATGTTCCATATCTGAAGGTCAGCCATGATTTTGAAATCTTCCTTTCAAAATCCAACTTTGGAAGCCATCTGAGAAACATTATACTCATTGATGCAATAAATAGATAACCAGTGTATCATAGAACTGGATTTTTCTAGTGTGCCATTATTTAAGTTGCTAAATGATAGATAGAGAACATTACATCTGAACTTTGTCCACAGTTTTTAATTTTTTAGGGTGTTTGTCTCTTGGTTTTCCCTCTTCATACATTTTCACAATGCTCACATGCGCACCAGAAACTAACCTTGACAAAACAAGCTAATTGTTGTCTGGGATGCATTTGTGAAGTGAATTAAAATGAGAATAAAATTATTCACCATATGATGTCAACTTACCACACATTAAAAGTCTATGGATCAGTGTTCCCCAGGTGTTGGAACATTAACCCCTGGATTCTGGGACTTGAGATACAACACATTTGGAGTGTATCTGGTTGGATAAAGTTACCAGAGACATCCCCAAGGAAAGTAGGGAAGGATTTAAAGACTGTTGTTCCGGATACTAATAATCTGTGCAGTTTTGAGAGGCAAAACAGAAACTTTTCAGTTACAGCATTGAAGCTCTGAAGTTGATTTCCCAAAGAAATAATTTGTCCCCATTCTTTCCCAATAAGTTGCAGTGGTGCATGTTGTTTATTGGTTTATTATAATGTTTTTATTTTTAATCATTGTTAGTCATCAAGAGTCATATATTTGAGATGTACAGTTATATAAAAGGAAGGAAGGAAGGAAGGAAGGAAGGAAGGAAGGAAGGAAGGAAGGAAGGAAGGAAGGAAGGAAGGAAGGAAGGAAGGAAGGAAGGAAGGGTTGAAAGAAAAATCTTCATCAGGGTCCAGTCCAAGCCATGAATAAACAAAATGGAGACTGCTTTAGAAAGAAGGTTGTAGTTTATTGAAGAGCAGAGCCAGACCGAAATGTGACTCTGGGAAAACTGACCACATGTAGCTGGGTGTGGTGCGTTTTTATACCTTCTTGGACTTTTGTGTTTGGAGTTCCTGTTCCTGTGGCATAAACTTTGAGCTGAGCTTTTGAGTGTGCCCTTTTGGTATTTTGATGATGGTGGGTTAATCCTATTATGTCCTAAAGGTTATGTTTTTAGAGTTTAGGTGGGGTATGTAGATTTTAGGGGTCTTTGTCTTTCTAAACTCATGAGCTTCTAGCGTCCTGGCTCCAACCTTTTTGAATAGGGTTATCAAATCTGCATTTGTAAAAGCTGGCTTCTGAGTTTCTGCTTGGGGGAGACTGGGGCTGGTTTCTGAGGGCTGGTTTCTGTCTTTTAAGATTTTATTTCTCCATTACTATATTCCTTCGGAAAATATAATATTCTGCTTTTTTAATATCCCCCCAAAATATTTCCTTCTCTAGGAGGGCGGGAGGGTGGGTGCTCTCCTCCTACAGAAGTAAGTAAGTAAGTAAGTAAGTAAGTAAGTAAGTAAGTAAATAAATAAATAAATAAATAAATAAATAAATAAATAAATAAATAAATAAATAAATAAATAAATAAATAAATAAATAAAAATTGAATTGTGTATGCCAAAATCTTTAAGTAAAATATCACCAATTAGCTGTTGTGGCTTGACACTTCTTAAGCAATTGAAGGGGAAAGAGAGAAAATCAAGTATTATCCATTGCAAGTGAAGGAGAAGTTTCCAGTGCTTTGCTGACTTGGACATTGCAACCGTACATACAGTACTTCAAGTATGGCTGAGGCACATGTTTGACTACAAAAGCTGCTCAGCATTATCTTCCATGCATTCAGGCTGGAGGTCTGAAGGGCAGTTGTTCTTATGAATATAACTTTCCTAGATGAGTAAACAAAGCAGGAGCAAAGTCCTGTTCTTTATCCAGTCTGAGTCTTCTGACGTATTTTCCCCTCCTGTATTTCAATTATTTCTCTTAGAGAAATAATATGTAATCCAATTATCTGGTTTTTTCCCCTCTTAATTCTTACAGAAATAACAGTTTACTTCACTAGGCCTATTTTATAGGAGAAAGGAAGCGGAGGGACATCGTAGAATGCAAGATGAGATACTGCTGGCACACTAAGTAAGCAAACGGCAACTCCATCAAAATGCCCGGCATCTGAAAGCCATTTTACACTCTGTCTCATCCTGCTGCCTCCATTTACCTGTCACTCCATGATTAATGAGATGTACTTCAAAGCAGTGGTGAGATGCACAGCCCCATTAATAAGGATTGTTTGTAAACTGCTGCCACATCATTGGATAAAGGATGCCATGTAAACTGCAGTGATTAACAAAGAAAGTTCTGATAGAAAAAGCAAAGGTACACTTGGAGAATACTGATGCTTGGAAGACTTCCTGAAGGATATGGAAAGAATTTGGCACCCTGAAAGAACAGGAAAAGGATACCACATATTCAGATGGATTGAATTGTCTCTCCAGGTATTTTTAAGATCCCTTCCTTAGGAATCTTAAATTTGTTAAGGGCTACTTGTTAAGTGCAATGTTCCATGTGTTTTAGGTTCTGGAAAGGACTTTTATTTCAGAAAATAGAAACCCACATGTTTTATTTCAGAACGAAGAAATCCACAAATTCTCAGCTATTGATGTTAGATCTTGCTTTATGGGTTTGCATTAGTCAACATTCCTTGAGACCCTTGCCTGCAATTTAATGTTCATGAAACTATCTATGCAGGATCTATATGGCTTTTCTGAAAACAGTCCTTTCTATTGTACCAAGGGATACATTTGCTCAGCCTATTGGCTTTCTTATTGAGGAATTACATTTGATCTGGAAGCTGAATCCATACCTGCTGGGGGTAGGCCACTTGATGCAAAGTGGAATTAAACTGAAAGAATCTTACCTCTCTTATGTCATTCCTGAAGGCAAGGCCAATTGGCAGGGGCCATCAGTAGAGACATGGAAGACAATTCCTGCAGGAGTTAATCTGTTGCCGGCCTTTCCTCATCGGGATAGCACACTGGTTGTTTCAGAAAGAGCAGATCTCATTGACTGGAGAAGACGTGGAAAGCCCCACCCAGATACCCCACTAGAACAATTAAATATTACCATTTATTTCTATATAGAAATGGGTTCTTACATAGCTAGATGCTTAGATAGCTATACGCTTATCTAGAAAGCATCTTCCTGCATTAGCATGTGATAACCTATTTCTCCTGGTACATTAGGTAGGAGTCTCTAAATAAAATATTCTTGCGAGACCACCTGCTGCCATTGTCAACCTCCCATCACCCGGTTTGCTCCCACAGAGTCGGCCTCCTCAGGGTGCCGTCAGCCAGGCAATGCCGGCTGGTGACCCCCAGGGGGAGAGCCTTTCTGTGGGCGCGCCGACCCTCTGGAATGAGTTGCCTCTGGACCTGCGGATGGCCCCTGACCTTCGGTCCTTCTGCCATGACCTGAAGACCTGGTTGTTCCAACAAGCGGGCCTGGACTGACTACGGTTTTTAATTAGGTTTTTTACTGGGTTAAATTGTCTCGTAATTTTGCATTTATTGTTTAATTCTCTTTTAAATTTTTTACTCTATGTTTTTTAATTTTTATTGTTGTGAGCCGCCCTGAGTCCTCAGGGAGAAGGGCGGCATATAAATTTAATAAAATCAAATCAAAATCAAATCCTGGTACATTAGGTAGGAGTCTCTAAATGAAATATTCTTTTACTTGGGAAAATTGTTTGCTTTTTTCTCTGCTTGCTGGCATATCACCTGTATTTGTTGGTGCTAGAAAGAATATAGCAATGTCATCACTCATGGTCAGCCCCATCAGCATAAAAGTACACTTTTATTCTCTCTCAGGTCTGAAGGGTTCATAGTTGCAGCGCTGTAGCAAAAGATTGTCCTCTTGAGCACACAAGATCAGCATGGATAATCCCATCACTTGCGGCAATAATTATTGATTTTCAAACATATTCTATAGCAGTTTTACAGTTTATTTTATATCCAGATGACTCTCTTTTTTAATCACTCCAGGGTTGTATTGAATTCTAGAAAGAAAGAAGGAAAGAAAGAAAGAAAGAAAGAAAGAAAGAAAGAAAGAAAGAAAGAAAGAAAGAAAGAAAGAAAGAAAGAAAGAAAGAAAGAAAGAAAGAAAGAAAAGCCAAATCAGGAAGCAAGGTGACTATTCCTTGAAATTAGTGTTAATACTCAGTCACTTTCTGCAAGATACACTGGATTTTTGGTGTTCAGTGGAGATCTGAGATAGATGCACAATTTGTTTTAAAAAATATTCCTTGAGTCAGTCTTGACTCCTGGTGACTGTATAGAGAAGTCCAATTTTACTCCACAACTACACAATTTGAATGTGAGATGTGCAAGAATAGATACCGTAGTTACCTTAATTCTAAATGCAGACACTGGTCCTCAGATTATATTCCCAATATGGGGTAGTGGTACCAGTTTGCTTCCCTGGCTTGGCCACTCTTCGTACTATAGTTTGTAATATTGTGCTGTTCCCATAATGTCTCCTGCCATTGTGCTCTACAGCCACAATTTTCCACATCTGTTGTGGCCCACATTCCATGTACTTCAAAACCACTGCAATCTCCAGCAAAAATGTTGATAGTTGTTGTGTTCTAGAGCTAAAATGTTTCAGAGCCATTCCATCCCACAAGAAATGTTTTTTACAGCCTCTTCATTCTATGACTGTTGTGTTGCCTAGTGATTGTGATGGACAGCTACTTAGTAGCATGACTATTTGGCTGCCTGGCCCAGATATTTCGAAGCCGTTATGTTTCCATGGCTTTCTACATTCCCTTTTATTCTAAATAACTTGCAACAGATCATGAAAGACCTAATTCTAAGTATAAAGACCATTGTTCTTTCTACTCTAGGTCAATCTGATCGATTGTATCTTGAGAAATTTCTCCAAGATGTTTTTTTTCTTTCAGTGAAGAAATACAATTGACTTTTTCTTCACAGTTCCCAAACATTTTGCCTAAGGAAGAATATGCAAGATGAAATTGGTTTCAGGAGGATCATATAGCAAGTGGCAGTTCTAGGAAAGGTGCATTGTCATTGGCTGGACATTGGTGAAACAGAAGAGAGTGTGTGTGGAACAATCCTGTCTTTTTTTTTGAGTGTGACTTCTAATTTAGGCTTCAAAGTATCCAAAGTCTGCTTGGCTTGTGCCAGCAGAGCAAAAGGAAAGGGAAAACAGAATTCAATACACTAATAGAAGGGAATTCATCTATGCCAGTGGCAGGATTTCTAACAAGGCTGTTTTCCCCATCAACATTCACCTGGTACTGGATCTCCATTTTAACAAACGGTGCCAAGAATTGATTCTCAGACTTGCCGCGCTAAAAGCCACATACTTTACCCATGAATTAAAGTCTTGTTTCTTATCTAGATTGTGAAAAGCTTCTTTGCTTACTGAACTGTAGTCCAAGCAGTTCAGAATTGCACTAATAAAGTGTGGCTTGACTTTAAGTCCAAATATCCAACAATTGTATAAATAACAACATCTTCAGCAAGTATTGCAGGCCCAATTGGCCAAAGAAAGCTCAAGGATGGTATCAGTTCGAAACATGTGGAAGAGTCCTTCATTTTGCAGTGGATAGACAATGGCTAAAATTATGATGATGATGAACAACATGTTTAAAACCAACAGATTTATTTATAACAAGCTCTCAGAATGCCTGCTTCAATGACATGTATGTGCGTATATGCACATATTATAGTGACAAAAATGTAAACTATGAATCTAAAGGTCATAAAGTGGTCACATTTTGGATTGGTGATATCTGCACAAAGCGGCCTTCTTCAGTCTGACATCTCTGAGACGCTGAGATTGCAACTCCCAGAATTCCCATTGAGTATGACTAAAGAAACCCTTGTTCTTTTGTATTTAAATTGAGCAAAGCTGATCTCTAGTTGGTCCATATCAATCAGCCCAGTTCAGTTACCTGTTGGGCTGCCAAGAGGTACACCACAAACCAGCTTACCTTGCCTCTGAGAATGTCAGCTACAGCTGCTGGCAAAGTGTCAGAACCAAAGAAAACTAGACCACTCAACTTGAAAGCTTATCGCTGCTCTCAGAGTTTTCTCATTCAAAATATATGTCAATGTTCTATATTTAACAAGTAAACTTTTAGCTTTCTTTTCAAACCTTTCTTCTGGGAAATTTTTTTCTGGGGAAAAAGCAAACACACACACATGGAGCCAAAACACCACCCTCCTCAGAACTGATATGTATAAAAAAGGCATGCTATCTTATATAATAGCCATTTGACAAACAGAACTACACTTAGGAATGGGCTAATTATTTGGGAAAGTGCAAAAGCATATTGTGAAGCTTAGATAAATGATCTTGCTAGCTATTTTAATCTATTTTAAGTCATTACTCTTCAGCTTCACCCAAATTTATGTATTTTCACTATATTCACTTTTGTGTCTAAATCAGACTTACAGTCTTAGTTGTATCAGTATTATGATTTTATATGTTGTCTCAGTGACCAAAAAGTTTAGTCAAGTGTTATATATATTACATCATGAAATTGTTGTAATTTTATTCTTCAAAACTTTGTTTTACAGACTGACGACTGAACCTATTTCTCTTATTTGAAAAGAAATGAATATATTTGAAAGACATTGGAAATGCATAATTCCTCCACAGATGATTCTGCTGAAACGAGTGATCCATATTTGCTTCCATGTTGGAGGTCTGTCCAAATTAGTTGACAATCTAAAGCTGCAGAGCTGTTGAATTTCAATGCCTATAAGTGAGGTTGTACAACTTAATGAGGTTGTACAACGACGGGTCTGGCCGATATTATTTGGGAGGAGTTGTGACTCCGGATGAAGTGGACAGGATCATGGGTAGATTGAGTGCCGCCACGTGTTTGTTGGACCTGTGTCCCTCCTGGCTGGTTTATGTGGCTCGGGAGGTCACACGAGGCTGGCTCCAGGCAGTGATTAATGCTTTTCTGAGTGAGGGGTGCTTCCCCACCGCCTTGAAGGAGGTGGTGGTGAGGCCCCTCCTCAAGAAACCTGCCCTGGACCCAGCCATTTTGAATAACTTTCATCCTGTCTCCAACCTTCGCTTTCTTGCGAAGGTTGTTGAGAGCGTGGTGGCATGGCAACTCCCGTTGGTCCTGGAGGAAACTGAGTATCTGGATCTGTACCAATCGGGTTTCAGGCCCGGGTACAGCATGGAGACGGCATTGGTCGCGCTGGTGGATGATCTCTGGTGGGCTCGGGATAGGGATTATTCCTCTGTCCTAGTCCTATTAGATCTCTCAGCAGCTTTTGATACCATCGACCATGTTATCCTGCTGTGACGTCTCCGGGGATTGGGAGTGGAAGGCACCGTTTTACAGTGGTTCTGCTCCTATCTCTCGGGCTGTTTGCAGAAGGTGTTGGTAGGAGGACAGAGGTCAACCCTGAGGCCCCTTGATTGTGGGGTGCCTCAGGGGTCGGTCCTCTCTCCCCTTCTGTTCAACATCTATATTAAGCCACTGGGCGAGATCATCCGTGGTTTCGGGGTGAGGTATCATCAATATGCGGATGATACTTAGCTTTTCATCTCCACCCCGAACCAACCCAGTGATGCCCTCAAAGTGATGTCGCAGTGCCTGGATGGGGAAGAACAGGCTCCGCCTTAACCCGGCCAAGACCGAGTGGCTTTACGTATCGGCATCTTGTGTAGTCCAAGATCTTCCATCTTTGGTTATGGGGGAGAGGTGTTGCCTCCTGTTGATAGGGCACGCAACTTAGGCATCCTCCTGGATGCACGACTCAGTTAAGAAGATCATGTTGGAGTCATGGCCAGGGGGGCATTTGCACAGGTTCGCCTGGTGCGCCAGTTGCGACCCTATCTGGACTGAGATGCTTTATGTACGGTCACTCATGCGCTTGTCACCTCCCAGGTAGATTACTGCAATGCTCTCTACATGGGGCTGCCCTTGAAGACCACCCGGAGGCTTCAGCTGGTGCAGAATACGGCCACCTGGGTTCTGATGGGAGCATCCCGATACTCCCATATTACACCCCTCCTGCGTAAGCTGCATTGGCTACCGGTTGCCCTCCGGGTGAGATTCAAGGTGCTGGTTCTTACCTATAAAGCCCTACATGGCTTAGGCCCGGGATATTTGCAGGATCGTCTGCTGCCAGGAATGTTTTCCCATTGCCCTGTGCGCTCACACAGAGAGGGCCTCCTCAGGGTGCCGTCGGCCAGACAATGTTGGCTGGCGACCCCCAAGGGGAGGGCCTTCTCTGTTGGGGCACCTGCTTGTTGGAATCAACTCCCACGGGAGCTCCGGATGGCCCCAGACCTTCGGTCCTTTCGCCGTGACCTTAAGACATATCTTTTCCAACAGGCTGACCTGGACTGATGATAATGGGGGTTTTAATTATGATTTTAAATGTTTTTATTGGTTTTAGTGGGACTTTGACACAATTTAATTCTTTTTTAATATTTGTATTTATTTGTATTTTATTGTTGTTAGCCGCCCTGAGTCCTTCGGGAGATAGAGCGGCATACAAGTCTCATAATAAATAAATAAATAAATAAATAAATAAATAAATAAATAAATAAATAAATAAATAAATAGTAGCCTTCAAAAGTTTGAATGCAATGTCTAAATCCCAGCTAACATCGTACCAGATTGTAATTTTAAAGTAACAGACGAAAATGTATTAAAAACACAGGGAGTCATTGTATTAACTGCATAATATTATCTGAATTGTAATCAATCAATTGTACAAATGAATATAATCTAATCAAAACAAATTTAGTTCTTGCACTGATCTGGTCTCCTTTTCAGAATGTAACCTTTAGCCTCCCAATCATTCTGTGCTTATGATGTTTAATGAAGAGAAGGACTGTTTAATGAAGAGAAGGACGAGGGGTGACATGACAGCAGTGTTCCAATATCTCAGGGGCTGCCACAAAGAAGAGGGAGTCAAGCTATTCTCCAAAGCACCCAAAGGCAGGACAAGAAGCAATGGATGGAAACTAATCAAGGAGAGAAGCAACCTAGAATTAAGGAGAAACTTCCTGACAGTTAGAACAATTAACCAGTGGAACAACCTGCCTCCAGAAGCTGTGAATGCTCCAACACTGGAAGTTTTTAAGAAGAGACTGGACAGCCATTTGTCTGAACTGGTATAGGATTTCCTGTCTGAGCAGGGGGTTGGACTAGATGACCTCCAAGGTCCCTTCCAACTTTACTATTATGATTATATAAGATGGTTCATTGGGACACAGGATACCTTGATCTCATCTTTGCCTTGAATTCAACAAGCTGCTACATAGGCTTGTGAAATATGAAGAGAATATGTCAGGTACTTTACAGCAGAGCGGAGACCCTTCAATCCTCAAAGTTGGGAACACCCCAGATCAATAGTCATGCTCTCTGGAGCTAATATAAGTTGTGATCAACCCTATTGGAAGAGTCCCAAGTTCCCCATCCACACCTCAAAGTCCTTTGAACTTTCTAACACATTTAGTTAAGGAAGAAATTCCTACAAACTATTCCTTGACTTCTTGAATTTCTGGGTTTCTTCTGGAATTCAGTCTGAGTTTGAAGACCTATGCTGAAACAAAATTGACACTTTTGTCTATCACAGAGTTTTATTTTCCAGAGTGCCCCAATCACAATAATACATAAATGCTAACAGGTCATGGAAAGCCAGTGGCATTGAGCAAAATTAAGCTTATATCTCACTAAATATGCACAGGGTTGAGTATCATTGCTGAAGTCTGTACATCCATAACTATCAGTCTAACATAAATATGTTTATGTTATAAACATAAACATAAATAAACATTTAATAAATGTGTTAGAACAGTTGCAGGAATTGGGTATGTCTAGTCTAGTGAAAAGAGGGACTAGAATAGAATAGAATTCTTTATTGGCCAAGTGTGATTGGACACATAAGAAATTTGTCTCCAGTGCATAAGCTCTCAGTGTACATACAAGTAACAAGTGATAAATTATGATTATAATACAAACATTAATCATAAATTATAAGATACAGCACCTTATATAAATTCAATAAACTTCAAACTTCAAACTTCAGTGATGGTCGTAGGATACTAAATAAGCAATCAACATAAATCATACTAGGGTACTAAATAAAACAATTAATATAAATTGTAAGATGCAAGCAACAAAGTTACATTCATAAGAAGATAAGGAATAGGTAATAGGAAGGATGAGAAGGATTATAGTAACACAGCCCTACTAGGTAGTTTGACAGTGTTTTGGGAATTAGTTGTTTAGCAGAGTAATGGCATGCAGGGAAAAAACTACCCTTATGTCTAGTTGTTTTGGCGTGCATAGCCCTATAGTGTTTTCTTGAGGGAAGACGTTTTAACAGTTTATAGGGTATGAGGGGTCTAGATATGGGGGGACACAATAGCAGTGTTCTAATATTTGAGGAGCTGCCACAAAGAAGAGGGGGTCAACCTAACCTCCAACATGAAAGCAGGACAAGAAGCAACGGATGGAAACTAATCAAGGAGCGAAGCAACCTAGAATTAAGGAGAAATTTCCTGACAGTGAAAAAAAATTAACCAGTGGAATGGCTTGTCTTCAGAAGTTGTGGGTGCTTAACACTGGAGGCTTTTAAAAAGAGAATGGACAGCCATTTGTCTGATATGATATAGGGTTGCCTGCCTGAGCAAAGGATTGGATTAGCAGACCTCCAAGGTCCCTTCCAACTCTGTTATTTTGTTGATATGATGCCTCTGTGAAGTTTGCATATGTCTCCATTTGCAAGATGAGAGTGAGAATCTTCACTAGATGACAGTAAATTCATAGCATGGAGGAACTGAGAATTTTCAGCATGGGAATTGCACCATTCTCATTCATGCAGATGCTGGGAGACATGTGCAAGAGTGCAAAGAATTCTCCAATGCAATAATGAAATGGCCTGCGGTCTTGGTGTTTCACCTAAGATCCAAGTTCATTACAGTATAAGTAACACTTATAGCACTGGACTATAGTAGAGATAAGTGAAGAAACACTTGCTGCTCTTATGAATAACAGAGCTATTAATTTTTCATGATATAAATGTCAATGGTAAGGTAACCTCAGGGCCTTGGTTTAGCACAAGATAATAATAATGTTGGCTCCAAACTATCTTCCCTTTTCTCCTTGTATGAGCTTTGCATGACATGTAAATCATCCTGAAATTCCTCCCCAAAACATGGCTATGATTTATTTAACTCTCAGATCAAAGACCTGCAGCTGCAAAGAATCTAATTAAAATTTGATGATGCAGCAGGCAGGCTACATCTATTATTTAATTTCTGTGGTTCTGATCTGAATTTTTTTTTCTTTCCAAAATTCACTTACCAAGCTGGCTGTCCTTTTCTTTCTGCCTCATACATGCATTTCCTCCATTTTCATATAAAGGGTTAAGAACTTTTTACAACAGATGTTCTGCCTAAATGAATGTGGATGTCTAGATCCATTCTTCCTTTTGACTTGCTTAAGGGCAATGTATTTCTGGCTAAGTCTTCCTAGAGAACTGCAGCAGAGTTTCCTGGAACACTATAATGTCACTGAGAATGAAATGGGTTGGGTCACTTTGTCTTAGGGTTTATGTATTAATGGGAGGGAATGGGAGGGGTCTTGAAGAAAAATACGTATGGCTCCCACCCTTAAGGTGATGAAAATAAAATGGCCCCAGATTATGAGAAGGCACAGACAGGATGTAGTTTCTGCACAAATAAAGGGAATTTGACAGTTGTTGAAGAGTTATGGTTAGTATGATTAGTATTGTGTTTAGGGAGGTTGCTAAGAGAATTATTTTGAGAAATTGGAAAAGTAAGTAATATTCCTGATACTGAAGATTGGATTTAAGAGATGTATGACATCCATCTTTGAAAAGGCAATTTTATCTACTAATCAAAAAATTACTCAATATGTTATTTCGTGGCATGGCTTTTATGTCATTTTGTAATATTAGACAATCATTAAAAAATTTTTTTACCTCCAGGGAAAGTTCAGAAATCTGTTTGACATTTGATTAATATTTGACATATATCGATAGTTTGCCCTTTTCTCTCCTTTATCATTTTTCATGTAGTTTCTTTCCTTGGTTTTGTATGTTTTGCAGTGTTTTTTCCCCTATCTCTTTTTGTAAAGCTTGTTATTATTTATTTATTTAAATTTATTGGATGCCCAATTCCACTGGATCCTGGATGGGTCTGCAAAAACTAAAGCAGGAATTAAAAATAATTGAAAATATTAAGTCAAAGAACACCATGGACTAGCATGCTCGAATAACAAGATGCACAAAATTAAAAAAGGACTGTTAAATAACAAACTTGAATCTCTGGGACCAAACAGACATTTTCAAAGCTTCCTGTTATCTCCAGAAGGATGGTGCTGTCCTTATAGATGGGGGAGGATTCTGTTCTTGAGAGTGGGGCCTCAACAGAGAAAGCACACTTCCTAGACCCCACAAGATTTCAATATTTAATGGAGCACACCAACCAGCACCTTGAATTGCACTCAGAAGCCAAGTGGCAGCCAATGCAGCTTGCACAGCAGTGGTTTGTCATGGGCATACCAAGAGGTGCCGGTTACTACTCCCACCACTGCATTTTGAACCAGCTGGAGCTTCTGGATGGTCTTCAAGGGCAGCCCCATGTACAGCACATTGTAATAATCCAATTATGATTAAAAAAAGAAGAGGCAAAAAGGAAGGAAGAGAATGACCTTTTCTGGCTGATCAACCATAAAATGAGTATCAGATGGAGAGTCTGTGGTGCTTCCAACCCAGTAGCATCGGTGATAAGGAAAACTATCATATTGGCTCATGCTGCCGGGAATTTGAACTCAACAACATTTGAGGAGCCCTGTTGCCCAGTGCAAAGGATGAAGGCTACTGACTTCCCTCAGCATAAAACAGAATTTAGAGTACATTCAGCCTCAATACTTTGGCAGTTCATTTAAGCTTGTTTTCTTTCCCTGAAGAAATAGAACACTTCCATCTGATTAGAGTTACCCAACTGATAACAAAAACACTGCAAAATGAGGGAAACCCTTAGAAAGGATTTGGGGAAGTCCCCCCCCCCAAAAGACTCTGCCTATTTGCACTTGATCTTATCTGGCAAGGATATTTCCTTGGCTGCAATTACAACTTCTTCTCCTTGCCCTCCTTACTTTGTTATAAACTGTGCGGGTGTGGGTGTCTAGTTCAAGCTGCAGAAACCATAACACTTTCTAAAGGAAAGAATCCATCCAAGTATAAGCGGCAGGCAGGAGAATGAACAAAATGCTTTGTTTCTGGATTTGCACCTGGAGTTACAAAGCGGCAGGCCTGTAGCCTCCCAATGACCTGATTGGCAGTGTGCCCAACAAGTAGCGGATTGGCTCAGCTGCTTGTCACTCATAGTTTAAGAAATGCCTATTTTCATGTGCAGTTGCTTTATTATTAACTGTAATTAATTGTAATGCTTACTTGTTTCTGCAGTATTTTTTAGAATTTCAATTACAGTTCCAAAAGGAGAAAAAGAAAAAAGAAGGAAAGGCAAACAACAAGAAAAAAAAACACACACGCAATGAAATTTAAAATCCTCAGTGCTAATCAAACCAGTCCCATATTGTTCTTCATTTAAATTATTAATGGCTAAATCAGTTTACTTAAGGAAAAGTAAATGGGAAATCAAACATATAAATTAGTATACACAGCCTAAATTTTTAAAAAGCCTTCCAGTTGGGACACTTGATGATGAAAAGCTTTTTAAAAGAGTGGATAGAAAAGGATTCAGTCTCTTTGGCCATGTGCAGTTGACAGAGACAAGGTAATCTTCCAACTGAGTAGCATCAGGAGAAAGGGGAAGAATCTTATTAGAGTTATCTGTTGATTTGGGATAATTTAGGGAATAACATGTTTAATGTTATAATTCTCCTACCACAGTGTGGAAAAGCATTTATCAGATACAGGTGGTCCTTGACTTACAAGAATGCATTTAATGACTATGGCACTGAACAAAGTGACTTATGACCGTTTTTCACACTTATGACAATTGCAGCACCCCCATTGTCAACGTGATCAAAATTCAGATCCTTGGCAACTGACTTATATTTATGACCGTTGCAGTGTCCTGGAGTCATGTGATCACCCTTTGCGATCTTCTGACAAGCAAAGTCAATGGGGAAGCCTGATTCACTTAGCAACCGTGTTACTAAATTAACAACTGTGGTGATTCAGTTAACAAATGTGGCAAGAAAGGCCTTAAATGGGACAAAACTCACTTAACAAATGTCTCGCTTAGCGATGTAAATGTTGGGCTCAGCTGTGGTCGTAGGTTGAGGAGTGCCTGTATTCCTAAAGTTGTGTGACTGCTATGCATAGAGAAATGTTTTTTAATTCAATAGGATATAGACGAGACTTGCTTTTAAAGGTCAAGGCGTGTTTTGTCACTGAGGAGAGTTTGCTTAGGCCCATCCATCAACATTTGATAAAGAGCACTGGGGCACATTGACAACGAAATGAATAACTGACTTTGATGAAGAGTCACAAGGCCCAAACTGCCAATCAGCAGCAAATTCTCTTCCCTCTTTAAATCTCTGATCAGCTCCACGAGCAGCTATTTTTCCTGATGTGTGCAAACTCTATCAGATCATAATTAGGCAAGAAACTATGATTCTCATTTTTGAAAGATTTAAAACAACCATAGCAATGAAAGAAAAAAAATCACCCCAAACTGCAAAATTCTTTTTTCCCCAATGGTTTGAAATTAGATTCCAATGAGGCATATGCATCAACACCCATTCATCTGCCAATTTTATTCCAACTATGATCAGACGCAATGTGATGCATTAGCCAGAATCTCAGCAAAGACTCCCACAATGGTATACAAATAGCTCCCAACCCTTCTGTGACTGCTGTGACATTTCAATAAGTGAATTAAAGCTAAGTTTAGCTTAATAGGTGTGTGCACTTTGGACTCAAAGCAGTGCTAGGCAATCTTTAATAGTTGAGGGCAATAGAGAAGGCTGGCTCTGCAGCAGGTGGCATCACCTAGTCTGCTTCCCATTTAAAATAGTCCAAAGGAAGGTTCATTAACACTGTCCAAATCACACACACACACACACACACACACACACACAAATTACAAAGGTTGAAATGCTAAAACAAGACCTTAATAAGAAAAATGTCCAGTATTAAGGTCTAGTCTGATGGTATAAGAGATTAGAGTCCTTCTCAATGATCAAGAAGTGGAGTTGTGAAGTTGTGTACCAGTGGGAAGTCCAGTCCTTTTTATCTTCTCCTAACTCAATCTCTTTTTATCCCATTGATAAAATCTTTGCTAAACACTTTTTCTTTTTAAATGAAGAGAATGAATTTATCCCTGCTCTCTTCAGAATGGAGAGAACCATATGGTTGCAGCTTGATAAAGCGCAGCTAAAGCCGAACTTGGCAGGGGGAAAAAAAGGAATTTGAATTAAACATCCTAAACAAGTTTGAATGTGTAGGGATTTGAAGGCACACTGGGTTCACATACCATGTTTGGTTTAACCTGGTTTCTTGAGTAAATGACTCTTGGCTAGAACGTGACCATTTTGCTGCTAGTAGCTAACCCTGTTTTCTAGACTAAGTCAATTGTTATTCTATTAAAATAACAGTAATGGCAAGATTTTCTGTATTTCTTCAACAATGCTATGAGGATGCTAATTACAAGTGGAGACTAGTCAACGTCAAAAGGGAAAACAACAACTGCTTTATAATTTACCATTTACATGACCTTTAGACTGAAACATTTCAGGAGTTTGTTTGTAACATTTATATAGCTGCCCATCTTATAACCAACTCTGGTTTCCACTGGCTTCCCCAGTAGATGCCCATTAGAGATGCTTTACTTCAGGTCCCATCATTCCCAGACCAGACTAGCTAGAAAAGATAATCCAAATTCATTTGGAGAGCCTCAAGATATAGCAGGCTTGTAGTTTCACAGAAGTGTCCTAATAGATCTTTCAGACTGTTTTTTCTCCAATATTTGAACATTTCAAATCTTAAGTTCGGTCTATCCAATTAATGAAGTAATCTAAATGTATTACTATTACTATTATTATTTTTAAAAAACCTCCCTTAAGTATAGTTGGATATGAACTCAGTAATGACATTGTCAACAGTGCTCTAGCAAAACTAAGGATGGAATTCTGCTCATTTCCATCTCAGTAGCAGAGAGAGAATAATGGCAATTGTTACAAATATATTCAAGGTAATATGAGTGAGACTCTTTGAAGACTTGAAGTGTGCCATCTCCATGGCCGCCACAATCACCATCACGGGTGTGCATATGGGCTCTTCATATTAAAATGGATTGTGTGCCTCTTATATCAAGACACTATTCCATTATGCATCAGCAAATGCATACATAGTGCATTTCTGGATTGGTCTAAACAGCTTCACAGATTTCTGTTCATCTTCCCAAAACTGAATAACTAAAAGAGGCTCAGCAAAGAGTGTCCATCAGTTAGAACTCTCTGCAGGCCAGGAAAAGGTTGTTAAAAGAACCACCCAGAGTCGCCTTGGACAACAAGATAGGCAACATATAAATTTAATAAATAAATAAATAATTGAATAAATAAATTGAAGATTGTGCTCTTATATACAAAAAAGAGAAAGAAGTAAAAAAAAAACCTCATCCCAGGTAAAACAATCCCCCTTTGTATTGGTGTTGCCAGAATGTTGCAATATATGTGAGAAAATGGATAGTTCATTAAAGACGTAGTGCATGAACCAGATTAAGAAACCAATGCTACAGTATAGAGAAGATAGCACTGGATAAAATAGAGAGGACTGGATATAAAACTAAATTGAACTTCAACAAAATTTATCATGGGTCCCTGATATAGACGGCTGTGTTTCTTGAAACCTGAAGGATCTGGTTCATGATTTGAGGTCCTCCTGAATTCATGTCTACTGCTGGACTGTAGCAAAAGAAGACTTTGCCTAGCTTCAACTGGTGTATCACTTGTGGCCTTACCTGGGACAAGAGGAACTCACAAAGTGACACATCACCACTTAGGTCAATCACTGTAAATCATTCTGAATGGGTTGCCCTGGGCCTAGAAAATGACATAGAAGCATCAATTAATCTAGAATACAATGGTCCAGTTATTTGCACTTGCCAATATGAGCTCATTGTATCTGTGCTCTGAGCACCATTAGTTTCCATGTGCACTTATAAGAGCTGTTTTTGAGCTTTAGACCTAGAAAGATACCTCTGAAATGATTTCCTCTCAAACTCCCAAGAAATCTATCAGCAGTCTCTCATTTCTGGGTGATGAGGAGGATGGAGGCCCACAAATGTTTTTCTGTAGATCAGAGATGGGGAACTATGGCCCCTTTATGATTTCTGGACTTCAACTCCCAGAATTCCTGAGCCACCATGGGAATTGAAGTCCACAAATCACAAAAGGGCCATAGTTCCTCACCTCTGCTGTAGATGATCCTATGGTAGCTCCCTATCACACAAAATCCAGTTGGGTCCTACCTTATTAGGCTTATTATTCTATGGATGTTTTAATGTTGAGAGTGAAACCTTTCAAAAGATTTGATTACAATTAAAAAAATCAAATACATAAATTGTATTTACGGTAATTAGTTAAATAGGAAATTAATATTTCCCAGTACTCCCTGGCATTTTGCTTATGGACAGTGAATGATTGCACTTTGATTGCCATATCTTCCTTACCTTTTATGAATTTAGAATGATTTTTTTAAAATTATTAGTCTGCTTTAATCACTCTAAATGATTTTATTTTAGCATTTTAAATAGAGCAGCTTTAAATGTTAGAGGGAAGCTCACTTATTTTCATTCAAATAAATTAGCAAAAATAAAATATATTGCTGAAAATACATAACAGTGGACTCTTTCTTGACAAGAAGAGATGAGCTTGTTGTGTGGAAGGTAGGCTCAAAATAAACACATTTGTAGATTTATAATATGTTGTTCCCGCGGAGAGCTGAAAACACTTGCTTATAATTGCACATCATTTTTCTCATTGGGAGAGCAAGGTTTGATGTGAATTTTGTGGTAGTCATGGATTTTACCCAAAATGTATTATAAAATCATTGAGTGTTGGGATTGGCAGAGATCTTGGGAATCATCTAATCCAATTTTTCTCAACCTTGGCAACTTAAAGATGTATGGACTTCAACTCCTAGAATCCTAGGAGCATTGCTAGCTGGGGAATTCTGGGAGTTGAAGTCCATGTATTCTTCAAGCTACTAGGATTGAGAACCATTGATCTAATCTAACACTGCATAGAGCAGGAATCCACTGCCGCAGTAACCCTGTTGAATGGCTAGCCATTCAGATTTTTACAAGATAAATCTTCAAATTATTTGGTATGTTAAATGTGGTTGGCAGGCATTTGGCAAGTTAAGCATAATTTTTAAGAAGAACCTTGCCCTGTGCCTGAAGAAAAAAAGTTTTCAATCAGTGTGTGCTACCTATTCTAACATATACCAGCGAAACATGGACACTAACCTCACAATCGATACAAAAGCTATGAGTGGCATGAAGAGCCATGGAAACATACATGCTTGGCATCACAAGGCAAGATAGAAAGATCTGCACATGGATTAGAGAACAAACAAAAATATATGATGCTGTCGAAAGAGTAAAAGAATTGAAATGGAGATGGGCTGATCACACAGCAAGAAGAACAGATGGCAGATGGACCAAGGCAGTCATAGAATGGATCCCACTTGATAAAAAGCGTCCACAAATGAGACCTAAAACAAGATGGGTCAATGAGTTTTGTGGGCCCAATTGGCAAAAGAAAGCTCAGGACCATATTGGTTGGAAACCTGTGGAAGAGGCCTTCATCCTGCAGTGGATAGACAATGGCTAGAATGATGATGATGAGTTCTTTGGATGTTTGAAGGCTTTTATCATGTCTTCTCACACGTAGAGCTATTGATGTGTAATAATAGCACAGTCCAACCAATATTTTGTGGGAGGCTTTGTTCAATGTATTGAAGTCAAGGTACACTGTGTCTATCACATTCCCATGGTCATCAAGCATGGGGGATATGATGTGAAAAAATGTCTATTTTAGAATTCTTTGTAAGAATAATTTACTGTTACAACAGGCTATAAATGTTAAGGATTAATAAGATTTTCTAATTGAGAACAGGGAACTGGGCCAGAAAGTCATAGGGGATATATATCACTAAGTTTTACTTGCCAATACAATTTCAAGTCTATCCTCAAGGAAAATGTAATACGATATATTGGTCTACACCATCCCAGCTATAATAAATCTGTCCTCAAAGCTTCAGCTTCACATCAAGGAATAATTACAGAACAATGATCACTCACTGCATCTTCTTGACACATTCAGTTAAAAGGAATTGTTAGTTCCTGGGATCTTCAAATAAAAGTGAGACTTCAGCCTATTCTAGTTATCTTAGGGCAAAGTTTTAGTGATGGAACAGGCAAGGGATTCTGGGACTACAGACCAACAGGCCTGTGGAAAGCCTAAGTATTGTCTTGTCTTAAGTCACCCTAAATGCAATCAATTGTGTCATCTTTCACTCTTACAGTCTTTGTTCTGCATCAGCGTGAGCCCACATCTTTGTCTGTGTGCATCCAATGAGTCGATTTCCAACACCTGAAATCATATTTTATTTTGTGACATTGCTGGAGAACTTCAGAAGTTTGGCCAAGTAATAAAAGAGGACAGCAAGAATTCAAGACAAAGCTAAAGACTGTCGGCCCCCATTTATTCCAGTTGGAGGAAGAATATTAGGGCTGGAAAGGTTTTATAGTTTATTCAGAAATCAGTTATGTTCACACTCTTGTAAGTAACCTACTATAGTTTTAGGTAGTGAGAAACAAAGGATGTATATACAGAAGTGTTTTTCTTACTATATTTAAAAGGGTTTTGCAAGATTTGCATGATGAGCATACAATTTGGAAGAAATAGACAATAAAGAGAAAGCTGCAAATATAAAATATTTAGACTAAACATAGAAGCAGACAGAAATCAGATAGCCAACCTGCTGTATACTTTTCATGCCTGTGAAAGACAGAAGCAATTTTAGATGAACAGGAAAGGAAGCGCTGGGTGTGCAGTTGAGGGAGAAAAATATGTGTTCCAGGAGCTAAACAGTGATTTCCTCTGCCAGGCAAATAGAAACACCATATTTTAAATTCTCAAAAGTTTTTAGTGCTTTCAAAATCCTCTGTTGCCTTTGTCCATCTTTGGCTTAATTATTTTGCTTCTCTGGATTGGATCCCCATCAGGGTTTGGCCTAGGACAAGGGTAGGGAACCTTGGCTCTTTTACGACTTGTGGACTTCAATACCCAAAATTCCTGAACCAGCCATGCTGACTCAGGAATTCTGGGAGTTGAAGTCCACAAGTCATAAAAGAGCCAAGGTTCCCTACCCCTAGTCTAGGAGTTGCTCCTTTAAACAAAGTTCTAACTTTAGTGTTGCTAAGATCATCATCTTTCTGCCAATCATAGAGAAGTTGGCACTTTTGCAATTTAGATATCTTAGATATCTTCTCATTTCTAATGCCCATGCCTGCTTGATCTTATCATACTAGAAACCTGTTGACACAGGCTGATTCTTACTACTCCTTTCTTCCTGAGATACAGCCTGCCCAACATATTTAGTTACAAGCAACAGGAGAAGGCTACTCAGGTGGTGATTTGTGGGTGGATCAAGCAGTGGTGAATTTATCCTAGAGAGATGGGGTGTTTCTACCTGTGTTTAAGGTGGAACTCCTCTTGAAGAAGTCATTTCTGGCCCTCATGTCAACTCTGCAAACTTCCCTTTTGGGAGGGAGTTACTGAGAAGTTGGCTGGGCTATAGCTTCAGAGGGATCTGGAAGAAAGATATCATCCGAATTTCTTTCAGTCTGGTTTTAAACATGACAGAGTGCCACAATGACACTGATCATCCTTGTCATTGACCTATGTCAGGACCAGACAAGGGTGGTGAAATCATCTCGGCTCTCCTTGATTTCTTATCGGGACTCAATATCATGAATCATGGTATTCCTTCTAGATCAGTTCAGTGGGTTGGGAATGGAAGGCATGATGTTTTGATGATACTCCTCCTTCCTCTAAGATTGATTTCAGTCAATGTTGAAAGGAAGAGACAGGTTTACTCTTCAGCCTTTGTTTTGTGTAGTGCCTTTAGGACCTGATTCTTTGCTTACCTCTCCTTAACATCTAAATGAGGTTTCCGATGAGGTAATTTGTCAGCATGAAATATCATATACAGTTATATATCACAACCTTTGGCTAGCCATTATGATAACATCTCAATGTTTAAAGATTGTAGGGATTTGGATGGGGGCGGAACAATCTTAGATTCAATCTTAGCAAGACTGAATGGCTCTGGATTTTGAAGTCTTCTGAAGAGTTCCCAATTTTGGTTATGGATGACATTACACCAATTCAGACAGACCTGGGACACAATTAGACAATTCTCCTGATTTTGTAGATCCTGCTTGAAAAACAGGTGACCACCATGCCTCAATGAGTCCTTATATAAATCCATTCTGTGTGTGAATTTCTGGATCAGAAGGCCCAACTTACTATTGCTCATGTCTTGGTCACCTCTCATCTGGATTAATGCAGTGTAAAGCAATATTGGTAGTTATGGAACCACTTCAATAGCTTTACTGCTTTATAAACTGTACTGGTTACTGGTCAGATTCCAGGTATAGTTTGTGTTGGTTGTTATCTGTAAAACATTTCATGACACAGGGCCTGGTTACTTGTGAACAGTAGTCTTTAATTACATCTGCCACCCAATAAGATCTGACAGGCACAGGGCTTGTTCCAGGTCCTGTCACTTAAGTGGCATCATCTAGTACAGAGGTAGGCAACCTTGGCTTTTTTATGACTCGTGGACTTCAACTCCCAGAATTCCTGAGCCAGCTATGTCATAAAAGAGCCAAGGTTTCCTACCCTTGATCTAGTAGAACCTAGGAGGTATATTTTTTCTGTTATCATGCCTGCCCTATGGAATAGGATTCTCCCAGAAATGTGGATAGCCCTGACATCCTTGTTTTTTGAAGGCCCCTAAAGATCTGTTCTTTTCCTCCAAACATTATGTTGAGAAGTTTTATGCCCATCTTAATTGTTTCGTGTTCTTCTGGGCTGTTTGAAGTTGCTTCCGGTGCACTGTGTTTTGTTAGATTTTAATATCTTTTGATTAATATTTGCTGTTTTTCATCTTGTACACGGACCTGAATCTCAAGTTGATTGGGCAGCTATATAAATTGAACAGATCAGCACTATCTTTTAATATAGTCTGCTTTAAAAAAAACACAACAAGGCCAGAAGAGAAGGAGAATTCATTTCTAAACTTAGGCTATATTTAGCTGCATTAGTTCAACAGAGTTACATGTCACTGTTTGACACTGATAACACAAAGCTAATCAACCCATGTCACCTTCCAGCATCAAGCCGAGACAGAGAAAAAGAAACACACATCAAATGCAATTCAGACATAAGCAACATTATAGACCTAATACAATATCATTAAAGGAACATAAAGTATCATCTGCTCTTATCTTTCTCTCTGAAATCAAAGGAACAGAAATGTGTTTAATTTTGGCTGAATTGAGTCACATATTATTAGTTCCTGTACCAAAAAAAGAGATTTTAATAACATGAAATTACATTCAAAACTTATTGATTTGATTACTAGAAGCATACTTTTAATATATAAAAGCATACACATAGATTTAAAACTTAATCAGTGAAAAAAACACAATAGAATGTGAATGAAAAAGATATTCAAAATCATTTGGGAAGCATCGGAGTTAATTGAATTTGAAATGCCACAGGTATGTTTTCTATAATGGTTTAATTTTTCCCCTCTGGATTATTGTTACTCATTCCATTACTGTAAACATATGTGGTTGGCTTTGTGCTTCCATGCATCAGAGCTGTTATTATGTTGTTTACCTCATGTCTTTAGAACATAGAATATCAGAGTTGGAAGGGATCTTGGACATCTTAATCTAATCCCTGCTCAAGCAGGAGACCCTATACCATTCCAGAAAAATGGCTGTCCAGTCTCTTCTTAAAGATGGATCACCCACAATTTTTGGAGGCACTGTCTTCTCACTGTCAAGAATTTTCTGCTTAGTTCTAGGTTGAATATCTCCTTGATCAGTTTCCATCCGTTATTCCTTGTCTGGCCTTTGGGTGCTTTGGGAAATAGTTTGATCCCTTTTAATTTGTGGCAGCCCTTCAAATATTGGAAGACTGCTATCTTGTCTCCCCTGGTCCTTCTTTTCACTAGATTAGCCATACCCAATTCCTACAATCATTTGTCATGTTTCTCCAGGCCCCTAATCATCTTTCTTGCTCTTCTCTGCACTTTTTCCAAAGTCTCAACATCTTTTTTTTATAATGTGGTGATCAAAACTGGATGCAGTATTCCAGGTGTGGTCTTCCTAAGGCCACACTTTACTTCTGTCCTTTATCTCCTTATCCTATCCTATCCTATCCTATCCTATCCTATCCTATCCTATCCTATCCTATCCTATCCTATCCTATCCTATCCTATCCTATCCTCTCATCTCATCCTATCCTATCCTATCCTATCCTATCCTATCCTATCCTATCCTATCCTATCCTATCCTATCCTATCCTATCTTATCTTATCTTATCTTATCTTATCTTATCTTATCTTATCTTATCTTATCTTATCTTATCTTATCTTATCTTATCTTATCTTATCTTATCTTATCTTATCTTATCTTATCTTCTCCTCTCCTCTCCTCTCCTCTCCTCTCCTCTCCTCTCCTCTCCTCTCCTCTCATCCCATCCCATCCCATCCCATCCCATCCCATCCCATCTTATCTTATCTTATCTTATCTTATCTTATCTTATCTTATCTTATCTTATCTTATCATCTTATCTTATCTTATCTTATCTTATCTTATCTTATCTTATCTTATCTTATCTTATCTTATCTTATCTTATCTTATCTTATCATCTTATCTTATCTTATCTTATCTTATCTTATCTTATCTTATCTTATCTTATCTTATCTTATCTTATCTTATCTTATCTTATCTTATCTTATCTTATCTTATCTTATCTTATCTTATCCTCTCCTCTCCTCTCCTCTCCTCTCCTCTCCTCTCCTCTCCTCTCCTCTCCTCTCTTCTCTTCTCTTCTCTTCTCTTCTCTTCTCTTCTCTTCTCTTCTCTTCATCTCATCTCATCTCATCTCATCTCATCTCATCTCATCTCATCTCATCTCATCTCATCTCATCTCATCTCATCTCATCTCATCTCATCTCATCTCATCTCATCTCATCTCATCTCATCTTATCTCCTTACCTTCCTTTGTTCTACTCTGACATGCAACTCCTCTCAAGGCACCAACTTCCCTTCCCACATTCATTTGATACAGCCCCCAGGAGAGCCCTCCAGCTATAGCTGGGCAATCCAGCGATTGCAGATTTCCATTCCATTTCTGTTTCAGGTAAGGGTTATTAAGAAGGAAAATCCCTCTTTCTGATTCCAAGAGGTTTTTCTGCTTGACCTATGCCACAAAGTCATCAACCGGCTTGTTAAAAATCAGGGCTTTTCCAGTGCAACACTGACACAATCTCTGTTTTGCTTTTGCCTGTTGTTTTTGTTCTGTATATGAAAACATGTTCTCTTTCGACCAAAGGGAAAAACAGAAACTCTTTGCAAAATGTCACCAGGTATATAACATAACTGAGTAGGGAGTTTTCTGCAGCTGCAAAACAATGTTGTGGCTGACTGTGATGGTGATGATTTCCAAGATAAGGATTTTCGAATCTTGAACTCAGGTAGAACACATATGTGTAGAAGAAATGGGGGGGGGATTGATTTATTGATTATATTTTTATCCCATCTTTATTACCTTACAAATAATTCAAGGTGGCAAACATACCTAATAATTCTTCCTCCTATTTTCCCCATAACAACAACTCTGTGAGGTGAAGAAGAATGGGCTGAAGAAGAATGACTGACCGAAGGTCACCCAGCTGGCTTTCATGGCTAAGGCAGGAAGTCTCCTGGTTTCTAGGCTAGCACTTTAACCACTATATCAACCTGGCTCACTGCACAGTGAATATCTACACAGAGGCTCTAAGTATATTGTGAGGATATTCTGATAAATAAATTTATCAGCTATTAAAATTTAAATTAGCATTAACCGTGATCAGACTATCCTCATCTCCTACTAATTTAAATTACATGCTGCTCCAAAGGCCTAAACAGAGTTGCCTTGTGGTGAGATGGGCAGGACATAAATTTAATAAATCAAATAAATAAGCTAGGATTGGCAAAACCTAAAGAGAAAACAATACCCCCCTTCAAATTTGGCTTCCTCTGTTTGATAATTATCAAAAATGTGGCCACTTCCAGCTTTTTAGAAGTTCAGGCTGAATTATTTCTTCAATCTAGATAGAATAAATTGCTTCACTGAAATTTTTTATTTATTTAAATTTGTTACAGCTGCCCAACTCTACCAGACTTTGGGCAGTGTTTTTTTTTCCCTCTCTCTCTCTCTCTCTTTAAATTCTTTTTTCTTTTCTCTCTTATTCAAGCAAAACAACAACCACAAACTATGATAATGAAACAAAAATTATGATACACATAATTATCAAACAGAGGAAGCCAAATTTTAAGGGGGGATTATGAGGCATGATTTGAATATTTTTAAATTGAAGAAAACACCACGTCTTTGATAAGTCTGCATAAAAAAGCTGCTATTGTTCATTCCTACAACTGAAATTACTAAATAGAGCTGAGTTAGAGTAACTGTGTTCAGCACACATACATACAATTTTAAGAGAGTTTAAGTCAAGGGTGGGCAACCTTGGCTCTTTTATGACTCGTGGACTTCAACTCCCAGAATTCCTGAGCCAGCCTGCAGAAAGGAAGAGTAGTTAAATCTTACGGTATTGAGGACGTCCTCCAAGGGGCTGTAAGACTAAGGTCTCTTTTTGAAAGGAGTAGAGAAAATTCTATTTTAATTCTCCCCAGATTGTCTTCTGGAAATGCCAGTTACATTGTATATTCTTTTTCTTACTTTTGACATAAGACCACTATGGGATAAAAGATATGGGCAGACTTGCCTGCAGACTGGGTTAATTAAGATGCCCAGAAAAATCTCCTTTCTTCAGAGAAAGAACAAAAGTATTTTCCCCCCTATTTTTTAAATGTGTCAGCATTGGTTTTGTTTTTGCACTTTCCTTTGCAGGAAGCACAAAATGCTTCAATGAATTTGACACCTCCAATCTCTGACCTTATTAATTATTTTTCTTTACTTCTTTTATACTATACATTCTTTTGGAATTTGTCCTGGGTTTTCCTCAAAACTTTGTTATGGGCAATGCGTGTGGATGCACAGGCCCAGCCACGCTGAGCTTATCAGTCTGACATACTATTTTCAAGAAAGAGAAAAAGACAACTGTATCCCAGGGGATAAAGATTATGTGAAGTGCATTAATAAAACATGTTTCAAATGTCAAATCTGCTCATCATAAAATTTTAGGAAGCAGGAAATGTAGAGTCACTGATTCTGAAATATGAAAAAAGCACATATCCCAGGGTGCCCTAAAACAGACCATAAGCAAATGTTTAAGCATTACAATAAATGGAAATACAATAGTCTGAAAAGGAAAAGGCTATGGATAGTACTATACACCATCCCGGCCACACTGGCATCGTCTTCAGCCAGCATGTTCCAAAACAGAATTGAACACACTCTGCGTTTCTAAAGTAGTTTGTTATATAACACAGGAAGATTCTGATGAAGAAAATCTCATCTGTAGCCCACTGGGGTATAATTTGGATTCTGGCCATAGGCTTTAATTAATTGTGAATATTCATTCTTGGAGGATGAGAAAATAAGTGTTTTTCTAATGCTGAAAAAACTTGCAGACTGCAGAGTACTAACCAGTACTGCTCGCGTTCTGACAGTATGCTCGACAGTAGATAAATAATACCAATTCTGGCCTACATTTGTTTATAATTAAAGTGATACCTTCTTTTCCCTGCATATATTTACCAACTTCACCCCACAAAAATCAGACAACTTCCACTGAAATCCATTATATGGTTTGTCTTTCAATTAGTTTCAGAAATTCATAACCTATTGTTTTTTCTTTCATTTAGGACACAGAGTAACAAAATTGGAAGGGACCTTGGAGGTCTTCTAGTCCAACCTCCTGCTGGAACAGAAGACCCTATATCAGGGGTCCTCAACCTTGGCAACTTTAAGACTTGTGGACTTCAACTCCCAGAATTCCTCAGCCAGCTTTGCTGGCTGAAGAATTCTGGGAGTTGACATCCCCAAGTCTTAAAGTTGCCAAGGTTGAGGACCCCTGCCCTATACCATTCCAGACAAGTGGTTGTCCAGTCTCTTCTTAAAAAGCTTCCAGAGATGGGGCACCCATAACTTCTGAAGGCAAGGCATTCCACTAGTTAATTGGATAATTAATTGGATAATTTCATTGTATAATTCTTGTTCTTCACACTTACATTCCACGTTGCAGCCTCTGTATTTCACAGTCACTACTGGATATTAAGCCCTACCACCCTTCATGGCTTTGGTCAGTTGAGACTTTCACATATACACAGTTCTCAACTTACGGCCACAATTGAGCCCAATGTTTCTGTTAAGCGAGACAGTTGTTAAGTGAGTTTTGCCCCACTTTACGATCTTTCTTGCAACAGGTATTAAGTGAATCATTTCAGTTTTGAAGTTGGTAACACAGTTGTAAAGTGAGTCTGGTTTCTCCATTGGGTTTGCTTGTCACAAAAGGTGGTCACATGACCCCTGGACTCTACAACTGTCATAAGTACAATCCAGTTGCCAAGCATCCAAATTTTGATCACATGACCATAAGAATGCTGCAACAGTCGTAAGCGTGAAAAACAGTCAGAACTCACTTTTTTCACTGCTATTGTATCTTTGAACAGTCACTAAATTAATGGTTGTAAGTCAAGGACTACCTGTAATGCTTTTTAATAAGAGGGAGAATGGGTAGACCAGTTTACTAGTCATAGTCATACCCACACCATAGTACTTCTCTACTCTAGTAAAGGACAACATTGGTTAGTTACAACAGGGGTCCCCAACCCCTGGGCCATGGACCAGTACCGGGCCGTAGCTTACCAGCAACTGGTCTGAACAAAGAAGCAAAGTCCCATCTGTGGGGTGCAGGCAGTACATGAAACCACGCCCCCTCCGGTATGGAGAAGGAAAAAAAAAACCTCTCTCCACAGAACTGGTCCCTGGTGCCCAAAAGGTTGGGGACCTCTGAGTTGCAACACATTTTGGCCAGTATCCCAAACATAAAGCTTGTCAATGCTACTCCACATTTTATTCACTAAAAGGTACACCATGAGATATATCTGAGCTTCAGAGTTCCGGTAATGGGAAATCCCATCTTTTAAAAGCCCTTAAAGGAGTTGCAAACAAGAAATGAGCAGGGAGCAAAACAGAAAGCAGTTTGGATTAAATGAATCCAAACGCCACATAACCTCCCAGGCAAACCCAACTGGAAATTGAGGGAACTTTGATCAGGCTGGTCCAAATAAAATTCCTGTCAGGCAAGTGAAGATAGGAATCTAGTTTTCTTTCTTCATGGGGAAATTATATCTGGGTCTTCCCAGCAAGGCTTTTAACTTTGCCCCAGTATCCTGATAGAGATTAAATCAACTAAAAATGTAGCCATTTAAGCTACTGGTTGACTAAAGTTTGCATCACAGGGGTGTAATAAAAAATACTTTTTTTCCCTGTTCAATCATGTCTCGTTCTCAGAGACTGCCCTAACAAATCCCTGCAGTTTTCTTGGCAAGGTTTTCAGAAGGGCTGAGAGAGAGTGACTGGCCCAAGGTCACCCAGGTGGCTTTGTGCCTAAAGTGGAACTAGAATTCAGGATCTAGCCTAGCGCCCTAACTACCGCATGGGTCTCACTCCTTTACTAGAGCTCATAATTAATTAAAAGATAGTGTTCCTATTCTGAACCTCTAGGATTTTGCCATTAATACCTTATTTGGAAGAAAAGAATTTCTTCCAAGTATGAACCACAACCAGAATTTTATTTAACTTTTGCAATAAAACCAACCATAAAAACTACAGCTATATAGGAATAAAAGGAAATGAAAATTATTATATTACAACTTCTTTGCCAAGAAACTGTAGGTGAGCCTAAATTAGTCCTTGATCTTAGCAGGATATTCCAAGTTTATGTATTAATTTAACTCAGTTCACCTATCTAATCATCTGTCTATAATCCTGTATAAGGATCTGGATGAAAAAAGGGTTTTATTTATCTGAATTGGACATTAGGGTGCAACTTTTCCAAAAGCACACCTTTGTGCATTGTGCCTCTGCCTTTCCACAAACTCTCATCAGCCTTCCACAAACTAGCATATCTACTACATACAGATGGTCCCCAACTTACAATAGTTCATTTAGTGACCGTTCGAAGTTACAATGGCACTGAAAAAAAGTGACTGGTGACCGCTGTAGCTTCGTGGTTTACATTTGAATGCTTGACAACTGACTTACTTTTACGATGGTTACATTGTCCCGGGGTCATGTGATCACTTTCTGTGGCCTTCTGACAAGCAAAGTCAATGGGGAAGCCAGATTCACTTAACAACCGTCTTACTAATTTGAAACTGCAGTGATTCACTTAACAAACGTGGCAAGAAAAGTCATAAAATGGAGCGAAACTCCCTTAACATATTTCTCATGAATTTTGGGCTCAGTTGTGGTTGTAAGTCGAGGATTATCCGTGTATTAAGCGTCCCAAATAATAAGAATTTCAGTGAATTTAAATTTTTCTGGTCACATTCAGTTTTCAAAGAATTTATCACCCTACCTCTTTATCAGAGAGAATGCCTCTATACTGCAAAAGCTGAATAGGAAACTGCTACTGCTTCTGGCATTAAATTAGCTTAAATGTAATTCTTACAACTAATTATTATGTGTTGCTCTTTACCCACCTCTCTGCTGTACAGAAAAGATGACAGTTCAAATATACTGTAAGAGAAGTTCTGCCAAGCCAATCTCCTTTCAGAGTCTCAGAGAATTAACTGGAATAAAGCTAAGTAAAGATTAATCCCTCTGTCGTATGCATTCGTAAATTTTAATGAGACCTGGAAGTAGCACACCATTATGCTAGCTTATTGTACTGCCAGCATCCATCTGTGGTCCCTTGCCCATTTTTTTTAAATGAAGCCAGTTTTGGCTTTTCTAAGCACAGTTGAAAGAGAAGCACTAATTAATGGGCCCAGATACATAGGTACCTCATTTTTGTTTCTCTTGTGTTGATCTGATTTAATCCTATAGGTTTTAGAAATATCCCCAGAGAGATAGGGGGTTTAATTCACTTGAAAGTGAAAGAGGTCCTCCGGAAATGAGATGGATATATACTATAAGAATGTCCATAGAAGGGGTCAATGACACCAAAAGGGTGAATGGAATTAGTTGATTGAAACCCCACTCCTTTTTACATGCATGAAATGTGTGATAAGATAGAATAGGCTAGGCTAGGCTAGGCTAGGGTAGGCTAGGCTAGGCTAGGACAGGACAGGACAGGACAGGACAGGACAGGACAGGACAGGACAGGACAGGACAGGACAGGATAGGATAGGATAGGATAGGATAGGATAAGATAGGATAGGATAGGATAAAAGTAAGGTGAAGTGAGATGAGATGAGATAAAATATCTTCTGGTTTTGCATTGCGGCAAGACGAATGAAGGAAGGCAGGACTCTGCCTTCTGCACCTGATTTCGCCCTGCTGGGGGCCCTAAAAAGGGCCTAAATTTGCCCTGAAGAGGCGATGAAGAGGAGGGGTATCTCGTCGATCACAGGGAGATGGCAGTCTTTCTATTCAATCTGAGAAAATCCCTCCAAACTGGCAGGGGAAAGGCTGGCTAATTCCTGTGGCCAGCCATTAGCTGCTAACAACCGAAGAAGAAAAACACCAATTAACACATCATAAACAGCATTTTTAGAACTGGGTGAGAATAATAATCCTTTCTTTACTATTTTAAAACTGAATTTCCTGGGAAAGGCTCCCAAAAAGCTAAAAACCTCTGAATGTGAATGGAAGTGGCATTTTAATTTCTATGGGGGACAGAAATACACCATATTGAAGAAGAAGTAACAAAAAGCTATAGTTTTGATAAATTTGAGAACTGAGATAATTGTTAAGATTTCCTCTTTGGGAAAAAAAAACACTGAGGTGAAATATAAGAAATCAATCCTTTGTCTTAAGAGTGGAAAATGGATTTTGAATGACATCTAATGATGGATTTGAGTACAGCACTATAACTAGCTTCCTGGCCGCTTGGTGACTCCTAGCTTAAGAAAGAACAGCTAGCAATAAAGGAAAATATTTTGGCATACTTATCATCCTGACCTTCTTGGACTATAAACATCTACTGAGCTTGGACTTTTAATCTCAAGAGCTAGTGGGAGAGAAAGAAAAATTTGCCCTTTGATTACGTCTGTCTGGGAGACATTTTTGAGCCATTTTCAGGGAGATTGAACATTTTGAACACTTTGAACATTGTGGAATATAACCTTGCCTGACTGACAATTTTTGGATGCCTGAGATGAAGGATTACTATAAAACAGGGGTGTCAAACTCAATTTCATTGAGGGCCGCATCAGCATTGCGGTTGCCCTCAGGGGCTCGGGTGGGTGTGGCCTACTGGGTGGGCGTGGCTAAAGTGCATATGGCCTACTGGGTGGGCATGGCCAGATCTGAGGGTGTCTGGCAGGAGGAGGGTCTCTGGGCCAGGGCCAAGGCAGAGGGGGCTGTTCCCTCACTGTTTCCAGGATGGTTTCGCGGGCCAAATGAAACCACTTTACGGGCTGGATCTGGCCCCCGGGCCTTGTGTTTGACATGTCTGCTATAAAATATTGCTTTTGGGACTGGACTTGTATTCTGAAACCTATTGGATTATAAAGGCTATATATAAAATCCAGAAAACTAGAGGAAACTTTCTTCTACTCTTACTGAGATTGGTGATATTAGAGGATCTCCAGGAATGATGCTCAAGAAAAAACAAACACCTTTCAGAAGGAAATATACTCTACGCTACAACTAATTTACCAAACAATTGTTGCATACAAAGAAGAAATAAAAAGAAACCATAATGAGACTAAAAATAATTTAAATAATATAAATGAGCAAATCTCCAAATAAAATCTACAACTAGAAAGTTCCTAGGCAGTGAGTACAAATAAATGAACAATGAACAATGAACAAATAAACCAGAAATCAGAAGATGAAGCAGAGGAAATGGACCTAGAGATGGAAGAGATAAAAGAAGGGAAATATAAACTATCATGTACAAATAAAATACTGCAAGACTTACCCATAACAATGAAAATTCAAAAGACCTTTTACTCCTTAAGTCAGCAAAATACACCTGATGACAAGGAAGAAGATTTTTTAAAAAATGGAACATAGAGCTGTCAGGGGAAATGTTACAATTTGGGAGACAAAAATGAAAAGAGAAATTGAGGGAGAAGGAAAGTGGGAGTTGCTTAAGGAACATAAATGGGCAGAATTCCCCCCCCCCCGAGATACCCTACCTAAATTGTCTTCCTCATGCCAAGCAACTTTCATAAAAATAGAAAGAAAATTCCTGGGTGATTTAATTGCCTTGGCCTGGAAAGCTGCTTGGCAAAGAAAGAAAGCGAAAGCTAGATTTAAAAAATAGAAGATTTGACCTATTAAAGGGGGCATTATATATTTAAATACTTGTTTGAATATGATTAAAAGAACGGATGACCCTTAGGTATAATTAGACTTTTATAATGAAAGATATGATTTAGAATTAAAATAGCATTTTTTTTTCTTCTTTAAATATGGGAAATATGAAAATAAGAGGAGGATTGGCATGAATTAAATTTTTAGCTATATAAATGTAATTAATTTTGAGAAAATCATAACTGACAAAGATACTTCAAATATTGATGGGAAATCAAACTGTAACAAGAACATGAAAAACAGGATATTGATTTATGAATTGATATTATGATTATTTGTATAATATTAGTAAAATATGATGAAGATGTTTACATCTAAATTTGTATACATCAATAATACCAAGAATTGTAACTGTGTAATGAGGGGAAAATGGAAAAAAAATGTGGGGAAGAAAGGAGGAGAAAATGCCGGATTGTGCAGTACTGAATAGATTTATATTGAAGAAGTTAATGTTAAATATGTGAACCCATATTACAATTTTTAAGATTGTAATTCTTTTTTTTATTAAAGAGTTTTACAAAAACAAAATTTTACAATATATCCCCAAATCCCCCCCACCCCAAACCCGCCCACTTCCCCCCACTTCCCAGAGCTAAATACAGGATTATAGTTATAATAATCATATTCTAAATAAAAATTATGCATAATATACAATTAACCAAATTCATAATGTGCTTTAACTCCCCTTTAACATAACTACCTACAAAGTACCAATAACAATATCCCACTAAAATCTACTCATAAGCTAAATGAAACTTTTTAGTCCCATATTTGTTCTGAATATAATCTATCCATCTCCTCCAAACTGAAATATATCTTTCCTGTGAATGATCTTTCAAGTAAGCAGAAATCTTAGACATTTCTGCAAGATTCGAAACTTTAAACACCCATTCTTCTATAGTAGGCAAACTATCCTTCTTCCAATATTGTCCCACCAGTAACCGTGCTGCTGTTATCATATTCAACATCAAATTAGTTTCTTTAACATCACAATCTACAACAATACCCAATAAAAACAATTGTGGAGAAAACTTTATCTTTCTCTTAAAAATCTTTTGAATGTTCCACCAAATTTTAATCCAAAAAGCTTTTATATTTCTACAAGTCCACCATATATGAAAATAGGTGGCTTCTAAACTACCACATCTCCAACATTTAGACATTCTCCGACCGGTGGTACCCTGAGGAGGCCCTCTCTGTGTTTTTTCCCCGCCCAAATAAATTTATTAATACCCTTCTGCCATTGATCAAGGTTGGCATCCTTTTTCAATATAGGTATCATTTGAAACAAAAAGAGAAACTTTGGCAGAACATTCATAAGATTGTAATTCTTAAAAATTAAAAAAAACATTAAAAAAACAGAGATGAGATAAGATACGATAGGATAAGAAGATAGGGTAAAATGGTAAGATGGATAGGATAGGATAGGATAGGATAGGATAGGATAGGATAGGATAGGATAGGATGAGATGAGATGAGATATAAGATAAGATAACCTTTATTGCCACTTTTTTCTGTGAACACACTGGGACACATTAAAAAAATGAAATTCTGATTCCTTCTCTCAAAAGAAAAATATATAACCATACACATACATGCACACACAAACACACACATTCACAAATACACACATATACACACATAGATAGATAGATAGATAGATAGATAGATAGATAGATAGATAGATAGATAGATAGACAGACAGACAGACAGACAGACAGACAGACAGACAGATAATTATAAAATATATATATTGAATACATAGCAGAAAAAAAGCCTTGAGAGTTACACAAGGAACATGCTTTGACTGCCTAGTTGTAACCATCTTTTTGATATTGTTTACCTCTCCCACGTCTGGGGATGCTCCTCCATATGTGGATGACACATTACTTTCACGGTGCCGTGTTTTCAGTTCAGATGGTGTAATCTAGGCTTTCCTACAGCCAGCACTAGGTCCTACACATGATGTGATTCTCTCCATATTTAGACTTTTCATATATATATATATATATATATATATATATATATATATATATATATATATATATATATATATATATATATATATATATATATATATATATATATATATATATATATATATATATATATATATATATATATATATATATATCAAGGGTTTCAGTGCTGAATGAATTCACAATAGTCGAACATGTGGAGACAGGTCATTGGACTGATATGTTTGCCTGCCATCTACACATTTCACAAAGTGCTGTTGAAATCTGTCTTATGCTTTCCTGTAAAGCTTCTTCCTCTGTGAAAGCGGTTGCATTCTTAGATCACTTTGTCTTTAACATTTCTTAGGAATTCCTTTTCCTGCTGTATTGTACCTTGATTAAATGTCACAAGAAGGCCAAAGGTATCGCATGTTTATCCCTTTATTCCATTATGTATCTCTTTATTGTTCTGCATTCTCTCTGCCTGCCTGTCATTCAACAGAAGCCCTAAAGGAGGAATTCTTGTAGCATCTCCTGCATTTGATCATGAGAGGCTACAGTTCATGGAGAGAGAGTTGTACTACAGAATATAGGGCAATCACACCTACAAAACTAAGGACTGGCTGTGATCTTGTTTGAAGTGTTGATTTAACGAGCATAGTCCAAGCCAGCCAAGTCATGGCCATTTTATGACTTGCGGATTTCAACTTGCACAATGCTGGCTCAGGAATTCTGGGGGTTGAAGTCCACAAGCCATAAAATAGCCATAGTTCCCCACCCCTGGCCTAGAGAGACGAGTTCTTCTGCTTTGATGCTTTTAATTGAGGAATCGAAGTGGGATGATTCCATTCAGCCAAATGCTATGCTCCAGATCAAAAGGAGAGAGTGGTGCATGCATATGCACGGGCCAACTTCCTTTATTCATTCAGGTTATCATGGCAGGATCACTCTCATCCAATACTTTGATCCAGGATATTTAGCTTTTTGCCTCCAAGGGATTCTTCAGCACTGAATCAGAGGGCCCCTTTAAAGTACAGTCTTGGTCACACACTTGCCTTCTGGACGTTTAAAAGCAAAACACATCTAATAGGCCAATATCGCACTGAGAACACTTTTGTTGACTTTTTCTCTATCTAGAATATTCTTTTTAGAAATGCCAACAGAGGAACATCACTATCCATGATGGTTATCTGCATTTTTTCCCTATGCACAGTTGATAAATATAAATCAGAAAATATTACCCTTTTAGTATACAGTGTAACATCGGCAGTTTGGACATGTATGTATGTGCGTGTGCATGTGTGTGTGTGTGTGCGTGTGCGTGTGTGTGCGTGTGTGTAGAGATATACATTTGCCCTGCATCCACAACTTCTTTGACCTGCTGTGGACTGGCCTTCTGTGATCCTCTTCTTCCTGCAGGTAACTTCCTCCTCAGTAAAAATTCAGCAGTCGGTGCAGTGAAGATCTCTGCTGGGGGAAACGGCAACGTTGATGCAGAGGCACAGCCCTCCAGCAAAGCTGTCATAGATCCTGCTGTTGGGGAGAGCCTTGGCAGACAAACCTGACCCCTGATGGAGCACAATACTAATTTCCAAGGCAGCTGGAGGTTTGCTTTGCAACTTTGAAACAGCACTTATTGGACTCGGAAAAGCCACACGAGGCAAAGCATCCTCACCAGCTACTTTGCAGATTTATCTACATCCAGCACAACTTCTGAGATATTGGAAAATGACGTGAGAAGTCCTCCTCAGGTTGGGAAGAAGGAAGAAGAAAAGAGCTGCCTTGCTTTCCAATTTTTGATTTCATATTGTCTATACGGCATCATTCCTTTTTTCCCCCTTCCCTTTATTTTTGCTGATGCTTCCCCCCCACACACACCAAAAAAAGGAATCTGGAAATTCACTTACTTTACTATATTAAATGGAAATTGAGAACTGATGTTTTTCTGGGATATTTCAGCTTCCAAAGCCTCAGTTCAAGCCACCCATCCCCACCTCTCTCTTGTGTGTGTACGTATCTACATTTTCTCAGATTGGCATTTTTAAAATATCTAACATCTGGCTCTTCTTTCTCTGATAGGAGGATAGAGAATAATTACTAATCTTGGTGTAATATTTGCCATGTCAAGTGCCTTAAATAAGACCCCTATGGGGGGACTATGACAAAGAATATGACATAAGTGTGTGATTTTCCTGCTTACGTCAATATTCAGAATAGAATAGAAAACAGGTTTGGAGGAACAGTGCACTCTCAAATACATTTGGAACCAACAAATGTGTTAGAGAATAAGCTTTGGAAGACTGTAGTTAATACCATCAAATGCATCTGACGAAGTGGAGGAAAATGTATGCTAGAGATCTTCCTCCTCCTCCTTTGCACTATATTTCTGCAGTAATAATACATGGAGAAGGGCTGCAATCCATATCAACCTTTGCTAGGTCAGAACTAAAAGTCACCATTTCCTCTCTTCCCAATCTGCTGTTTTCCTTCGTCTCCCTTTTTTTCTCTCTCTCTCTTTCTCTTCACACAAGCTGCTAAGGGTGAAAACATCGTTCTTACCCAAAGACTGAAGGTTATTGCTTGCAAAGAAATGTTAAATTAGCCCTATAATGACTGCCAGTTGGAGAGTATGCATAATAATAAAAATAGGTTCTTAATTTGTTAACATGCAATATTAGAAGGATTTCTGCTGTTGTTGCTTCTCTTCTGTTTCTTAATTGCAGCAAACCTGATTACCACTCTAGTAATCAGTTGTTTATGCTGCAATCCACAATTCAAACTTGAAATATTGCAGTAAATAGACCCAGAGTTGACTATTTTGTTCAGCTCAAGTCTCACAAGACAGAAATTCCTGCTTCTTAATCCTCCTTCCAAGAAGCTGAAGAACCTAATCAGAAAGTTGGCTGTTTAGTAATTAACAATCCCACATAACATTCTAAGCAAGTTGCTCTGAATATGTTGATTTAGGCCACCAAAAAGAGGCTATGAGAAAATTGCTCTCAGCTTTTTAATTTTTTGTAAAGACTGTTCTTCCCATAATTCTACATGTCATAAGGTTATTTCTGCATTTAACAGATTTATATGGGCACCCACGTACCAAAGCATCTGTGTACTGAACAAATAAATGTAACAATTACAATCCATAACATTAAAAAAGGCATAAAAAGGAGTAGGACCCAAAAAATCTGACAACAGTCACAACAGATAGACCTGCATCTACATCAGAGCTCCATTAGTATCTTGGACCTACTGCCTTGGAAGATAGCCAAGCAGAATGTCTAGTTTGCTCTTTTGCAGAATATCAGCAAGGTTAGGACCATCTGTATCTAAGATTATTATTTAGCTTTGAAGAAATGCTAATGTTTCTAGTCCTTGGAAGGAGATGCTATGCTGGGGGAAATTCTATGAAGGCGTCACTCTAGTAAACTTGGTATATTTAATGCAAACCATCACAAGGGATGGGGTTATTTTGTAATATTCTAGAATCTGTACAACTGTTTCTCTGATTCATATGCAGCCTTTAGAGCTGTGTTTATTTCCCCTGGGGAAAAATAGTATTATTTATTCCTATGAATATGTATGGTGCAAACACCATAACATCTGCACACAGTCGCTATGCTATAGTATCTCAGATTTGTTTAGACTTTTAATCCTTCCCCCCACCTTCTGTTAACCAACTGAAGACACAAGAGAAGGAGAGGGGAAAATCTCATCTTAGGTAAAAGCCATGGGAATGAACTAATTCTCCTGTCACTCAACTAGTTACAAAATAAGACAGGCAAAGATTGAAGGTGAATGTTAATGATAAAGGAGGCAACCAGATGGCACAGGATTTCTTGAAGTAGTTTATCACACTTGATTATTCTGAGAAAATTGTCTTTGATAAATGGTTACAGTGTTAAGCAGGTATTCAGGCAATATGGGGTCACCTTTCATTATGGTCAGGTAAGAGATTTTGCCACATTTTTATTTGATCATGGAGCAGGCTGAAGGGAAGAGTGACAGAACACTATTGTTCCAATACCGATACGGCATATCTGTATGTCTTAGCATGGCATTAGGAAAGTGCCATGGAACCATTTATGCTCTGCTCAGTGTCTAAGGAAAAGTGATGTAGAACCTGCCCTTGATCACAGTTGAATTAAGCTACAATTGGAAATGGTTAACTCAATTCTTAACACAAGTCAATGTCACTTGATAAAATTCTATGCCCATATATTTGGGCTGGAAAACCACAAACAACCCTAGATAGCATCAAAGTCAGAGTTAACTCAGATACGGTAATCCTAAATCTGTCTGGTCATGCAAGATATATAGATTTCTCTCCCAAGTGAAACAATGAGGTTGTTCAAGAAAATAATCAGAGGCACATTTATGCTGAACATATAACTTGACTGATGACCACGACTGAGCCCCAAATTTCTGTGGTTAAGTGAGACATTTGTTAAGTGCATTTTGTCCCATTTTACGACCTATTTTGCCATAGTTATTAAGTGAATCACTACAGTTGATAAGTTAGTAACATGGTTGTTAAGTGAGCCTGGCTACCCCATTGACTTTGTTTGTCAGAAGGTCACAAAAGGGAATCACAGGACCCCAGGGACACTGCGACTGTCATAAGTGCGAACCAGTTGCCAAGCGTCTGAATTTTGATCATGTGATCACGGGGCTGCTGCAAAGGTTGTCAGTGTGAAAAACGGTCATAAGTCACTTTTTTGAATGGTCACTAAATGAACTGTTGTAAGCTGAGGACTGCCTGTATCGTAGGCACATAACTGAAGCACAACATATATGAGCAACGCTGTCTTGTGCAATGTTCACATTCAAGGCTGCATGGGGAAGTTTCAAACACAACCAGGTAACATGCAATGTTGATGTGTATTTAATTGTCCTTAGTGTCTAGCTTCTAACTTAGGGAAGCAAGAATGTAATGTATCTCTGTCTGTTTAGGGAAAACAGTATGCCAGAATTACTTTCCTTCAGCTTTGTTCTCTGACAGTTACAATTAGGATTTAGTTTCTGCTTTCTGGGTGGGTCTAAATCCATGAGACATTCAGACTTATGGTTCCTTATTTTTCTTTGACCCTATTTGTATCCGTTTCAAATACACTCTGGTTTGAGCACTTCACCTTCCTCCTTTTTCTTTTTTCAATCTGCTCATTAAAATAAAACTTTGCTTTAACTTGTTGCACCCAGAGCAGAAAGAAAACAGAGCAGTGGTAATAGGGATTTATGTGAGATGCGCTTTTTTTTTTTATCTTCTCGTGTTTCACCTCCCCTTCTCTTCAACCTCAGCAGCTGGCACTTGGCTTCAAAAAGTGGTATGATCAAATGCAATTTTCACACTTTCCCAACACCTCTTATTCACGGCACTTGATTCTAGCTTCAACAGGCAATTCCATGTCCAGAATTGCAGTGAAATCTAAGGGAAAACTTTGACTGCCTATAAGGACTCCTCAGTTTGATTTGAAATTCAGAGCCATTCAATGAAAGGGACCTTCACTGCAGGGAACGTGATATACCCTTCCTCATGTTCAGAAGTAATCTGCTTCAATTAACACTGAATCACCACATGTTAAACTTATGCAAAGCATAGCACTATACACATAGTCTCCCTATCTCTCTCTCTCTCTCTCTCTCTCTCTCTCTCTCTCTCTCTCTCTCTCTCTCTCTCTCTCTCTCTCTCTCTCTCTCTCTCTCTCTCTCTCTCTCACACACACACACACACACACTCTTCAAGCTAATGAATCAATGCATGAAAATTAATTGCAAAAGGAATGATTTTCATGGAGATTCCCTAGCTTCAATGTAGAAATATTGACCAAAGACTAATTTGGCTTCTATATATCAGCAAAATTCCCCTGTAGCAATAGTACCCAAAATTTGGTTCTCATTTGTCCCAAGGAATGGGACTCCAATATGGAGATTCTCAGTCATCCAGGTTATGGTTATCCCAAAGGTGCTTTTTCAAAAGGCAACTGGACTTTCTTTGTTTTTCCTTGAAGATGTTTCACTTCTCCTCCAAGAAGCTTCTTTAGTTCTGACTGAATGGTGGAGGATGGAAAGATTTATATTCCTTGCAGTCATCTGGTCATTAGCACTCTCTCTGAGAGTTGTTGAGGCCTCTTGGAAGTTCATCTGTGCCCTCAGAGGTCACCTGAATAGTGCAAAGGGGTGTGGAACCTTCTTGGAACAGCTGAAAGGACTGTGTTGTAAACAGGAGATAGGTGGTGTCAATCTACAGATCTATACATTGGAGACACAAAGTAACCACTTCACAAACACATGGCACAACATGGGAGAACAAACCCATCAGGTTGAGATTGACCAGTCCATCTGCATTTGAAAGACAAAGATCACTTTTTTGAAGACATTTTGGACAGAGAGGACCGCTGGTTTGAAAGAGGGGTTAAAGAGGCCATCTATGTCAAAATTGAACAGCCCTCTCTCAACAGAGGGGGAGGGATATGGCACCATCTATCTCCTGTTTTCAACACAATCTTTCAGCAGCTCCAAAAAGATTTCACACCCATTTACACTATTCAGGTGACACCCCCCCCAAGGACATAGCAGAATCTCCAAGTGGCCTCAACGGCTCTCAGAGAGAGTGCTAACGACCTAATGAGTGCAAGAAATATGAATCCTTCCATTCTCCACCGTTCAGCCAGAACTGAAGAAGCTTCTTGAATGAGAAACGAAACATCGTCAAGGAAGGAAAGGAAAAAGAAAGGAAGTCGAGTTGTCTTTTGAAAAAGCACCTTTACTGCAAAAAACAAACAAAGAAACTTCACTATCCTCACATATAGTCTGCATTTTCAACCATGCCTCTAGGCCTCATATAGACTCCAGAAAAATGCAAAGCAGATAAAATGCTGAGGAGTTTGCCTTCTGGTCTATGGTGTTATGTAATTGGCCACACCCAGCATGGCAATTTTTATTAGCATAGCTGTCACATGATCTCCAACTTCCAAAAGTGTCATTGGACCAAAATAGTTTGGGGATCTTTATTGTTTTGTATTATTTATTTATTTATTTATTTAGTTACATTTATATACCGCCCTATTCCCTGAGGACTCAGGGCGGTTTACAGGAAATTAAAAAATCCACCATACAAAAGTTAAAAAACCAAATTAAAAAATATTAAATTGACCCTGTATACTTAAAACCCCAATTAAAATTTCTCCTCAGCCTGGGCCCGAGAGCTCAAAGAGCCAGGTCTTCAGGCCCCGGCGGAATGATCGGAGGTCGGGGGCAGTCCTCAGCTCCACCGGCAGCTGGTTCCAGAGGGCAGGCGCTCCCACTGAGAAGGCCCTATCCCTGGGCGTCACCCGCCGGCAATCTCTCACCGGCGGCACCCTGAGCAGACCCTCCCTGTGGGAGCGCACTGGGCGAAGGGCGTTTGATGCCGGCAGCAGGTGTTCCCTCAAATAGCCCGGACCCAGGCCATGTAGGGCTTTATAGGTAATAACCAGCACCTTTACAGAGATGAGCTCTTCAGACATTTTAATATTCGATAAACTAGCACCTTTCCAACCGTGAACTGCCCATCTCTTTTCAACCATAAACAAAGATAGTATCTATTTCCATTGTTCTCTTCTTTTTTCCAAGAATATGCATGCAATTCAAGAACATAAGCTTCTCCAGAAAAAATGAGTATGTGAAATAAATTCTTCCCAAAGGAGAATCACTATGGCAAACTACCACATCACATAAACAAATGTTACATGTTATTATTTGCTTTATTTCAACACGACTTTGCCTCCCAAAGGATCTCATTGCTTTACAACAGGAGCGGGGGGGGGGGAAACATTCTAAAATAAAAACATCACAATAAAACCGACAGCACTTCAACCCAACAAATATAACAATTAAAAACAAAACTCATTTTAAAAATTCAGGAAAGGAGAATAAGTAACAAGGAGCTTCAGAGGCAATCTGGTCCTGCAGTAGTTGGTATCCCATAATCGACCCATGCCCAGGTCAATACGGGTGTGTGTCTTTGTGTGTCTGTGTATCCCTCATCTGGATTTGAAATTCTTATTTTGTGTGTGTGTTTGTGTGTGTGTGTGTGTTTTCTGTTTCAGTATTTTTTTTTTGGGGGGGGTGTAGCTGTTTTCTGAAAGATGTCACTGTGGGAGGCCATCCAAGGAACTCTCAGAAGAAAGTTCTATCCCTTGTCCTGAGCAGATCCTACTCCTTAGCTCCTCACTGTGAGGCACTGGTAGAGCCCAAAATGGGTGTCTTGGTCAATCATATTGGGGGAGGCAGGCTCTTAGGTGCAAAATTCTAAGCTGGGTTTAGTTCAATCCTTGAACTTGCTTGTAGGTTCTAGCAAGGGAACCCAACTAATGTGTACCCTTGACCAAAGATTGATACTTCTTTCGGGGATGGTTATCTTCTTCCACCAAGCACGCATCTTCAGGAGTGATGTTCATGTAGGTGTGAGCAAGGAAGGGGACAACCACCTAGCCCATCAGATCAGCCTAATCAATCCTGGTGATCAGTGGAATAACCAATGAGGACAGATCGCACTCACATCCAATTTAATCAGTCAATAAATCCATCCAATATTTGGGCATGGAGCCTAGGCATCTCAGTTCATGTCATAGCTGGTATATGAGCTGATATTGGGATCAACTTTCCTTGTGAAAGGAATATAAGTATTATTCAGAAATTTCTAATGAGTCTAAAGGTTGAAGCAGAAGCCAACTGAAGATCAGAAATAATATATATATATATATAATCCCATTTATATCCCACCCTTCTCCGAAGACTCAGGGCGGCTTACAATGTAAAGCACAAATCAATGTGCTTAGCAATAGCCTTCATTCTATGTATATGCCTGCTTATTAGGGCTTTCGCCCCCCCCAAGCGGCATTATTACAAAGTCAGCTTATTGCCCCCAACAATCTGGGTCCTCATTTTACCTACCTCAGAAGGATGGAAGCTGAGTCAAGCTTGAGCCTGGTGGGACTCGAACCTGCACTAATTGCAGGCAGCTGGTGTTACTTAAGGAGGCATTAGCCCACTGCTCTATCTAAGTATTTTATCTAAGTATTGACAAGTACAAATATGAAAAGCAGAAGTTACAAATTGTAAGAGGAAATATCAAAACAACTATAGGAGACAGACTGTAGTAACAGAAAATTAGATGGTGAAAGATAGGATATGGACAAAGGGGCTTCCTGGAACATGGGAAGGACAGTGGTTTTAGGCGGTCCGGAAAGTTTATCAGATGATTAGGGAAGGGGCATTGAGTACGATAGGGGAGTGGGAATCTGTGTCGGGGATAGGATATAAAAATGTGTCAAACAGCTCTGTAAGGTGTGGCTGAACTCCTGTGTGTGTTTCAGTCCACCAAGCCTTTGCAAACGCTTCTTTTGAAATAAAACCTTGTTGCTGGAATTCCAAGTAAGTTTCTTTGTTTTGGATCTTGAGCCACCTTCCAAACACTTGCCATCTATGTTTCTATTAATGTATTAGTTTTAAGTTTAAATGGAATTTAAGTAACCTAAAAAATTTGTTAGAAGCTGCTTCTAACTAGACACTTATAAAATTCTCCAGCATCTTGCTCATGAAAGGAATATTTGTAGTCAGATGCTAGTTGGCAAAAATCTTAGGATCTGCAGGGGGCCTCTTTCAAGAATGGCCAAACTGCAATCTCTTTTAAAGCAGGAAGTTGACTGAAATACCTTCGAACTAAACAGCATTGGCTGTTTCTTGGATGCATCCAGTTACATGTTTCTTCTGCCTAGCAATGCAATCCCTACAGGCACCTTGTTTACTTCCTACATTCATAATTTCTGAAACCAATTCTATACATTTAATGGCATATACAAGAATTGCAACATTTACTTTGGAGCAGACATGTCAAACTCACGACGTCACGTGACATCACGCAACGTATCGGGACAGGTTTTGCCATTGCCAGCAATGGGGTGGGCACGGCTTCTGGATGACACGTTCAGCCCGGGGACCGGCAGTTTGACACCCCTGCTTTGGAGCAAATGTGGGTGCCTTGACCCTCAAAATATACCACTGATCTAGTACAGGATGGCCAGTTGAATTCAGTAAGGTTTTCCTAAAAAGATAAATTGGTGTCATGTACCATTTGCAATAAATAAACATAAAACAGATATTTTTGTTGAATTTATTCTAACTTAAAATCTATAGATATAGGATACCTAGATGTTCAATGATCTTATGGTGACATTCATGTACCACACATTCCAATTTGTGACTGCTGGACTTCCTATACTCTGGGAGATATATTCTCATATATATTCCAATAGCCTTCTAGCTCTTTAGGACTATGTTTGTGCAAGAAACAGAATAATTCTTCTGGTGCTATCGGGAGTGTAAGACATTGACACTGGTGGTACTGATACTGCAGTAATTCTGATTTTAAATTATGTCTCCAATCATTTTTCCCCCTCTCTTATTCACCTCAACGTTTTGATTTTTACTTAAAGGACAAACTCTATGGAAACATGTCTTCAATGATGCACACTTTTTAAAGTCCTCGGGTGTTACTTCCAGCTGATTGAGCTGCACCTTGGAATGCAATAATTTGTTCTGTGTTTTGTGTTTCTGGCTTTGTCCAAATCCACTGCCACTCTGTTGTGCTGTGTTATACTGATACCCGTCATGAAAATGTATAAGGTTAGCTTTGTGTATTTATTACTGAAGGCTTGTTGTAAATCTTTCCAGACTCGACCGATGCTTTGGCATCCTGTGTGCATGCTCATGTGGATGTGAACTTTAAGAATACAAAGGGCAAAAACATACAACACTCTAAGAGAGGAAATTACCAGTCTGTTTTTATGCTATTTAATTTAATGCTAAGGCTAAGCTTAGCATGTAAATGTCCATTGAAACAAAGGGTTGCATCTGCAGCCAAGAAATCAATCTTCTGGCATTTAGAATTATGATTTAAATATTAAAAACTACCCAGATATTGCCTGGGAATTACTGTGAACATTTTCATAGTTTGAAGGCTTCATTTGTATTATATAGGGGAGGGGGGAAAGCCTTGACTAGTTTCAGATCATGAATTGCTGTTAACTATATATATAGGACACTGAGCTTGTCGATCAGAAGGTCGGCAGTTTGGTGAGTCGAATCCCGAGTGCTGCATAACAGAGTGAGTGCCTGTTACTCGTCCTAGCTTCTGCCAACCTAGCAGTTCTAAAGCATGTAAAAATGCAAGTAGAAAAATAGGGACCACTACGGTGGGAAGGTAACAGCGTTCCATGCGCCTTTGGCATCTAGTCATGCTGGCCACATGACCACGGAGTCGTCCTCGGACAAGCGCTGGCTCTTCGGCTTTGAAACAGAGATGAGCACTGGCCCCTAGAGTCGGAAACGACTAGCACGCATGTGCGGGGAAACCTTTACCTTTACCTAATAAACTTACTACTGATAGATATAGGAGCCAGAGAATGACCTGTGCCTTCAACTAGATTTAACGAGCATTTAATTTACCATATTAGAATACTCTGTAATTTTATAGATATAATCTTCCTATCAGGTTGTCAGGCCCTCTTAGGTAAGTCAGGCGGGAAGCACAACCAGATGAGCTAATTCTACTTTATTGAAAGGCTACCTTAGAAGAAACTTGCAAGCAAATTGAAGATACAATTCTCCGGCTGCCTCCTATACAGACCCCCCCCAAAAAAACTAAGGAGTCTTCCTTCTGAGCCTTTTGGCCCACCCATTAAGCATCTGCAGTCTGTGATATATGACCATTTTTCACACCTATAACCATTGCAACATCTCCACGGTCACCTGATCAAAATTCAGATGTTTGGCAATTGACTCATATTTAGTGTCCTGGGGTCTTGCGTTCACTTATTGTGACTTTCTGACAAGCAAAGTCAATGGGAAAACCAGATTCACTTAGCAACTGTATTACTAACTTAACAACTGCAGTGATACACTGTGGCAGGAAAGGTCGCAAAATGGAGCAAAATTCACTTAACCCCTGTCTCACTCAGCAACAGAAATCTGGGACTCAATTATGGTTGTAATTCAAGGACTACCTCTACTGATTACTGACAAGCCATTCAAGCAAAGAGAAAAAATATGTCACTGTTCGTGCCAAAGTTCTGTTATGAAAATGTAGCTCTTAAGAGAGATAGCAAGGGTATCTCAACACATGTTTTTTTGAGGTAGGAAAAAACATACGCTGTATCTCTGATTAGAGTAGGGGTCTTCAAACTTGGCCCTTTTATGACTTGTGGACTTCAACTCCCAGAATTCCTCAGCCAGGCATGCTGGCTGAGGAATTCTGGGAGCTGAAGTCCACAAGTCATAAAAGGGCCAAGTTTGAAGACCCCTACATTAGAGATATGTTTGATACCTCACTGCTAATATGGTGGTAAAAGATACCCACCCCTCCACACCCTTGTGAGCTGCATTGACTACCAAACCTATGAGATACCTTTCATACATGGAAACTGCTTAAAACTCCCTTGTAAGAAAACATTCAGCGCAAGTAAGCCTGAATAGTGTAGTGGGTAGTGGCCAGTAAACTACACTGTTCATATACACTGCTTGCTCATTTGGTTACATTATCAAACAAATCCCTTTTCTGTATCACTGGTCTGTTTGGGTTTTGCTTTTGAGCTATGTTATTTTTATTTTTTCTTGGATTTTTCTTTTTAGCCCTTCAGGTATACATTTATATACTTTCACAGTTTAGGAATAAAGTAGATGTTCTCAGCTTTTTTGGGGGGGTGGGGGGTGGGAGGAGGAAGGGGACTAAGCTATGACCTCTTGGCAACTGTGGAGCCTATAGAAAACACCTCCCTTCTGCTTTTGCTTTCCCTGACTCAGTTCCAGACGTGTCCAGATTGTTATGTTAAGACAATACCAAATGTACCAGAGAGAGAGAACAATATTGCACTTACTGGAGTGAAACAAAATCACACCACGTCTGCTTAAATGCACAAGGCAGCGGCTGATATAGTGACAGAGTGAATCAAAATATGTTGCAACGTATGTTAGCACAAGGCGTTTAACAGAACATGAAGTGCAGTTCCATTTTTATTCCTCAAATTAGAAAGTTGTTATCACTGCTTCTCATTTCCCCCCCCCCTTTGCTCCGACATCCGATAGCAAATGATGCTATCGGTGCAGCAGCAATGACAGAGAAAGATAACACATAGCTAAATATAGCTGTCTGTTTTCAGTTTGCATCACTGAGGTGTATCAGTTCATATGCAAACTGGGGTTATAAAAAGTGCAGGTGGGAGGGTGTACAGAACCGCATAATTCTCCTTTCTGCTCCGACATCTATCTCCTCCACAAGCTGTTGCTTTGTCTGATTTGGGCAAATACTGGAGACAGCATAGCTGGAGCATCTGAATTTTAAGCATTGTTGGAGGTGGACAATTTATGCTAGTGAGCTTAGTGGAGTGGAGTGCTCTGTACTGGGGCAGCATGGTAATCTGTGGCCTTGAAGTGGAATGCAGAAACTGTGGGATCTTGTAGAGAGCCCTGGAGATAACCTTCCTCTAAAGTACTCAACAATATAGAACATAGGATTATAGGATTGGTAGGGACCTTGGAGATCTTCTAGTCCAACCCCCTGCTTCACCCCATTTCTTCTTTCCCCAAATCCAGGCTTCTCTGTCCTCCATATTCCTTCTTGGAGAAGGAATTTAGAGCCTTTTAGAGAAACAGCAAGCCCAGGAGAAACAGCTACAGTATTTATTTATTTGTTTGTCTTACAAAGAACTCAAAGAACATCTCCAGCATGCCTTCCTTTCTCCTCCCATTTTCCCCACCACAACAACCCTGTGAGGTGGGTTGGGTGGAGAAAGAGAATGACTGGCCCATGGTCACCCCAGATGGCTTTCACAGCTAAGGTAGGACTAGAATTCATGATCTCCCACTTTCTAGCCTGGTGCCTTAACCACTAGATCAAATTGGCTCTAGTGTTAGTTCCAGAGAGATGGGAAGAAGACTGTTCTAAAAAAGATTACTATTGTCCTTCCAATTCCCTGGAGGAACTGGGAAGATATGGACAGACTAGGAAGATTAGGTTATAATAGCTTTTCTCATCTAAAGAATAGTTCTGGTCTTCCTCTGTGTCAGGGAGTAAATCAAAAACTCCCTATCAGAGGGCGATGAACTGTGGTTCATTTGATGCACAATGAACATCAGGTAAAAAAATAAAGAAATCCTGAAGCATATATTCTACTATAAAACTTTTAATTACAAAGAAACTTGTAAAAACAAAGAAAGACTCATGACTACATGTCTATCTCACCAGACAGCACAAAGAAAAGGAAAAAGAAAGTAACTTTTGTTTTGGACATGCGCACACAGTAATAAATATAAAACCAAACAAAAAACATGGCTGAACATGTGACACTCACCATGGTTACAATGATAAGATAACAATACAGCTTGCACACAAAAAAACCACAGACTGCAACGAGCTTACTTGACAAACACTTAAAAAAACGCAGTGACACTGTTTCCTGATGTGGTCTACAGGTTTGCTTTCTTATTATATTTGTACGCCATCCATCACTCTACCAAGTGTAGAGTGGCTTCTGAATGGCTTCTATACTTAAGGTTTTGGGTTTTTTTTATTACATTTATATCCCGCCCTTCTCCGAAGACTCAGGGCAGCTTACAAGCTTAGCAGTAGCCTTCATTCTATGTATATGCCTGCTTGTTAGGGCTTTCACACACACCCCAAGCGGCATTATTACAAAGTCAGCTTATTGCCCCCAACAATCTGGGTCCTCATTTTACCTACCTCGGAAGGATGGAAGGCTGAGTCAACCTTGAGCCTGGTGGGATGCGAACCTGCACTAATTGCAGGCAGCTGGTGTTACTTAAGGAGGCATTAGCCCTCTGCTCCACCAAGTTGTCCCCCTATTACTACAGGTTAACAAACTGCATCCCCAACACCGTGTTTCACTGACCTCGTGGCATGGCAATGCAGTGTGTCTGCTTTATTGATGAACTTATCATCAAGGGAAACAACTAGGCTTTTACATCATCCTAAGTCTTAAAAGTGGCACGCTAGGCTTTCACGGTATACAAACTTAGCTACCTGGGTTGGTAGATTGATATGATGGTTTAGTCTTTGGCAATAATCCAGCCATTTGAGCTTCTTCAACAAACCTCATCAACACCACATTGTTTATTGAAATAGTCTCTGTAGCATTCCAACTTTAAATAGCCTGTACATCTGAAGAGATTTAATTCTGCCATCCTCAGCCTCAATCAGGGCATGAAACTGGCTTTCCTGTGTCATATGGAGCTAGAGAGAGAGGAGGGAAGGAAGGAAGGGGAGAAGTTCATATTTTTTTTGGTAAAATCCCTAACTGTAGAAGAGACACTATTTCTATTCTGAATAGAGGCATAAGACAGGGGTAGGCAACCTTGGCTTTTTTATGACTCGTGGACTTCAACTCCCAGAATTCCTGAGCCAGCCATGCTGAGGGAAAAGGGAGAATTTCCATGCAGAGCCATGCTGGCTCAGGAATTCTGGGAGTTGAAGTCCACAAGTCATAGAAGAGCCAAGGTTGCCTACCCCTGGCATAGGGTGTATTAAAATAGGATATTCTCAGATCCATGCACACACTCACCTCCAATTCAGTAACTAAACTTGGGAACAGAATTACAAAGTATGCAGAAAGGATGAATTGTGACTTTGCTTGGTACTTGGTACCAAAAAAACCCAAAACAAAAACACTCTTACCTGCGTTCTTTCTCACTCATCCTTATTGCCCTATCTGTAATAAAATGTCCCCCTTACAAGGCTGTTGTGAGAACTGCTGACATAATGAACATTAGATGTTTTGAAATATCTTGAAGCCCATGAGACTTTGGAGAAGGCAGGCCTGAAATGGCATGGATACAAGAACAGAATAGAGTAGAAAGAAATCGGATGTTGTTGTTTTTTTTACTTCTGTGATGCTTATAAAGGACTTTTCCCCCCCTAAAATTCACCCCACGGATGATGGGGTGTTGTGGGCTCAGTGAAGGCTCTTCCAATAATACTGGCATTTTCTCAGATCTTCTCTGGAAAAATAGTGCGCCCTTCTTCACTTTCTATGATTTGCTTAGCTAGAAAGCACCCATAATTAGTAGGTTCTTCTAGAGCAGGGTGGATGGTCTGTGGTCTCATAGCCCCTGCCCACATTTTGCAGTTGCAGAACACCTGGAGTTCATCAACAAATGGCATATTATTTTTGCCTGTTTAAAATGGTATAAGTCTCCAAATAGGCACCTTCGGTAAACCTAACACATTTATTCTGGATGAAAATAGCACACCAAACATCCCAAAAGGCCAAGAAGATAATTCCTACACCTTGATGTGGCATGCCCCTACAAATACTTGAAATACCCCAAATAAAATGCAGCCCTGAATGAAAAAAAAGACCTATGTCAATCCTAAAAAGAACTTTTTCATGTGGTGTGGTCAATGAGTTACAAAGAAAAGGGACAACGTTAGCCGCTCTCCTGCTGGGTTATTTTCTCAGATCTCCTACAAGGCTCAGCAATGAGTATCTCAGGTACAAAGGATGGGCTCTCAGGGGACAGAATTCCCTAAAGGTGGAAAGTGTGCCAGGCCTTGCCAGGTAACCCAAAGCCTTGGCACCAGATTGCAGAGGCTATTCCTCCTGCTGCCAGCCCCTATGGCGCAGCGAGGGCAAAGGCATGCTCAGCAGTGACTGTTCCATGAGCAAAACAGAAAGGTGAGCATGTCAGAATGCTTTCACCTTTTGCCGGTCGCTGTAATTCAAGAGAAAATATTATGAAAACTGTGTCAAAGACTGGTAGGACGGAGACTTGTTAACGGTTGTCATTCCATCTTTTCCAGAGTTTCAGAAATGACAGGCATGGGAAAAGAAAAGGTTTACTAAATGATCTAGCAAAAATTAGGTGGTTTTGTTTTGTTTTGTTGTTTTTTAGTTGGATTGTTTCCTTTAATCATACTGTGAGTGTCATTTAGGTGTTTTGTTAATACTTTGTATTTGGTGTATACACACACACACATACACACACACATACACACACACACACACACACTCCACAAAGACATTTTGGTGATGGAGGAGATAAAATTTCCATGATGTCAACTGGACTGCATACAAGACTTCTCTAGACAGAAGGGTTTTTTTGTCTGATCTAATACAGTGTGTAAAAGATGGATAAATTGAATTTGTTCAATTAAAAAAATACGATTATACATTTACTTCCTGGAATTCAGTAAGACTTACTACCGTATAGTCCTGCACAGAAGCACACTGCAGTTCTTAGTATATTGCAAAGTGTGGGTCGTGTTATATAATCATAACTGTTTAGTATCTTATATTTCTCAAGATCATGTAACTTCACTTTCTAACAAGAGTAGAGAGGCTCCCTTAAGATGGTGCTTCCCTGTGCATACATCTTTTAACACTGCCAAGCAGTCTGGAAGCTCATACAGTGTCTATTTATGCAAACTGTCTGCTTTGTCCTAGCCTGTAAGAACTGCTTCATCCATAGACTGTGAGAGTAGTCCTAGGTATGTCATAGATGGAACTCAATCAATGAAAGCCAATGAAGCTTCCAATGAGCAGCAACACCCTGTGAGAAAAGAGATGGGAGCATGAATGGCTTGTTGGCTTCTTGGACTGGACCTGAGAGAGATCCTTATAAAGGACTGAGACCCAGGGATAAGTGGGGAAACCCTAACTCTCTGGTAAACACCTAGGAAGTCAGTTTGGTATGGTGGTTAAAGCTCCAGGCTAGAAACCAGGAGACTGTGAGTTCTAGTCCTAGCTTAGATAAGATAAGATAACCTTTATTGTCATTTTTTATACTGTGGGCACAACAACACACATCAAAAATGAAATTTAGTTGCCCGCTCTCAAAGTGGAACACGTACATGACACACACCTAACCATACTATATACACATATGAATAGACCCACACCCCTACATATACATAACAAATAAATATTAAATATTAAATCCTGTCCATCTTAAATATATAACGGAAAGAGGAAGCTTGAATGTTCACAAGGTTAATGCTGTATGGAATGAAACTAGGGATGAATCTGGATGTTCTCCCAGAAGGTAACAAGGAAAACAGGTCGTGAAGAGGATAGGTAGTGTCCTAGATAATCTTACGCACCCTGCTCAAGCAACACTTCTGTGCTATGTCCTGGATGGAGGGGAGAGAACTGCCAATGATCTTTTCGGATATCCTCACCACTCTCTACACCGCCTTCCTGTCTGAAGCAGTGATGCTTCCAAACCAGACTGTGATGCTGTATGACAGGATGCTCTCGATCATCCCCCTGTAGAAAGTGGTCAGGACAGGGTAAGGAAGATGTGCTTTTCTCATGTGATGCAGAAAATGCAGGCACTGCTGTGACTGCTTGACCAGTTTGTCACTGTTGAGCAACCAAGCCAGCCTACTCGTTAGCTGCACACCCAGGAATTTGATGCTGGTAACTGTCTCCACAGGTGAATCATTTATGCACAGAAAAGTGTGGCTGTGCCTTCCTTTTCTGAAATCGACAATGATCTCTTTGGTTTTTCCCGGTATTTAAAACTAGGCTGTTTTCCTTACAAAGCCAGTTAGGTGATTTTGGGCCAAGCACTCTCTCTCAGCCCTAGGAAGGTGGCAATATTTTTGATATTTTGCCAAGAAAACTGCAGGGATGTGTTTGGGCATACATCAGGAGTCAATGCCAATGTGGACTGGAAAACACAAAGAGAAAGAGACAGGAAGGGAGGAGAAGAGGAAGAGAGGAGAAGAGAAGGCCTACTTGTATTTTAGCACTGTACTTAGGATTCACATGCACCATATACCTGAGAAAACAGCTGGAGCTGCCTCTTCTAGAGGGCAGGGCACATGCACCTGGGACTTTTTCTTTATTTATAGTTATCTATTGAAATTTGCACTTCGCTGTAAATTTGGCCATGTAATTCGCAACTCAAAAATGTTGTTCAAAATGTGTCTACCAATGAATGAACTATATGGATATAAAATGCATATATACTGGAGGAAGATGTGCATAGAACTGCCCTGTGCTTTGGATAAACTATGAGCAAAATTGTAAGTTGGGAAATGTGAATACAAAAATACATCCATCATAGTACTCCAGTCTGTTCAGTAAAAAAAAAAGTCTTCAGGCTGTCTTGAAAAATCTTTTAGAAATTAGGTGATGAAATAAGGAGTCGGGTTGCAATTCTTTATATAAACAATAATTATATAAACAATAATTTCCAAATCTGTTTTGACCATTCATTAAGAATTATAAAAGGACTGCACAGTTGAAACCCCATCTCCTTAAAATAAATGCATAAACAGTACAGCTTCTAATTAATCAGAGTCTCCTCAGAGTGTGTCAGATTGATTGTAATCAAATTAGTGCATATTATTATCCCTGCTGACAACACCCATTTTAGTTACCTATTTTGGCTAAACATTTCTGAGAAAATTAGAAAAATTACATAACAATATTGGGTATTGTTATAGATTGTGACACTAAAGAAACTAATTTGATGTTGAATTTGATAACAGCAGCACGGTTACTGGTGGGACAATATTGGAAGAAGGATAGTTTGCCTTCTATAGAAGAATGGGTACTTAAGGTATCGAATCTTGCAGAAATGTCTAAGATTTCTGCTTATTTGAAGGATCACTCGCAAGAAAGATAAATTTCAGTTTGGAGGAGATGGATAGATTATATTCAGAATAAATATGGGACTAAAAAGTTCCATTTAGCTTATCAGTAGATCTTAGATTTTTATTAATTTCAGTATTAGTATTGATTATATTTTGTTTAAGTTATTATTATTATGTTTCTAATAATTTGAATGTATCAATGTTAGAGTTAAAGCACATTATGAATTTGGTTAATTTTATAATGGATAATTTTAGTTAGAATATGATTATTATATTTATGACCCTGTATTCAGCTCTGGGAAGTGGGGGCGAGGGGGGGTTTGGGGTAGGTGGGTTTTGGGGATGTTTTGTAAAAAAAATTGTAAAACTTTTTAATAAAAAAATATATTGAAAAATCCTTTAATTAATATTGTTTGTCATATTTGAGCTTCATGTTTTTAGTTATGTCAACAGTGCAATTCTTAATACATTAACTCTGTCTATTAAAAATAGCTTTTTGGGGAAGAAACATTGGATGTTTGAATGTTTGGAATTTTATATCCCTTTTTACATTACAGGCACTCCCAAACTAACCTACTTTGTTGTTTTGCTTTTATATGTTTTTTTTTTATTCTAATATTTTTGGTTGGTGTGTTTGTGTGTTGCTTTCTATTGCTTTTCTTACTACGATTCCCATTCATAGAATCCTTCTTATTCTTTCTCTTGGTTTGTTGAAGTCATCTCTCTTAAAATCTAGAACACTGGTCTGACTTTTTCAGTTATCCTTGCTTGCATGATGGTGATTCCATGTATGACAAGGTCACTCTCTCCTTAAGTTCCTACAACTTTCATTCCCTCATGCACTTTATCCCTATTAGTATCAACCTCAGTATAACTGACTCTCTAATTTCTCTTGTACTTTCTGGATGGTAAAGTTGTCAGGAACTTGCATGTCAGGAACCTGTTTGACCTCTCACATGTTGCAGAGTTTATTTCCCAGTTAGGTCAGTTAAAATTACCCATTACTACAGTGAAGTCTTTTCTGCACACTTCAGCAAGCTGATTTACAAAAAGTCCATCTATTTCCTCTGCTTGATTGGGTGGCCTGTAGCACACACCTACAGCAATATCATTTCTTTTTGCCCTAATATTCACCTAAATACATTCAAGAAGGCTTTCATCCTTTGGTATCATTATTTCTGTAGAGGTGTAGTAATTCTGTACATGCAATGCAAGTTCTGCTCTTTTGTTGGATCTGTTTCTTTTGAGCAAATTATATCCTTCTAGAAATATATTCCAAACTTGGGTTCTCCCTGTTTCTCATACATTGCGCATGAACGTACAGGCATCTGAACCCTTTATAGCTGACCTTGCATTTGCTTGTTGTATCTCCTGCTTTATACCCAAGCGCCTCTTCCTTCTCATCACTTCCTTGCTTATTATCTTGAGGTTTTTGCTTTGGGTTTGGTCCTAGACAGATTTCTCCCTTTTCCATAACATTATCATTTTCATGGGTGAGTTTGTGCTATCTGATCGGTTCATGCTTGGTACAGGTATGGGCTTAAGGGTGATATGGATCCAAATAAATATTACCTGGTAGACTTCCCAATTTATAGCTTCCCAATTTAGATTGTTAGTTGCAACGACCATTAGCTTTAGCCAGTAAGATGAAGTTCCTCTTCTCCGTTGCTCACAAAGAGCAATTTTTCTCTCCCAAATCCTTTACCGCAGTGCAAACACTCACAGCAGCAAGGTAATTTCCAGATGCCTACTTTGAGCAACGAGGCAAAGTCCCACTTCTCTGCTGATCTTGGTGAGCTCTTCTTCACTCTCCCACAATCCTCCACCAGAATTGAAATGATCTCAGTGAGGCAATTTCCAAGCTACCAGCTTGATCAGATGAGACAAAAGTTCCACTTGTCTACTATTCACATTGAGCTACTCTTCACTCTCTCCTCTGGTGCTATGCAATTCACCCTGGTGATGGATTGCAGGTTGGAAGTTCTCCAGAAAAGACCTTCCAAATTCTATGCAATGAACATTGGCCAGGCTTTTTAAGCTAAATTGGCTGAAACAAAAGAAAGGAATTGGAATCATTTTTCCTTCCAATCCTTCTTCTTTTTTTAAAATTTTCACCCCACTTCACACTATTATTTGCAATTTACTTTGGAACTAGCATCCTAAACCTAGTGTCCACTCCATCTTTAGATTTCAGTTTGGCACCTTTCCTTTTTCCAAGCTTTCACCCTGAAATGTTCTACAGAGACTTGATGCCAAAATTGCCATATGCAGGTATCTTACCTTTGAGTTGTTTCTTTAAAAAAAATCTGTTAAAAATATGAAGCAATTCGTATTTGAATATTGTATTGCTTTCATTTTGTAGCTGTGTTTAAGAAGAAAACCCAATGTGTTATTAATATGCTTAGTTTCTGGAGAAGAATGAATGTGTTTTTGATTACTCTTTTGAATAAATGAAATTGCTTAAAACCACTGAGCCAAGGAAAAGCCAGTAATGGAATACTTAAAGACAGGACAAACTCATCCTGACTCTATTCTCCCTTTCCACCAAGCAGTTCAGAATAGTTCTACTCCATTTGCTTTATCTTTGTAACGACCCTGTGAGACTATGATAACCCAAGATCACTAGTGAGTTTCAGGCTGGGTTGAAATCTGAAACTAGTCTTTTTTCCCCCAGTCTTAATATCAAAATGCTGTAGCTGTGCCACACTAGATCCTAGTGGGGGAATGTAGATTTTAGGGGTCTTTGTCTTTCTAATCCCATCAGCTCCAAGGTTCCTGGCCCCAGTCTTTCTGAAAGGATTATCAAATCTGCATTTCTATAGAGCTGGTTTCTGCTTGGTGCAGGGAGGGGGGGTTTGGTTTCTGGGGGTTGGTTTTTGTCTAATACCATGGAGGCGAACCTGTGGCACGCATGCCAGGGTGGCACACAGAGCCCTCTATGTTGCCAAGCGCGCCATAGCCGCAGTCCTAGGCCTTCAGCTGGGTTTTATAAAAACTTTGCACTTTAGCCCTCCGCCACCATGTGCAAAAAAATAATAATGGTGAGGTCCATTTTGCTGTATGAGTTCATGGTGCCCTAACCCTAACCCTAAGTTGAATTTTCCTCTAATGGGATTTCCCCATGTATTTTACCACAAAAGAAAGATAGGGCAGCATAGAAAAGAAAGTGCCCTCCTAACCATACCCAAGCACTCCGAGTTTGTTGGCAATGTCCTGTTTGCTGTTTGTGTTCATGGTGACCTAACCCTAACCCTAAGTTGAACTTTCCTCCAGTGGGATTTTCCCATATATTTTACCACGAAAGATAGATATGGCCAGCTAGAAAAGTAAGTGCCCTCCTAACCATACCCAAGCACTCGCAAAGTTGGAATTAATTGATTGAACTTTTTAGTGCGACCCAGTCTGCTGTTACCACTGCAGCCACAACACCTAATGGGTTTTATTAATCTGTTTTAACCTATTTTTAATGTGTTTTTAACTTATTCATGGGCATTTTGTTTAATCGTTTTTAATTTTTGTATCTTGTTTTTTAATATGTATTGCCCTGTTCACCGCCCTGAGTCCTTCGGGAGAAGGGCGGTATACAAATAAAATTAATAAATAAATAAAATAATAAATAATGAGCCATGCCCACCCAATTGGCCACACCCTCCCAATGGGCCACACCCACTGGCACCCGTCAATACATAAGTTCTCAGCTGTTCCTCTATAAGTGTGTGTTGAATTATAATGTCTAAGCACAAACTCCCAAACCACTTCTTCCAGAAACCTTTTGAGTTTTAGAGTGTGGCCTGAGTCAAGGCTTTGTGTTAGCAGCTAGTAGTTCCCACTGCCAAGATCTCTATCTTCCAGGCATGCGTCACCTTCCCAGTTATAGGGTTTTGCACCCTGTGCTCCATTTCTGATGATTACAAGCTAAAAATGAAAATAAAAGAAGAATCTTTTCTGGTGTTGTGACTCAGAGGCATGTTTCTAGAGACTTTATCTCTTCCTTCTCCCAGAACCCATCCCAGGAGATATAACTATCTCTTCGGAGATAAAGAAAATCAAATATATTTTTTTTAAAATAATCACAAAATGTAACACACATTCACTAACTTTATTTTTTGAATCCATATATTCAGAGTTATTGAAAAAGATTTACAGTGTTCTTTGAACAGGACCAACAATGCGAAAAATTCTGAAGAAAATGCAACAGAAAGGCTCTTGCAGTATAATACTGGTCAGCTATGAAGGAATCTTTCACCCTGTGAGAGGGGAAATGATGTAATTTAATATATAGTGTAGTAAAAGATGATATATGAAATTAATAACTTCTGGCCCTGCCTGACATAGTTAGATTTCCCCAAGCTTTTTGGAGAAAATCCACTTTAATAAAAAAAAAATACCTGCTAAGAAAATCCTGAAACCTCACCCCACCCTTGTCTGGTCTCACTCTTAAGGTTTTTCCTGTTTTATTATTTTAAGCAAACACTTTCCATATGGTGAATCTAACTCTGTTCACGATAAGGACCCATGCCTTGCTTGAAACTGACTAGCTCTGAATTTCAGTTTTAGGTTTGCATATTCACAGCATGTATCTTTCAGAAGTATAGGCTACCATCTCCAAGATTACCTATGCTGATAGCAATACAGCAGTAGCACTTAGACTAATATACTGCTTCATAGTGCTTTACAGCACTCTTAAATTGTTTACAGCATCAGCATACTGACCCCAACAGTATGAATACCGACATAATTGAATTGAGACCCCGTTTTTGTGATTTGGCTGGTGACTTCAAGCAAACTCAAATGTTCTTCTTTGTGTACTTGTGAGCGCAAAGGTCTATGGTGGCATCAAGCTGGTTGTGTCAACTCAGTCTGGCTTTATAGGTCAAACAAATTACGTAGCGTTATGTTCTGAGCTTTAGATCCCATGCCTTAACTATTAATAGAAGATAGGTATGAAACCTTGAAACTGAACTGCCGCATTGTAAAGTATCAGAACAGTTTTAAAATATACATATGGGATGGATATGGGAAATCTCTTCCCGTGGTAGATGCCTGCTGCGATTTAGCAATTTAAAAGTTCCTGAGAAGCGCATTCAGCAAGTCAGATTCAGAAAGAAGATTTATAGCTCTTCTTTCAATCTCTCTCCCCTGCCTCTGCCATATCTTCTTTATTATTCAATTAAAAAACTTTTATACAAAGACATTATGCAGCAAGGGTGGATGAGTGGAAGAGCAGTGTATGATCATACATGATTACCAGCCACCTGATCTACTTATAAATAAAGCATGCTAAAACTTTAGTTTACAGGCCTCATTAATTAAAGCAGAAGCTAATAATAGCAAGGCACAATATTAAAACAGATAAATACATAAGACACATTAAAAAGCCTTGTGATTAAAAATGTAATAAGGTGAATACTTGGCTTCATTTTGAGATAGCACTTCTATGCACATACTGGAACTAATGTCTACGCTCAAAAATGGTGGCCAGCGTAGGTCAGCTTTATCAGGAAGTTGGAGTTCTCTGTTTCCATCAGTTTGAAATGTCTAGTTCTGGAAAAATGGAGTTGGAGGAAGAATTCAATGCCAGCACACTAGGGCAGGGGTAGGCAACCTTGGCTTTTTTATGACTCATGGACTTCAACTCCCAGAATTCCTGAGCCAGCATGGCTGGCTCAGGAATTCTGAGCCATGCTGGTTCAGGAATTCTGGGAGTTGAAGTCCACAAGTCCTAAAAGAGCCAAGGTTGCCTACCTCTGCACTAGGGTATTCAGGGTTCTTTAGAACAAAATACTCAGCACATCTTTGCATCACAGGCAGAGCAGACGGACCAATGAGATGTTCTCTGTACAGAGTTGAGAGCTCCTATAGTTGGGCTGCCAGCATTTTGATGACTAATACATGGCTCCAAGGAGGTAGAGAAAAGTCTCTTTGGTGCCCCTGAGTGATCTTCCTGGTCATGCAGGCCTGATAGGGGAGCCTAGACCAGGGGTAGGCAACCTCGGCTCTTTTATGACTCATGAACTTCAACTCCCAGAATTCCTGAGCCAGCCAAGCTGGCTCAGGAATTCTAGGAGTTGAAGTCCATGAGTCATAAAAGAGCCGAGGTTGCCTACCCCTGGCCTAGACAAACAGATATTGTGTGATAGCAGGTCTCACATAATCACCCTTATATTTCAGCTAGTTGGATCCACAGCAGATCACCTGGTGATGCATTTAATATTTATCCAAAATCTGTATCTTGATGGTTTATTCTTCATAGGAACATGAAAGAAGACAGGACTCCTGCATTGTGACCTAAATTTCGTCTCCTATCCAGCAGTTAAAGGTGCAGGAGTTCTGCCCTCTTTTATATCTGATTGCCCCAAAGTATAATAAATTCATAGCTTGCTTATAATGTTTAGACCCTGGATCACCTCGAGGCCTCAGGAGATGAGTTGTTTTGCCCCTGAAGGTTTTCGCTTTTTAATGCACATGATGATGAGAATGTTGTTACTAGTACTTCTGGTACTGAGCAATAAAGCTGAAATGAAGAAATCATTATTTTATTTTCCTGAAATGAGATGAGTTGAAGGTGGCTGAGAATTTCTTGCAGTTGCTTAGCAACTATACTACCCCCTCCCAATGCCACCCCCCCTCATCTTCTGTCAGGACTTAGAGACAAAAGAATGGAAAGCTCCTGTTAAGGTTGAATCAAGGAATGTATCTGGATGGACCAGTTATGGTCATTCGGGTGTAGTTCCCTCACCCATTTTAATACAGAATATACAAAATTGAATGTATTGCAGAGGTGAGTCTACATCAGCTTTGAAGGTTTCCCAAATAATTTGTTCATGGACAGATAATTTTCACTGTGGAAGAGGGGCAGAAAATAGGAGCCATAATGAGTAAGGGACTGGATACCTTCACCCCAGCAGAAATTTAAATAGGAATTTTTTTTAATCCCATTTATATCCCGCCCTTCTCCGAAGACTCCAGGCGGCTTACAATCTAAGCACAAATCAATGTGCTTAGCAATAGCCTTCATTCTATGTATATGCCTGCTTATTAGGGCTTTCACCCCCCCTCCCCAAGCGGCATTATTACAAAGTCAGCTTATTGCCCCCAACAATCTGGGTCCTCATGCTGTCCCTGTTTTAATATAAGAGATCAAGATTACTGAGAGAAATGAATTGGAAACACAATCAGCCAGACTTGGGGGGGGGAATTGGAACAGTTTTTTTTAAAATATACAACATATAATTAATCTATGAAACTCATTGCTACAAGATGTGCTGACAGCTACTGTTATAAATGGCCTCAAAAGGGGGTTCTGGAGATGTCCAAGTTCAGGAACACTATTATATTGCAGGGTAATAAATATTATAATTTAATTATATGCTGTTCAAAAGGCTGTATGTATGTATGTAATTCCTGGCTGAAAATTATGACTCTTGGTACCTTACAAAATATACAATATACCCACAATTAAATTGTGTGCATGTAGACAGAAGCAGGATGTAGATCACACTGCTACAACCACCCTCTTGTGGACTTGTGGACAGTTCTAACCCCCTTTTACATAATTTCTTTCTAGCATTTCATTAAATGAGAATAAACAAACAGGCAACCATTTGTCTTTAGTTAAGGCCATTCTCTGCGTTACTTTGCGGGAAGGTGTTATTTTATTTATTTATTTATTTTGCAAATTGAAGCTAAAGCTATTAATTGAGGGATCCTTGGTGCTCTCTGAACTTGGTTGTTTTCTTGCAGATGTTTCATTACCCACACTAGATAACATCATCTTGCTTGTAGGGATTTGGGTTTACTAGGGAATGGGGTTTAGTAGAGAGTGGGTCTTGTAAGGAGTCCCTAGTACTGATGAAGTTACCTAGTTTGGTTAATGAAACATCTGTAAGAAAACAATCAAGATCAGAGAGTGCCAAGGACCCCTCATTTCAACCCTGAGCTACAAATATTCTCCTCTATCGGCAATCACTAAATTCTACAACTTTTCTCTTGCCATAGTAACTTACAACAACCTTGTGGTCTTAAAGTGATCTCTTTGATGGGTTTTTGTACCAGGCAGGAATGTGTATAAACTAAGAATCAGATAATTAAATATGGGGCTGTAATTCTTTAAAATACAACAACTGCTGAAAGGATTTGCACCTGTACTTTATTCCCAAGGATTGAAAATGCAGCAATGGAATGTCTACAGGTGAAACTCGAAAAATTAGAATATCATGCAAAAGTTCATTTATTTCAGTAATGCAACTTAAAAGGGGAAACTAATATATGAGATAGACTCATTACATGCAAAGCAAGATAGTTCAAGCCATGATTTGTCATAATTGTGATGATTATGGTGTACAGCTTATGAAAACCCCAAATCCACAATCTCAGTAAATTAGAATATTGTGAAAAGGTGCAATATTCTAGGCTCAAAGTGTCCCACTCTAATCAGCTAATTAAGCCATAACACCTGCAAAGGGTTCCTGAGCCTTTAAATGGTCTCTCAGTCTGGTTCAGTAGGAATCACAATCATGGGGAAGATTGCTGACCTGACAGTTGTGCAGAAAACCATCATTGACACCCTCCATAAGGAGGGAAAGCCTCAAAAGGTAATTGCAAAAGAAGTTGGATGTTCCCAAAGTGCTGTATCAAAGCACATTAATAGAAAGTTATGTGGAAGGGAAAAGTGTGGAAGAAAAAGGTGCACAAGCAGCAGGGATGACAGCAGCCTGGAGAGGATTGTCAGGAAAAGGCCATTCAAAAGTGTTGGGGACTTTCACAAGGAGTGGACTGAGGCTGGAGTCAGTGCATCAAGAGCCACCACACACAGACGGATCCTGGACATGGGCTTCAAATGTCGTATTTCTCTTGTCAAGCCGCTCCTGAACAACAAACAACGTCAGAAGCATCTTACCTGGGCTAAAGAAAAACAGACCTGGTCTGTTGCTCAGTGGTCCAAAGTCCTCTTTTCTGATGAGAGCAACTTTTGCATCTCATTTGGAAACCAAGGACCCAGAGTCAGGAGGAAGAATGGAGAGGCACACACTGCAAGATGCTTGAAGATGTGTGAAGTTTCCACAGTCTGTGTTGATTTGGGGAACCATGTTATCTGCTGGTGTTGGTCCACTGTGCTTTATTAAGTCCAGGGTCAATGCAGCTGTCTACCAGGAGATTTTGGAGCACTTCATGCTTCCTTCCGCAGACGAACTTTATGGGGATGCTGACTTCATTTTCCAGCAGGACCTGGCACCTGCCCACACTATCAAAAGCACCAAAACCTGGTTCAATGACCGTGGGATTACTGTGCTTGATTGGCCAGCAAACTCGCCTGACCTGAATCCCATAGAGAATCTATGGGGCATTGCCAAGAGAAAGATGAGAGACATGAGACCGAACAATACAGAAGTGCTGAAGGCCGCTATTGAAGCATCCTGGTCTTCCATAACACCTCAGCAGTGCCACAGGCTAGTAGCTTCCATGCCACGCCGCATTGAGGCAGTAATTGCTGCAAAAGGGGCCCAAACCAAGTACTGAGTACATATGCATGCTTATACTTTTCAGAGGTCCGATATTGTTCTATGTACACTCCTTGTTTTATTGATTGCACGTAATATTCTAATTTTCTGAGATTGTGGATTTGGGGTTTTCATGAGCTGTAAGCCATAATCATCACAATTATGACAAATCATGGCTTGAACTATCTTGCTTTGCATGTAATGAGTCTATCTCATATATTAGTTTCCCCTTTTAAGTTGCATTACTGAAATAAATGAACTTTTGCATGATATTCTAATTTTTCGAGTTTCCCCTGTAAAAGATGGAGATCAAAGAATTGCCAGGGAATTTTCAGACAGACAGACAGACAAACAACATAGGATAGTATCCTAAATCCAAGAACTCAGTGAATAGGAGTTGAATTGTGAAAATCCAGCTCTCTTTATCCAATTCAACTTTCTGTAGATTAGGACTCTTAACAGGATTTAATGTCTCTTTATTCACTGGAAACTTAATTGTGTAGTTTCCTACTTCCCCCACCTAAACAAGGAGACAAAATCTGAAGCAGCATAAGCTTTGGAGTCTTCTCACTGTGCCCTACTTATTGCCTAGATTGATTTGTCAAGGCTCAGACCCACATTTAATCTAAATTGTACTTAGTTGCAGCATAATTCCCCCACCTTCATAAATATCTACATTAACATGAACCTTGGCATTTTATAATTATGGATACCTTTTATGAAGTGCAGTTGAATTAATCAGGACTTCATATTTCTTCCCATTGATGATGCCCTGTTTGTCACCTCTTTGTTTAGAGAATAACTGTCACTATTATTTACACCTTTAATTAGCATTGAATTATAACCCCATATGGTTTCTCCTTTCTTTGCGGGGTGGATTAACTTACTATGCATGCATTTTGTGGGACATAATAAGAGGGAGGTACTGTATTTTTTCCTGACACTCTGGGCTATTATCATTTGCAACCCTCTCCTTTGCAGCTGATGGCAGGATTAATGAAAGCAGGAAGTGCACTAGCTCGCTGCCTGGCTTGTAAACGTTGGCAAAGAGGATATGTCATATCTGGAATTAGCTCTTTCCCATTTCTACTCTCTTCAAGACTGTAATCCCATCTGAGGCTACTTGAGCTTCCATTTTGCTTTAAATCTCTAGCTTTCCTTATTTGAAACCACGTGGCTGTTGGCAAGGTAGTCAAAAGTCAATGTTTGCAGATTATTGGGTAGGGCTACATGATCTGAATTGGCTGGGTAGTTTCTCCTCCTCTGCAGTCCTGCTGTGTTCTCAGACACCTCCAAGTGTTGGAATGTATAATTTGTGCAACAGCTCAACAGTATTCAGCTAGTAAATGGCAGTGTTTGTAAGTTTGCTAGGTACTATCTATAATATATATACTCTATGGTCTTTTTGTTCTGAGGGGAGTTTCCTGTTAATAGTCAAGCAGTTAAGCAGCAAGAACCATGGTGACTGTAGCCTTTGTTTGATCAGTAGGTCTATATATAAACAGAATTTCTAACACTAAGCAACTTTCCCAATGAGTCCAATCTTTCAGACTTCCCATTGGCTCCCCTTTGCTCCTTAGCCCTGGGAAACTGGAAGCAGCCATATCAATTTTTGTAATTTTATACAGCTTTATTGTGTTGGGTATATTCTAAGGTTCCTAAAATATTATTTAGATCCTTTGCAGTCAGAATTTATGCTCAGTCTTGGGATAGAAATAGCAGTAGTCACTCTAATAAATATCATTGATGTCATTATCCAACTAGATCTTTTGGAAGTGTTCAATACCATCAGCCACAATATCCTTCTGGACTTACATGTACAAGGATTGGAAGTTGTGATACCACTTTATGGTAACTCCAGGGCCAGCTGATTCGCTTAGGGGAGAAGCAATCAGTTCCTTGGATTCTCCAGGATAGTCCCAGAAGGTCAAGGCTCTTCCTTATGTTATTTAATGCCTGCATGAAACTGTTGGGAGACATCCACTTTCAATTGAAAATGAGGTGTTACCAATATACTGTTGAGCCCCAGGTATACAATTGCCACCCTGGGCATAGGCAGAGATTCCACAGAAATCCTAAATTGGTGCCTGGAAACTGTGAGGATGGGGATGCTGTGAAACAAGGACAGATTAAATTCTGCTGAGATAGAACTGCAGTTCATTAGTAAATATTTATTTATTTATTTATTTATTGCATTTATATACTGCCCTTTCCCTGAGGACTCAGGGCGGTTTACAGGGAGTTAAAAATCAAACATACAAAAGTTAAAAAACCAATTTAAAAAAGATTAAACCAACCCTGTACAATTAAAAACCCCAATTAAAATAAATTTCTCCTCAGCCTGGGCCCGAGAGCTCAAAGAGCCAGGTCTTCAGGCCCCGGCGGAATGATCGGAGGTCGGGGGCAGTCCTCAGCTCCACTGGCAGCTGGTTCCAGAGGGCAGGCGCCCCCACTGAGAAGGCCCTATCCCTGGGTGTCACCCGCCGGCAATCTCTTACCGGCGGGACCCTGAGCAGACCCTCCCTGTGGGAGCGCACTGGGCGAAGGGCATTTGATGCCGGCAGCAGGTGTTGCCTCAAATACCCCAGACCCAGGCCATGTAGGGCTTTATAGGTGATAACCAGCACCTTGAATTTCACCCGGAGGGCAACCGGAAGCCAATGCAGCTCGCGGAGTAGAGGTGTTACATGGGAGTATCGGGAAACCCCCATTACAACTCGCGTGGCCGCATTCTGCACCAGTTGAAGCCTCCGAGTGGTCTTCAAGGGCAGCCCCATGTAGAGACCGTTACAGTAGTCCAAACGGGAGGTCACAAGCGCATGAGTAACTGTGCGTAGGGCGTCTCGGTCCAGATAGGGACACAACTGGCGCACCAGGCGAACCTGTGCAAAAGCCCCCCTGGTCACGGCTCCTATGTGATCTTCAAAATTGAGCCGTGAATCCAGGAGGATGCCCAAGTTGCGAGCCCTATCAACGGGGGGTAACACCTCACCCCCCATCGTTAGAGGTGGAATAACCTGGTTAGCCCGAGATGCCGATATGCACAGCCACTCAGTCTTGGCGGGATTGAGACGAAGCCTGTTTCTCCCCATCCAGACCTGAACCGCCTCCAGGCACCGGGACATCACGGCGAGGGCATCACTGGGTTGGTTCGGGGTGGAAAGAAAAAGTTGGGTATCATCAGCATACTGATGATACCCCACCCCGAAGCCACGAATGATCTCGCCCAGCGGCTTCATATAGATGTTGAACAGGAGAGGCGAGAGAACCGACCCCTGAGGGACTCCACAAATGAGAGGCCTCGGGGCGGATCTCTGCCCTCCCGTCAACACCGACTGCGAGCGGCCCTGGAGGTAGGAGGAGAACCACCGTAAGACGGTGCCTCCCACTCCCAACCCCCTGAGACGCCGCAGCAGGATACCATGGTCGATGGTATCGAAAGCCGCTGAGAGATCTAATAGGACCAGGACAGAGGAACAACCCCTGTCCCTAGCCCTCCAGAGATCATTCACCAGCGCGACCAATGCCGTCTCCGTGCTGTGTCCGGGCCTGAAACCCAATTGGTACGGGTCCAGATAATCAGTTTCCTCCAGGAACAGAGGGAGCTGATGCGCCACCACACTCTCAACAACCTTCGCCAAAAAGCGAAGGTTGGAGACTGGACGATAGTTGTTTAAAGCAGCCGGGTCCAAAGCAGGCTTCTTGAGAAGGGGTCTCACCACCGCCTCCTTCAAGGCAGCAGGGAAGACACCCTCCTTCAGAGAAGCAGTTATTACTGCATGGAACCAGCCTCGTGTTCCCTCCCGAGCCGCATAAGCTAGCCAGGAGGGGCACGGATCCAACAAACAGGTGGTGGTGCTCAGTCTCCCCATGATCCTGTCCACATCATCAGGGGAAACAGGGTCGAACTCAGTCCAGATAACGTGCTCAAGACCGCCCGATTCCTCCACATCAGACTCTGCCCAGTCAGAGTCCAGGCCGGTCCGGATCTGAGCGATTTTGTCCGCCAGATGATGACTAAACTCCTCGGCTCGTCCCCGCAAGGGATCCTCTCTCACCTCCTGGTTAAGGAGGGAGCGAGTCACCCTAAACAGGGCGGCCGGGCGATTATCTGCGGACGCGATAAGGGCGGCAAAGTAGTTAGACTTCGCCGTCCTTATCGCCGCAAGATAAGACCTTATAAAGGTTCTTAACTGCAATCGGTCAGATTCGGATCGGCTGGATCTCCAACCGCTCTCTAGACCTCGTCTCCGACGCTTCATCTCCCGGAGCTCCACAGAGAACCATGGGGCCCAACGGGATCTGCGCCGGGTCAGAGGTCACATGGGTACAACGCAGTCAAGTGCCCTGGCGGCAGCCGTTTCCCAGGCCTCCACCAGAGCATCGACTGGGCTGTGGGTAAGGGTGATAGGTATAGGCCCAAGCGCCCATCCGGGTCCATTAGGCGCCTGGGGTGGAACCACCTGGTCGGTTCCGCCACCCAGCGGCGGGGGGTGGCATAACGGAAAACCAGCCTCAGGAGGTGGTGATCTGACCATGACAGAGGGGTGATGGACGGGGAACCCCCTCCCAGATCATCCAACCACTGTCCAGATAGGAACACCAGGTCGAGAGTATGATCCCCCACATGAGTCGGGCCCTCAATAACTTGGGTCAGGCCCATGGCCGTCATGGAGGCCATGAACTCCCGAGCTAACTCCGACGACCCTCCCAGTGACGGCAGGTTGAAGTCACCCAGGACTATAAGCCTGGGGAACTCCACCGCCAACCCTGAGAGAGTGTCGAGCAGCTCAGGCAGGGCTGTTGCCACACAGCTGGGTGCCAGGTATGTAAGCAACAAGCCCAACTGAGCCCGAGGGCCACATCTCAAGAGGAGGGATTCACTCCCGGCCATCTGGACAATGGTGGCCTCCCGGGGACACAAAGTCTCCCGAATAACCACTGCCACCCCACCACCCCTGCCCTGAGCCCGTGGCTGGTGCAGCACCCGGAAACCTGGCGGGCATAACTCGGTGAGAGGCACCCCTCCCTCCGAACCCAACCAAGTTTCCGTGATGCACGCTAGATCCGCACATTCCTCCTCGATCAGCTCATGGATGAGGGGAGCTTTGTTAACTACGGATCTAGCATTAAAATAGACCAACCTGAGCTCAGGGACCTGATCACCCTCATCCCCGGGTAAGAGGGTGCTAACCGGAGGGACGGAGCGCGCCACCGCTCGGAGATAGCGGGGGCGCGATCCCAGGTGTTGATATGGCCCTCCGCGCAAACACCTGCTGCCATTCCCTATCGCCGTGGGGATTTGAAGCCCCACCCCCACATTCCCAGAACCAGCAGCCACCTCCCCCGACCCCGTCCCGTCAGGACCTCTAACAGGTCCAGACTGAGTGCCGGTTAAAGATTCCCTCCCTACCCCCCCCCCTCCCTCCCCCTCCCTAACCTTTTAAAATAACCGGCTAAAATCTTCGTATTTCTATAACATTGGTCTCAGAAGAGATTCGGGATGGAGTTGGAGAAGGTGGTTTATGTCTTTTGGGTCTCCCTGGAGTTTTGGATCTTGCTCATATATGAGATGGAAGCCATTGTTGATGAACCTTAGGCTAAGGTGCCCTGATGACGGGAATTTATGCCCTGATCCCGTTTGATTGGATTACTGTAACAAAGTCTGTGTAGGGCTGCCTTTGGAAATGACCCAGAGCCTGCAAGTGGTCAAACTCCAGGAGCTAAGTGGATGGGACAATTCCACCAGTGTAGAAAAATACTTTGGTTAAATATGTTGCTCTCATTATCACTAGGTTTCTGGTGTAAAATTTGGGACATTTCCATTAAGGCCCAGCTATCTAGCATTATTCCTTTCCAATACTGCAAGCTATTTGGAAGGTTGGAAGTGAACAGAATTATGCAGTTGACAGTGTACCCATTCACATACTTGCACATTTGTGGCTCCCAAATCCACCATCCAGCATTGTGTGGATGTCCTATATTGTAAGAGACACAAAAGAAGACTTTAACTGGTCCAGATATGTAAGAAAACTACTGTCCTTGCAAAAAACAACAACAACTAATGAGGAGACTGGCAATGGGAATATTCAACAAAATTGGCTCATTACAATACTGCGCTGCATTTTAGATAGATTTACGTGGACAGAATTTATGGAGTTGCTTATGGTGCCAGGTTCACCCTGTGTAAGATTGTGCTGTAAGATGATGCCTTCAATTGGCAATTTCCAGATGTTCTAGGATTGCAGATGTGTTAAAATCTATGAGTCATGGGGAAGGTTCCTTGATAATCTTGCTATGCTCTTTACTATAATCATACTCCCAACTTTGTCCCAACTCTGAAATTACACACTTTAATGTTCTTTATGTACATTCTATTTCTTTTTCAATGCTTCCAAAAACTCTAAAAAAAGGGAGGGGGATTAAATTTCCATGGTTTTTCTTTCCAGTTAATTGAAATTGCTGATACTGTATCTCCTCAATGGCTTTAATGACATACAGTGTTAATAAATGGGGGTTAAATTCTACTTGGGGAAAAGTATTAATAAAGGTGATCTATCTTAAGACACCTGGTAAGGAACACTTTAAAAGATAAAAACCTTCTATTAAAGTGTGAGGAAGATGGCATTCAGTAGATATCAGGTGAGAAGGGCTTGGAGGTACACTTCTGTGGAAACCTAATGGTGCCCTGCCGGAAGAATTTCATGCCACACCAGTAATTTCTACTCCAAATTAATGCCACAAGAATCAGATGACTGAAATATGACCTTCTGTAATTTTTTATCTTTGAGGCAAATTGTCATATCAATCCTATCGGTTCCCTAGAATTAGCTTAATTAAAGCAAAGTGGTCAAAACAATGTGATGGAATAGTGGGAAGACCTCGGAAAGGTTTTTAAAAGTTGGGGAAAGAAGGGAGGGCTATTATTTAGACTGTCTATTTTTTATCATGTTTTCCCATCTGAAAGATAGAAAAAGATAGAAAAAAGATTTTTAACAGCCCACACTTCCTGGGGAGTTTCAGTGTCTCCAAGCACCGGGATTAGAAAGAAATAGATAAAAATAGAGGTTGTATATGGTACTGTCATCAAGAGTAGGAGAGCATTTTGTTCATTTGTATTTTTAATACATTTTTTTAAAAAATGATTTAAAAATATCTGCTTCCATTTACACTTGTGACTGCAAACACCTCATAAGGATCTTTCTTTAATGTACGTAATTATAATGTAAACACTTCCCAAGCTTTTATAATACACGTTTTCCCTCATGTCTTGTTTTCTGATATAAATTTCCTCAGTACAGGTTTTTAAGATAATATAAGCTTATTATTATCATTTTTAAAAAGAAGAGCTTCTTGTGTGGCATCTTGAAGCATAGCGCTCTGTTTTAGACGCATTGTTCACTCACAAACACATTGGGGAAAATTGTATGCATGTGGACTTCGTATTTCAGACAAGAGAGAAAGTGTGAACTCTATTCAGTGAGTATGTTGCAGTAGAATGTTTTGTTAGAACCAGGAAATCTAGCTTGGTGTGATTCTTAATTAATAATACAAAAATTACTAGTTAGAAAATTGGCATATTATACTTCACTATCCTTACAGTATATCTCAAAATGCGGGCTCTCTAGACAGACAATAAAATGGCAGGTAGCTTTAACCTGGTGTTTTGTCAGAAAGTATCTCCAATTGCCTAGAAATGTTGGAATGTTGGTGGAGCAATAATAAAGAGAGACCTTGCAGTAGAAAAGAGAGTAAGTGAGTAAAGGAGGTGACCTAAATGTCCAGAACAGTGTTTCTCAACTGTAGCAACTTCTAGGCACTGATGATGTTATCTAGTTTGGTAATGAAACGTCTGTAAGAAAATAACCAAACTTAAGAGAGCACCAAGGATCCCACTTCTAGGTGTGTTGACTCTAACTCTCAGAATTGTCATCTGTGTCATGTTGACAATGTATTTATGGGAGTCGAAGTCCTTGCACCTAGAAATTGCCAAGGTTAGGAACTACGATGTACAAGATGAAAAAGAAAATGGGCAGAATCTTCACATTGATCCTAATGTCAGAGGAGAGCCAGATGAATCGGTGGTAGGTGAAATTCAGAAGGAAATTGGCAGCAGCTTTTCCAATTAGCACATTTTATTTTTTAAAAAGCCGAGCTTTCATGAACTATGGTACATACATTGTTGGATGACTGGAATATAGGATTTAACTTTCAGAACTAAACCCACTGGTTTTTCCTATTCAGTTGCTCTGCCATATGACTTGCCTCTAAACCTTATCTATTAGTCTGCTTTAATATTAGCCTGCCTTAATACTGAGCAGTGGGTTCAAAACAATAGATTTGAATTAGAGAGCCCACTTCTATCTTGTGTCTGAGTTCTTGAGCAGACTCCTATCCTGTTAATTTCACCTGTTCCCATTTTGGGAACTTGAAGCTGTATGGTAGGCAGGTAAGCAGGCAGACAATACACTGTCTTCTTCCTGAAATGAATGGCAGTATCGATCAATTCTGATGGAGGCAGGGGACTGAGAATGTGTTTTTATTTGTTTTTTGATCAGAACTTTATTTTTATTCATTAACAAATTTATAAAGTAGCCTTATTTATTGCCTATGACTCTGGACTCTGTATATCAATAAAAACCAACAATTAACCAGTGGAACGACTTGCCTCCGGAAGTTGTGAGTGCTCCATTTATTTGATTTTAGAGATTTAAATTCATTCAAAGCTGAATGAATGCTGTGGTCTGGCCAGACTTTATATATTATCTTTGGCCTTTTGTGTTCTTTGAATTTGGTTGTTTCTAGAAGACTTTTGTAACCACGCAAAGTGTTATATCATTAGTGCATTGGAGAATGAAGTTTACTGGTTGTTTATATATAACTAATCCATCCAGCCATTCTTAGCTGAGTGTAGTTTCTTCATTGGCACTTTCTTGATTAGGATATTGTTTCTTCTTTATCTGGTGCAGTTTCCTGCTTATCTGGGTGTTGGCTGCTGGGGAGAAGGTGTCTGAGTTGTTTGTCTCATTCCGTGACTTTTGATTATATCTTTTAAATAGTATGTAAATAATGTTTATCTCTATGTGGTTTTTGAGGGCTGATTTATCAACAGACAAAGTCAACCACATTTTCAACTGGGAAACTGTTGACATTTGTAGATTAAGCCAAATCTAAAGTGCCAGGACCTTCCTGGAAGCTTGCCATTCTGACAAATCAGCTATTAACACCTTAGATCAGACATGTCAAACTCGCGACATCACGTGACGTCACGCAACCTATCTGAGCTTTTTCCCCATTGCCGGTTTCCTGGCCCGTGGGCTGGCAGTTTGACAACCCTGCCTTAGATGAGAAAGAGATGGAAAGAATACTTGCAAACATTTCAGAAGATACACAAATGGTTAAGATAACTAAACCCTAGAAAGAATTAAAATAATGCTTGTAGGTTAGAGACTGAAAATCAAAACATAAAATTTTACAGGTTTTCTTTAAAATTTAACAATCCTAGGTTGCATTAACTTAAGGACAGAATCAAGATCATGTGAAGTATTAATACAGCTTTATAAATCTTTAGTAATACCACACTTAGAATATTGCATCCAGTTTTGGTCACCAAATTATAAAATAGATGTTGAGACTTTGGAAAGAGGGCAGAAAAGTGCAACAGAGATGATTAGGGGTTTGGAGGCTAAAACATAAGAAGAACGGTTGCAGGAATTGGGTCTGTTTAGTCTAGTGAAGAGAAGGATGAGGGGTGACATGATAGCAGTGTTCTAATATTTGAGGGGATGCCACAAAGAAGAGGGGGTCAATTTATTTTCCAAAGCCCCAGAAAGCAAGACAAGAAACAACAGATGGAAACTAATCAAGGAGAGAAGCAACCTGGAACTGAGGAGAAATTTTTTAACAGTGAGAACCATGAACCAGTGCAACAGCTTGCCTTCATAAGTTGTGGGTGCTCCAAAACTGGAAGCTTTTAAGAAGAGACTGGACAGCAACTTGTCTGGATGGGTATATAGTCTCCTGCTTGAGCTGGGGGTTGGACTAGAAGATCTCCAAGGTCCCTTCTAACTCTGTTATTCTGTTAAATGCAAAGTTATACATAGAGGAAGCAAATTTAATGCAACAGTACATAATGAGCTTAGCAATGATACTTGTGAAGAAGAGCTTGGAATAATAACTGATTACAAAAAAAGAGTATGAGTCAGCCGTATGATGTGGCAGTTGAAAAACGTAAATGCAATTTTAGGCTCCAAAAATCATCCATATAATCTCAAAACCTTGGATGTAAGAATTCTTCTTTATTTTATCTTGAGCACACCTTGTCCTGAGTCCTATGACACATTGGAGTCCATGGAAAATGTCAGAGATAAACTCGATCAGAGTCTAGAAATCTCCTATGGAAAACATCTGGGAATGTTTAGCCTTGAAAAGAGAAGATTTGAGACAATACAATTTCATTGTTCAAATATCTGAGAAGAGGCCACCAAAAAAATGCTCTCCATTATCCCAGAGTGCCCTGTATTGAAGTGAAGCAGATTCCCATTGGATGTTAGAAAAAGCACTCCCTAACCTTATCAGAAGTTTGCTTTTGCTAGAGAAGGGCTGGATTTCCCTTGACGGAAGGTGCTTAAGCAGTGGTAGGGTAGCCATCTTGCAGAGACACACTGAGGAAGGAGTTACCCTCAATCATCCAAAAGGCCTCTTTTAACCTTTCCTTAGGCAAATTTGAAAAAATGTAGTCCATAATTACAAAATTACAAAAGGATAAATGAAATAAATGATACAATTCAGTCGCATGACAGCTTCTAAACACATCAACCTGGGAAGCTACCTTGCAGTGAATCAGAAACCCACATGGTGCAAACTTATCCACCTTGATCATCAGGGCTTCTCAAGTGCCTCATTCAAGGGCATGTGCAACATACAGTGTACAAATGGGAGATGTTGGGGTTGAATTTGGGAGGTTCTGCCTGCAGAACATGTGATCTATCTTTAATTAAAGACCATTTAGGTTTGATGTGGACATGTTGCAGCTTCTGATATCAAATGCAGAATGAAAAAAGCTATCTATGAAGGAATTCCTGTCTTAGTAAATACCTAGATCTTAGGTTTTCTTGAAGGCTTTGGGAAAATGTGAATTTGCTTGATTGTTAATAAAGAATACAAATGAGGTGGGAAATGCCTTAAAGTGTAGCATACCTAACACCTAATTTTGCTATTAATATCTGATCCATCCATCTCTTTTGGCCTTCCTCTCATTGTATGTCTGTATATGTGTGGGGTGGCAAGGGGGGCAGAAGAGAAATGTGCATAGCATTATTGGTTCCAGGCTATCTCATTAGGATGATTTTGGAACATAATTAAGCAAATCCTGCCACCTGCTATCATTGTTAGGTGTGTTGTTATTTTTCTCCTCTTTTTCCTCCCCTGCAGCCCTGGGAAAATTCATTGTACATTCTTTGGAGGATTAGAGTATGCTCTAATGGGTTGCATTTGCTGAATGGAACATAATCATCCGCTTGTCAAGCTTGTATGGTGTTCCTTAAAAACCACCAAATTTATTTTATTTCTTAATCTATATTAGGATAGCTGATGCACTCTTATAAGTTGAATTATAGACTTGGGATTAGGTTGTCATTCATGAACTCACTAAGTGGCTTTGTAGAAATCAGCCTGTTTCTCAATCTCCTGTTTCTGTCCCTAAAATGAGAATGTCAGGATCAATTTGTATTGTTGGGAGGAGGCTGCCATAGCTCAAAACTAGCACTCAGCATTGAGCATTTATGCTGAGAACAGGAAACTTTATCTTGCAGCATGTAAGTGAATATATTCCTTCCTTATTGGAGCCACCTATCCTAACTCAATAAATACTTGTGATTAAAACTGATCCATGGAAAGTGCTAGCTTGTAAACCAAAAGTATTGTAAGCAACTTAGCTTCTTTCAGACATTTGGACTTAAACCCTGGCAATGCTAGGATTACAGGGATTTTAATCCAAACCATCTAGAGGGGTTTAGGCTTGATCATCAGTTAAAACAATTAACCAGTGGAACAACCTGCCTCCAGAAGCGGTGAATGCTCCAACACTGGAAGTTTTTAAGAAGAGACTGGGCAGCCATTTGTCTGAAATGGTATAGGGCAGGGGTGTCAAACTGCTGGCCCACGGGCTGGACACGTCATCTGGAAGCCGCACCCACCCCATTGCCGGCAATGGCAAAATCATCCTGATACATGATGTCACGAGTTTGACATGTATGATATAGGGTTTCCTGCCTGAGCAGGGGTTTGGACTAGATGACCTCCAACGTTATTGTTATTGTTAATTTCCTTTTTTTTACAGATAGCATACTGTCTATTTTCTTTGCAGGTGTTGTTCATCTTGGCTACCTCACATCCTTTCCCCCCCAATGATGCCAAGAGGGTGGAATCCTCTTTTTCCAGCTTTTCCTCCATCTTCTCTCTTCAGTTTACTTAAAAGGAGTCCCTGTCGATTTTACTGTGCTAGTTGTTGCTGATTAGCACATCTCTGTTTTGAGGCCATTGAGCCAGCGCTATCTGAAGATATTTCCATGGCCAAGTGGCCAGCATAATGACACATAGTGCTCTTACCTTCCCACCAAAGTGGTACCTATATATCTACTCACATTTGCATGCTTTCGAACTAGTAGGAGGGCAGGAGCTGGGGTGAGAATGGGATCTCACCCCGTCAATAATCAGTTTGCTGTATTGGACTGTAAATAGTTGCAGACTTGGTTTAAAGACCAGCCAGTTTCCTGTGTCCCTGACTTTATAACTTTTTAGATGGATAAAGAGTTCAACAAAACTCAAGATTGCAGACTATGGTATTTTTAACATTTCACTTGGCCTTAAAAAATGGCCTTAATTTGATTTTTGACTATTTAAACATCTTCCTCTTTTTGTGCCTTTTAGACAGACATTGTTATTCAGGCAGGGTTTCGAATTATAATGGTGGTCCAGGTTGGAATTTACATTTGTTTCTCCTGCTAATGTGTTCCCCTCTCTTTTTAATGGACTGCTGAAGATATTTGTTTTCCTGCTTGATTCTATTCTAGTCTGTATTGTGCTTTTATGATTATGCATCACTATGCATATTTTTTAAAAGGTAAACCAGAATATAAAAACCAGGATATATCAAAACTGGTGCTGACTTTTGTCAAGAGTCCATCAGGGTAACACTACCCTTTTGTTAGTGCTACATCAGATTTTCACCCTGTACTCTTGGGCGACCGTCTCAAGCTCCTTTTGTCCTGTATGTTTCATTCTATCCTTATTTAATTTCTAACCTTCTTCATGCTTTCAAAAGCCTCAGGGTAGGCAGAAAGTATTAAAAATGACAATAGAGCCACCCTGATACAATAATCATGCTATGCTGCAATAAAATAAGCGTAAATAATAAAGAATTGCAGTTGTTGCTAAGAAAAAAATAATTAATTTTGGTTTTAAATTCACCTATCTTCAAAGGCTTACCATAACTATTAAATGTTCCATCCTTACCAGTATCATTTATGCCATGCAATAAAGGTATTAACACATTCCTTCTTTCTGTCATAAGCTATATTATATTAATGATACTGAAAATGCAAAGTATCTACAAGTGCTAGTAATAAAGGTCAGGGAAGAAAATGGGCAAAATAATCTGGGACACTGAATTGAAAAAAAATGACACTCAAATTGCCTCATAACATGTAATTCCAAGCTATGGCATGGAATCTTGGCTATAAGTTCAGAGCAAAAGATTAACAGTAAACTTTAGGATACTACCTTAGCTATCCTAAAAGGTGGAGGCTTTTCCAGGCCTAAAGTGAAATCATGTAGTCTCATAAAATGGTTGTATTTCTTCCAAATAAACTTAAATGGCTCAAGATATCTAAATCATGTGCCACTTCAGCATATGAGTGAATGAATGGGAAAACCAAGAAATGTTAAAGATGTTAATGTTATGTAGACTTATATACGAAAGCTTTGGAACCTGACTGTTTATCAAGAATTATGATTGTATTGAATGAAGATGTCTGTATCTAACAGAATCATATTAAGAAATTGGGAAAAAATTGTATTATTCCAGATGTGAAAGAATGGTCAGAAATGTGTGACGTATCTGTTTTAGAAAACGCAGTATTTTATATTAATCAAAAGATAAAGCAATACATTTATTATTATGTACTGGGCTCATTAGTAATATCACGTGGGTTGCTGGAGCAGCTAACGGCTCTCCAGCAACCCAGACTACAAGTCTCCAGTGCTATAATTGGCTATCCCTAGGCGGCAATGGTTGTTTCAAACCTATTGGCTGCCACCTAGGGGCTAGACTATACTGTATATTGCAGCTAGTTGCAGCCTTTTGCCAGTACAGTTTCTACACGGAATAAACTATGAGTTTCCTGTAGTCAGTTACCTTGTCTTCATTCCTGCGCCAAAGAACCCGTGACTTAACACTGGTGACGAAGGTGGGATCCTGCTTCACTGAAAAAGAGTTGAAGTCTACGAGAGGAAGGCAGCGCACACCGGAGGGAAAAGGCATTTCCCCCCCTCTCTCAAGGTTGGCTAGCAAGCTATGATAGCGACCTCGTGCTCAGTGGACTCATTCCCTGAGCCTGGAAGCAGGATTCGGAAGGAAATGCAGGAACCAGCAAAGGAAGAATACCAAAGGTCGGGAAACTTCGAGAATTTAACGTGAAGCACCTGGAGGAATGGCCATCATATTTGTCCCAGGTAGAGAACTACCTCAGGGCAAATCAGATCGCGAAAGAAGGACTGAAGGCAGCAACGCTACTCTGCATGTACGGTCCAGCAACCTTTGATTTGGCCGACAACCATTTCGCGCTGACTCTGATTGAAGCGGTCTCCAATGCAGACCTCAAAAAGAAGCTAACCAGACATTTCCAGCCCAAGATGTCTGAATGGCTTGGCGGTTCAAGTTCGACCAGAGAGTGCAGCAACCCGGGGAATCAGCTTCCGAATTCATAGTGGGGCCGAGGCAGGCCACACATCTTTGCAAATTTTCAAATTTAGAAGAGCGACTACGAGACCAGCTCATCTGCGGTCTACGGGACCAAACGCTTCAGCAGAGACTCTTTGCCAGATCAAACTTAATGTTTTCTGAGGCACAAGATGAAGTGATGGCCAACGAAGCCACTGGGGGCGCAGTTCAAGCAGTACAGCCCGCCAAAATGACAAAGTTCGAAGAAACGGTCCACTTTGAGGACGCCAAACGCACTGATGAATCTTCCGAGGAAGAAGAGCTTGAAATCAACAGACTCCAAAAGCAACCCAACGTGCAACACCACAACAGCCAGCAGTGAGAGAACACTCACAAGGCAGTTCTCTTTCCTAGATGTAAGGGGTGTGCCGGCAACCGTTTTCACGCCGATTGCAGATTCTGATCATCCATGTGCAGAGCTTGTGGAAGGGCAGGCCACATTGCTGTGGTTTGCAGAGCCTACCAGAGAGACCGGCCACCCAAACACCAGTTGGAAGAACCGACTAGGAGAGGTACTGGGGCCCAGGGTCCGGTTAGTGTGGGGTGTTTCAGAAGCTGTAGAAGCGTGTGCCACACCGGGACTTGAATCCCCCTCAAACCTAAACTTAGGCTCTTGGTAGAGCTACAAGGAGTTCCATGTAAGATGGAATTGGACTCTGGCTCTGCAGTCTCAATTATTTCTCAACACACTTTTAACTTCGTGCGTAGGCGCAGTAACTTTTGGGCCAAACTAAGGCCCTCAGATATAATCCTAACTGACTTTCAAAATGCTCAAGTTAAAGTTAAGGGAGAAGCCACTTTGACGGTAAAATTTAAGGGTTTTTTTGGGCACCTGAATGTCATTGCAGTTGGGGGCCAGAGAACGAGTCTCATTGGACTCATAGGTATTCAGATTACTGGCATAAACTGGACACAAACTGCAAACCTCACGTCAGTATGTGAGGACTATGCAGATGTTTTTGATTCAGCCCTAGGAACATACACAGGCCCACCTAACTCATTTAAGCTAGATCCCAACATAGTTCCAATCAGGGTTAAGTCTCACAGGGTCCCTTTTGCCTTAAAATATAAAATTGATTCAGAAATCGATAAGCTTGTAGAACAAGGCGTGTTACAGCCTGTTTATGGTGAAACTCCTATAGTCACTCCACTTAAAGCCAAGGGGGAAATTTGCATTTGTGCTGACTATAAATGCACTCTAAATAAAGCCCTCAAGCAACACGCTTACCCGGTACCTGTGGTCAACCACATTTTAGCCTCCTTGCAAGGGGGTACTATCTTTGCTAAACTTGACTTAGCACAGGCCTATCAGCAATTGCCGGTTGATGAGGCCACAGCTGTGGCTCAGATGATCGTGACTCACAGGGGGGCTTTCAAAGTTAAACGCTTACCGTTTGGAGACAGTTTTGCACCAGGCATTTTCCAGGGAATCATGGAGCATACACTTAAGAGTATTCAGGGTGTCTGCCCTTATTTAATGATGTTCTCATTGCAGGGGACTCCCCAGAAGTGTTAGCCAGTAGGCTCAGGGCTGTTTTGCAGAGGCTTCACGAAGCAGGCCTCAAATTAAAAAAAGCAAGTGTAGTATTGGGGTTCCTTCAACAGAATTCCTGGGTTTCCGAATTGATGCCAAAGGCATTCACCCTGCTGATTCTAAAGTGAAGACCATTAAAATGGCTCCTAGGCCCAAATCCAAAGGAGAGCTACAAGCATTCTTGGGCCTCCTAAACCTCTACCACACATTTCTACCTCATAAGGCCGCACTAGCAGAGCCCCTCCACAGGCTTCTACAGAAAGCTCCATGGAAATGGACTAACTTACATGAAAAAAGTTTCCAGGACTTAAAAGCACTATTGTCAGAAAAGTCCACTGTAACTCACTACAAAGAGTCTACACCAGTATGTCTTGCATATGATGTAACTCCCTATGGGGTGGGGGCAGTTTTAAGCCACATAGAAAAAAAATGGAACACAGGTTTCTATAGCATTTTACTCACGGACATTGCCCTCTGCTGAGTGCATCTATGCTCAGATTGACAAAGAGGCCCTAGCCATCGTTGCTGGAATAAAAAAATACTATGACTATTTATATGGCAGGGACTTCACGGTCTTTACAGACCACAAACCTCTGTTGGGACTTTTCACAACAGACAAACAAACCCCCCACATACTGTCACCAAGAATGCTGAGATGGTCTATTTTTCTATCTGCATACACTTTTAAATTGATTCACAAACCGGGTAAAGAAATGGGCCATGCTGATGGCCTCAGCAGACTACCACTGCCACTAATGGAATCAGATCTGGCTCCAGCTGCTAGAATTCTGTCCATACAGGACATACCTGAATTTCCCCTCCATGCGGGTGACATTGCTGCTGAAACTGCCACAGATAAAATATTTAGTAGAGTATTGTCATTGGTATACATGGGCTGGTTGGATAAATGCCCAGGTTCTGAATTTCAAAACTATTTTGTTAGAAGGCATGAGTTATCTGCCCACAAGGGGTGCGTTTTATGGGGAAACAGAGACATAATTCCCACTTCCCTAAGAGACAGGGTTTTACAGTCATTACATGAAGGCCATCCAGGCATTGCAGAATGAAAGCTTTAGCTAGAAGCTACCTTTGGTGGCCTGGCCTTGATAAGGACATTGAGGCACAAGTCCATGGTTGTTATACATGCCAACAATTGAGGCCTGAAATACCACAGGCTCCAATTCACAGGTGAGAGGAAACGCACACTCCCTGGTCTAGGATTCACATAGACTACGCTGGGCCCTTTCAGGGACAGCTCTTCCTTATAGTAGTGGATAGCCACTCCAAACGGCTGGAAGTAATTCCAGTTCCTAACATGACTACTGCTAGGACCATCCAGGTGCTGAGAAAACTCTTTGCCAAACATGGGTTGCCAGATGTCTTAGTTTCAGACAATGGGGCCCAATTCAGTGCTGCTGAATTTCAGGCCTTCCTTAGAGCTAATCTCATCAGACATGCAACGTCTGCGCCTTTTCACCTGTCTTCTAATGGTCAAGCTGAACGCATGGTGAGGACAATGAAGGAATCACTCAAGCGCATTGTCACAGGTGACTGGCATCACAGATTGGCAGATTTTCTACTCGCCAGCATTCTATGCCCTGCACTGCTACAAGCCAAAGTCCTGCAGAACTACGTTGGGGGAGGCGATTGATCACTAAACTGGACAGGTTGCATCCAGATGGAGTGGCAGCAGAAGCCTCTTGACCAAAACCCCCGAGGGGGCTGCATATGGGCGATTGGGTTTGGGCCAGGAACTATGGACATGGGAATCTGTGGGTTCCTGGTCACATGACCAAAGCATCTGGACCCCTGTCTTATGAAGTGGGGTTGGAGGGAGGGCGAGTTGACAGATGACACATTGATCAGCTCAGGAAATGGTTTCCAGAATGGCCACTAAGTGAAGACTGCATCCTAAGTCCCTCCCAAGGTCCTCAAATTTGCAGCCAAACCAACCCTCACATGGACTTTCTGGACTTTTCCTTCTTAACTGAGGTGGAACCAGAGGGAGAAGTGGGGAGTCCTGGAATGCAACATGGATCCCCTGAAGGAGCAAGCCATCTGAACTTCAGCAACCGCTGCACCTACTCTGCTGATCAGTCTGACTCTGGGGTGGGCCAACCTGGAGAGGCCAGCCAGAGAGCATATAATCCCCTTGACTCTGGAGCACAAAGGGACACAAGTCTACCCAGCCCACTGGGTAAGCTGGTAGACCACAAGGTGATTGGAAGTCCAAGATGTTCCACTAGGGCACACAAGCCTCCTTCATATCTTGCTGATTATGTTGTAAAATAAAGAGCTATAATATTGTTTTATTGCTGTTTGCCACTATACTACAGAAACTAGTGCTATGTTGTAACTGTCTTAATGTGCTATCCATGAAGCCTATTCATTCAGACATTGTTTAATAAGGTTGTAACCTATATGGGTTGTTTTTTTCCTATTACTTTTATTTTTACTATGTTTTGATAATGAGTCTTGATAATTGCATTGCGACTAACTTGTGTTAATATTGTCTGATCTAAGAGGGGAGGGGTACTGGGCTCATTAGTAATACCACATGGGTTGCTGGAGAAGCTAATGGCTCTACAGCAACCCAGACTACAAGTCTCCAGTGATATAATTGGCTATCCCTAGGTGGCAATGGTTGTTTCAAACCTATTGGCTGCCACCTAGGGGATAGACTATATATTGTGGCTAGTTGCAGCCTTTTGGCAGTACGGTTTCTACACGGAATAAACTATGAATTTCCCTGTACTCAGTTACCTTGTCTTCATTCCTGCGCCAAAGAACCCGCGACTTAACACTTACTATGGCAGAAATTTTGTGATAGTTTACAGTATTTTTTTTACTGATTATAGTAATCTGTTTATTAATAAATAGCCAGTTTAGTGTAGTGATTAAGGCACCAGTCTACAACTGGGAGACTATGAGTTCTAGTCCTGCCTGAGATATGAAGCCAACTGGGTGGCCTTTGGGCAATCACTGTCTTTAAGCCCTAAGAAAGAAGCAGTGGCAAACCACTTTCAAAAATGTTGGCAAGGAAACTGCAGAGAATTGTCCCAGAAGCTAGGATTCAATATTGACTTAAAGGCACTACCATCAGCAACAACAAAAAAAATAGCAAACCACTGACTATTGATACAGTATATACAGTGTATATGTATAATATATGGTATTTTTCATCTTTGTTTGGTTGTTTTCTTTTGTTTTCTATTAAATGTTTTCTTTAAACTTCAAATTTTGTTTTGTTAAAAGTGTAAACTTAATTTTTTTAAAAAAATGTTTCCTCTTCAGCAGTCTTATCGTTATCATTAAATCTTGCATAAGGGCACTGAAAAAGATGCTAACCTTTAACCGGGTTAAACAGGGTGACATGATAGCAGTACTGCAGTATTTGAGGGGCTGCCACAAAGAAGAGGGCATCAAACTATTCTCCAAAGCACCAAAGGGCAGGACAAGAAACAATCATTTTAAACTGGCCAAAGAGAAAAGCAACCTGGAATCAAGGCAAAACTTCCTAACAGTGTGGACAATTAACCAGTGGATCAGCTTGCCTTCAGAAATTGTGGGTGCTCCATCAATGGAGGTTTTTAAGAAGAGACTGGACAGTCACTTGTCTGAGATGGTATAGGTTCTCCTGCTAGAGCAGTGGGCTGGACTAGAAGACCTCCAAGGTCCCTTCCAGATACTATTCTATTCTATTCTATTCTATTCTATTCTATTCTATTCTATTCTATTCTATTCTATTCTATTCTATTCTATTCTATTCTATTCTATTCTATTCTATTCTATTCTATTCTATTCTATTCTATTCTATTCTATGCCTGCAGATGTCAGTAATTGACTAATAGGACCTGGAGAAACCTGGATCTTCTGCTAATGAAAAACCTACATATGAACTGGGGTTTGGGATCTGGCTCCAGAAGCTAAATGCAGGTGCTCTGCCAGTGAGGCTAGCTAGATGTAGTTGTTGCATTCACTTTTTAAGAGCTTAGCTATAGATGTCCTATTTTATAGCTGTGACTACTATAAATCTAAGGTAATTACTGTAGCAAGTTTGATGCAGAGAAAAGGGCCAGAGAAGCTAGGCTGAAAATTTGAGATTTGTAGCCTCCTACATATTGTACAGGTCATTGTTTGTAACTAGGTCATCATTCAATCAGAGACGTTTTTGTTCAAAGGAAAAGATAAAAAGGAGATGAATCAGTTCCAGGGTCCTGGTACTTGAATCTATTTTCAAGAGACAAGTTCACACGTGGCTTAGGAAAGATTTCTGATTACAAGCAACTCCAAAGGAAATCAGTGAGCAGGCATAAATATGTAAACCAGAGCATCACCCCAAGTATTGCCTAATTATTCTGTCAGAGAAGTTCTGATTTTTCCATCTTTTATTTCAGACAATCACTCTGTCTTTTTTTCCCCCAATAGTCTCGGTTGCTTCGACTGTCTTGGGTCTGAAAGAGGAGCAGATCACAGCAAAGCAACTGCTTGAGCCTACTTTAAGAAAAGTAATTATGTCAAGCTGTTCCCCGCCAGCTGCCTGGATACTGCTATCTTCCGTAACTCCTGATTCTTAACTTTGATTCCCACCAGAGGCAAACCTAACAATGGAGGTGGTTGTGATTGTATACCACGCCTTCTTCTACCACTTCTGGGTCAGCTTAGATTTGTAAAGATTTGAACCATGAGCTTTTTGAGAATGGGTGGAATGCATGCGCAGAAACATCCCATTCCCCTGTCCGGTCTAAAATAAGAGGATCATTTTTTGTCCTACCTATTAAGATGAAAAAGGCTGAGGGGAACAAAGATCTTGAGGTGGAAACATAATATGTTTCTAATCAAAGTCTTCAAGGAGTGAATGTTATCCCATCAAGGAGCGAATGCTATCCCATTTTGTCGCTGTCTTCTAACTATAAGAATCCCTCGATAACAAGTTGTTACCTAAACTGTATTGGTGGTGGAGTTATGAACAATGTCCTTGAAGCAAAATGGAAGACAATTGGATTGTTTTTCAAAACTGTACAGCTTGCCTGCTGTTTACAAATGTGCTCCGCTCCCATTTATCCCGTTACAGAACAAACGGCCATTGATTTTCTCATATGTTGTTTCTTTCTTTCCTTCTTTTTTTTAAAAAAGCATCAACATCCAATGAATGTTAGATGCAAGGGTGCTTGTCTGTTAGTGCAGAATCTTTCCATTCCATTCCCCCTCAAAAAATAAGCCATGGATTGGCAAAGCCTTGTAATAGGTATTGATTTCTGACAATGAACAAGAATCAACCTGACTGAAGAGATTGCACAATTGCGACAATGATTCCCTTAATGGAGCTGTGTGTGTGTGTGTGTGTGTGTACTCACAAATCTATGCACATGCACAGAAAAAAAAACATGCATTTGAGGATTATGATTGCTTTAGAATGATGACAGCCAGAATATGGGGGAAATACAGAAAAGGAAAAAAAATGAAACAAAATAGATAAGATGAGCAGAGTTTGTGAAAAAAGATTAATATAACTCCAGCTCATATACTTACAACAGCCGAATGAGGTCATCCATTTATCAGTTTGCAAACTGAGCACTCATTATGTGTAGTGTGCTATCTGTGGGGCAATGAAAAAGAATTGCCGCACCGAGTACAGTTAATCCTCTACTTAAATTCATTTAGTGACCGTTCAAAGTTATAATGTCGCTGAAAAAAGGGACATGATCATTTTTCACATTTACGACTGTTGCACCATCCCCATGGTCACAGGATCAAAATCCAGATGCTTGGCAATTGATTTTATTTATTTATTTAGGACTGTCACAGTGTCCCAGACTCATGTTATCCCCTTTTGTGACCTTCTGACAAGTAAAGTCAATGGGGAAGTCAGGATCACTTAACAACTGTGTTACTAAGTTCACCACTGCAAAGATTCACTTAACATCTGTGGTAAGAAAAATCATAAAATGGGGCAGAAAACACTTAACAAATTTCTCACTTAGCAACGTAAATTTTGGGCTCAGTTGTTTTCATAAGTCAAGGTATCTATCAGGAATATTGCATTACCTTGATCTGAGAGGTGTGTAGAAAGCCCAAAATTTATGTTGTAAGCAGGACAGTTTGTTAAGTGAATTTTGCCCCATTCTGTGACCTTTCTTGCCACAGTTGCTAAGTGAATCACTATAGCTGTTAAGTTAGAGACCTGGTGGTTAAGTGATGAAGCTGGCTTCCCCATTGATGTTGCTTGGTTACAAAAGGTGATTACATAACCCCGGGACACTGCAACCATCATAAATATGTTTGACTTGTTTGTCTCCTTCTGTGACTTTTGATTATATCTTTTAAATAGTGTGTAGATAAGGTTCATCTCTAGGTGGGGTTGTTTTTTTTTTTTGGAGGTCTGAAAGTGTAGTTTACTCCATGCACTACCTTTGGGACAAACAGCAACCCGGGGGAACAATTTTCCATAGTTTACTAGTAGGAGACCCTATCAGGATGATGGATGCATCATGCATTAATAAATTAGCATACAATTTGGCTCTCACGTTGCATGGCTAGAGCAAGAGAGACACAAGATTTTAGAGCTGAAAATTTATTGACTCAACATTATGCTCAGTGCAAAATGGTCACCCAACATGTGCTCAAGTATTTCCAGAAAAGGAAATTTGACCAATTTCTAAGGCGGTCTATTCATTGTCAAATCTTTCTTTCTGTTTCCTATAAAGTTCAGCTAAACTCTACTTACTTATTCCAGTCCATCAGTTCTAGTCCTACTCCCTGGAGCAAAAGACAACAGTCAGACTAACTGAAATGCATAGTTTTGGTGAGTGGATAGGGAAAGGCAATTTATTATATTATGCCTCACACAGTGCTGGGAAAAAACAAATTCTCCAAGTTCACTTTTCCTCAGTTTGTGTTCAGTTTGATGAAAGAGATTTATTTTTTGTGATTTTTTTTCTCTCTCTCCAAAATTCTCATGAAAGGAGTAGGAGTAGAAACAAAGGCTGCTTGGATCCTAGTAGTATTTTGCTCCCACCAAAGCCTCAGGCATGACAGAAACTTGCTAAAATGAAATCCAGTTAATCCACCTCTTTTCTCCCAGAAAATACACTAAGTAGCCATTTCCTTTTAGATCCAACCTAGCAGAATATCTGTCCAAACCTTAACAAACATTCAAGACCCAAATTGACACAGTTGGAAATTTGATCTTAGTGACAAAGATGAAATAGGTTTATTCTATTCTTGTACATATGTAATAACAACATTGTTAAGATATTTTCTTTTTATTTTTCTGTCATCTTTCTGGGGTTCTGAAGCCTCCTTGGCTTCCCATACTTTCATAACGGAGCGTTTTCATTACACTAATCCCAAGAGGGAGTCCTGCCCTTGATAAATAATTGGACTATTTTCCTACCTAGATAGACACATTGGTTTGGACTCCAACTATTACATTCTTTTGACTCCCTAATTTGACAGAGAGGTTGTCTCACTTTAGGACCAACCAGATATCCCTAGAAAAACAACTGGTTGGAATGAAAGTGTGCTACTCATTTCCTAAGACTCTTCAGCCTGAAAAAGTAAAAAGAAAGAAGAATTATATTTAAAAAACAAATGTTAGGGGAGAAAACAATAAAAAAAAATTCTTAAAAATCTAGCATTTCCATCTAGCAAGTGATGAGTGAACATTTCTCCTGCTGTTATCAAAGAGTAGAAAAGAAGAAAAGCAGCAGCTTATTTGCAAAATGTGGACTTATATACATGCAATTGTAGGTTATGGCTTCTCAGGTCCTGTTGCTCTTCTGAAGGATAATTTATTTCTTTGCCTGTTTAGGAGCACAGTGACCTTCTAGATGGGCCTCAAGAGATCCTTACATTAGCTTCATTTGATGTCTTAAAGAATAAAGAATATTATAGTGTTTTCAATTACTTGCCTGAGGCTGTAAGCCAAATTCATTTCTTCACAATAGGGCTACAGAGCGCAGCGGATGAAATAATGGAGAATGAAGACTTAGAAAGTGACAAGTTGTTTTACCAAAATGAATACAGAATAGCATGGTGTAATTTTTAGTTGAAGATTAATTGAATTCTTCCTCAGACAAATAACACTGTAAGACTAACTAATTAATCTACTGAAACCTGGGGTAAGACTCCGCAGGCATACTGGGCAGTGGTCTGCTTGTAAGGTTTAGCAAAGGCCAAATGTCAGGTTCTATGGAAAATCTATAATCAGATTTCTTGACATTTAGATTGTTCTTTACAAACAGATGACTGCAGGTGGGGCAGAGAGAGTTAGATTGGGGTTAAATAATGACATGATGGCCGTTTGTTTGTTTGTACTCTCCTCCCCCAAAATGCTTCCTCTCTGCATTCTTTCTGAATCTCTCTCATCATCCCAATCCTGGGAAAATAATCAAAATAGAGCCTATCTCATCTACTTTTCAGATATTTTGTGTCTGGAAGTGATATGACATTTCCCTTTCATCCTGCACAATGAACTGATGGGATTGGACATGATGAGAAAGAGTTACCCTGACATTAACCAATGAATTTAGTAATTATGAACTCTCAATTTGCAAAGGAGGCACAGTTATCTGTTCCGCATGGGAGAAGACCACTGTTTTTTTAATTCAAAGTGTAGAAGAAATGATATTCATGAAATTCCAGATAGACTTATTGTGTCTCAAGTGTCATTTTGCAGATTTTTTATATCTAACCTGTGCCTACTTTCAGCTACCCTGTTCATGTTAATGGCTCTGTTTCAGAGTCTTAACCCTAAAATCTTCTGGTGCTTAGCCAAACCTGGTGCTAAGCAGAGAAATCCCAGCATACCCTGCAAGGACTAATCATCTAGGGATCCTCAAATGGGAAGACACAATTGCCAATCATCATCAGACTGTTACAAGAGCTGCATAGCCTTTGTATAGCCTTTGCATTTTATCCTGTTTTGTGTTTTCCTTACCAATTCATAAATCCCTGTCATTTTCAGCAAGCAGCATTTATCTAACAATAGCCCCTGGCAAGAGTTGTTTGTTAGCCATACATAACTCTTGTGTTGCTTTCTACCTGATGGGCAAGGTGTTATGGAACCCCATTGCAGATACCTTGGCAAAGATGTTTACTCCACTTAAATCAATGTTGTGCCTGGTGTCCAGCATACTACTTGTGGGCATGAAATTCAAAAGGAAGACTCAGAAGGATGGGCCTGCCAATGAGACTAACCAACAATGTTTGATGGAGGTCTCCTGAGCTGGCTCTTGGACTGAATCCAAAATCAATTTTCAATTAGTGGGCAACTGGTATTAGCTAGTAAAACTGTGAAGAAAAGTACAAAAGGAGAAAATCAGAGCTGAATAGCAGGAGAGAAGCATGCAAATCAGTAATTGCTTTCCCTTCAATCAAATGCACAATAGCAACTAAACAGCACAGGAGTATGCTGAGCTATCCAAAAACAGGGAGACAAAGAAATAAACTTCAGAGTGGATATTAGCAAGGATGGTAAGGTGAGTAAATTTTTAGGCAGATCTGGATTATTTATTTTTGCAAACAATACCTTTAAGATGATGGATGGTTTCTGCAAGACCTGGGGATGAAGTCATCTAGAAAGGTCCAAATTTACACTCTTTGCAGTCCTTACTACCATGGCCAGAGGTGGATGCCCACCGTTTTACTTCAACAGCATCTGCAGTTGATTGTACTTGGTGCAACATACGAAGGTGATTCCTTATTCTATAACTGTCACTGGATAACAGGTAGTGACTTAAATCTTGAGGATGATTCCTCAGAGGAGGAGGACAAGTTAGTACATCCTAGAGAGATCCCTGCATTGGGTGAGACTTGATTTTTAATAGACGATAGTCTCTGATCCTAAATTGTGATCCAATGGTTGGATCCTAGATTCTGATCCAATCTTGACTGCACTAAGTCCATAACAACAGCAGTTCTGTGCTACCAAGTAGAACACTGAGAGATGCAGAAGTGTGCAATTACAGGAAAGATCTCCTGGGGAGTAATATTATATTGGAAATAGGCAACTTAGTAACCTACAATCTGAATATGTTTGATGAGCACCAACTGGTTTAGTATTTTGTTGTTGTTGTTAGTTGCGAAGTCATGTCCGACCCATCGCGACCCTATGGACAACGTTCCTCCAGGCCTTCCTGTCCTCTACCATCTTCTGGAGTCCATTTAAGCTCACGCCTACTGCTTCAGTGACTCCATCCAGCCACTCATTCTCTGTCGTCCCCTTCTTCTATTGCCCTCAATCTTTCCCAGCATTAGGCTCTTCTCCAGTGAGTCCTTCCTTCTCATTAGGTGGCCAAAGTATTTGAGTTTTAGCTTCAGGATCTGGCCTTCTAAAGAGCAGTTAGGGTTGATCTCCTCTAGGACTGACCGGTTTGATCGCCTTGCAGTCCAAGGGACTCGCAGGAGTCTTCTCCAGCACCAGAGTTCAAAGGCTTCAATTCTTTGGCGCTCAGCCTTTCTTATGGTCCAGCTTTCACTGCCATACATTGCAACTGGGAAGACCATAGCCTTGACTATACGCACTTTTGTTGACAGGGTGATGTCTCTGCTTTTTAGTGTGCTGTCTAGATTTGCCATGGCTTTCCTCCCCAGGAGCAAGCGTCTTTTAATTTCTTGGCTACAGTCCCCGTCTGCAGTGATCTTGGAGCCCAGGAAAATAAAATCTGTCACTACCTCCATTTCTTCCCCATCTATTTGCCAGGAATTGAGAGGGCCAGATGCCATGATCTTGGTTTTCTTAATGTTTAGTTTCAACCCAAGTTTTGCACTCTCCTTCTTCACTCGCAACAAGAGGCTCTTTAGTTCCTCTTCACTTTCTGCCATTAGAGTGGTATCATCTGCATATCTTAGGTTGTTGATGTTTCTTCCGGCAATCTTAATTCCAACTTTTGATTCATCTAGCCCTGCCTTTCTCATGATGTGCTCTGCATATAAGTTAAATAGGCAAGGCGACAGTATACAGCCTTGCCGGACTCCTTTCCCAATTTTGAACCAATCAGTGGTTCCGTGTCCAGTTCTCACTGTTGCTTCTTGGCCCGCATATAGGTTTCTCAAGAGACAAATAAGATGGTCTGGTATGCCCATCTCTTTAAGGACTTGCCACAGTTTGTTATGATCCACACAATCAAAGGCTTTAGCATAGTCAATGAAGCAGAAGTAGATGTTTTTCTGGAACTCTCTAGCTTTCTCCATGATCCAGCGTATGTTAGCAATTTGATCTCTAGTTCCTCTGCCTCTTCGAAATCCTGCCTGTACTTCTGGTAGTTCTCGATCCACATACTGCTGGAGTCTAGCTTGTAGAATTTTAAGCATAACTTTACTAGCATGTGAAATGAGTGCTATGGTGCGATAGTTTGAACATTCTTTGGCACTGCCTTTCTTTGGAATTGGAATGTAAACTGATCTTTTCCAATCCTGTGGCCACTGTTGAGTTTTCCAAATTTGCTGGCAAATTGAGTGTAGCACTTTTACTGCATCGTCTTTTAAGATTTTGAATAGCTCAGCTGGAATACTGTCACCTCCACTAGCTTTGTTGTTGCTCAGCTTTTCTAAGGCCCACTTCACTTCACATTCTAGGATGTCTGGCTCGAGGTCAGTGACCACCTCATTGCGATTGTCAGGGACGTTAAGCTCATTCTTGTATAGTTCTTCTGTGTAATTTTGCCATCTCTTCTTAATCTCTTCTGCCTCTCTTAGGTCCCTGCCATTTTGGTCCTTTATCATGCCCATTTTTGCATGAAACGTTCCTTTCATCTCTCCAATTTTCTTGAAAAGATCTCTGGTCCTCCCTATTCTATTGTTTTCTTCTATTTCTTTGCACTGTTCATTTAAAAAGGCATTCTTATCTCTTCTAGCTATTCTTTGGAATTCTGCATTTAATTGGGCATATCTTTCTTTTTCTCCCTTGCCTTTCGCTTCCCTCCTTTCCTCAGCTATTTGCAAAGCTTCCTCAGACAGCCATTTTGCTTTCTTGCATTTCTTTTTCTTTGGGATGGTTTTGGTTGCTACCTGTTGTACAATGTTGCGAACCTCTGTCCATAGTTCTTCAGGCACTCTGTCTATCAGATCTAATTCCTTAAATCTATTTGTCACCTCTACTGTATATTGAGCAGGGATATGATTTAATTCATACCTGAGTGGCCTAGCGCTTTTCCCTACTTTCTTTAATTTAAGCCTAAACTTTGCAACAAGAAGCTCATGGTCTGAGCCACAGTCAGCTCCTGGTCTTGTTTTTACTGACTGTATAGAGCTTCTCCATCTTTGGCTGCAGAGCATATAGTCAATCTGATTTCTGTGTTGTCCGTCTGGTGATGTCCATGTGTAAAGCCGTCTCTTGGGTTGTTGGAAAAGAGTGTTTGCTATGACCATCGTATTCTCTTGACAAAATTCTATCAGCCTGTGCCCTGCTTCATTTTGTACTCCAAGGCCAAACTTGCCTGTTATTCCAGTTATCTTTTGGCTTCCTACTTTAGCATTCCAATCCCCCATGACGATAAGGACATCATTTTTGGGTGTTACTTCTATAAGGTGCTGTAGGGCTTCATAGAACCGGTCAATTTCATCCTCTTCAGCACCGGTGGTTGGGGCATAGACTTGGACTACTGTGATATTGAATGGTTTGCCTTGGATTCGAACTGAGATCATTCTGTCATTTTGAGGATTGTATCCCAGTATTGCTTTTCCTACTTTTTTATTGACTATGAAGGCTACTCCATTTCTTCTGAGGGATTCTTGTCCGCAGTAGTATACCTGATGGTCATCTGAATTAAATTCACCCATTCCTGTCCATTTTAGTTCGCTGATACCTAAGATGTCGATGTTTAGTCTTGTCATCTCTTGTTTGACCACGTCCAGCTTTCCTTGATTCATGGATCTTACATTCCAGGTTCCTATGGAGAAAAAATCTTTACAGCATCGGACTTTCCTTTCACCACCAGACATATCCACAGCTGAGCGTCCTTTCGGCTTTGGCCCAGTCGCTTCATTCTTTCTGGCGCTACTAGTACTAGCCCTCTGCTCTTCCCCAGTAGCATATTGGACGCCTTCCGACCTGAGGGGCTCATCTTTCAGCGTCATATCGTTTTGCCTTTTGGTACTGTCCATAGGGTTTTCATGGCAAAGATACTGGAGTGGTTTGCCATTTCCTTCTCCAGTGGATCACGTTTTGTCAGAACTCTCTGCTATGACCTTTCCGTCTTGGGTGGCCCTGCATGGCATAGCTCATAGCTTCATTGAATTACGCAAGCCCCTTCGCCACAACAAGGCAGTAATCCATGAAGGGGTGGTTTAGGATAGGGTCTTTAATAGTGTTTTTAAAAAATTCTTTTCATCAGTCCTTCTATTTGAGGATCATGGAGCAAGAAGGCAAAAGAGTGTCCTGGAAGCCAACAACTATGCAGATAGTGTCACCAAAAAGGGTTGTATTCTGTGAGAATGGACTGGAGAATTGAAGGATCAAAAAGATGGGATACATCATATAAAAATTGGGAAGACGTATTTGACAGATGCCTCACCAGCCTCACCAGAAAGGCATTAAACTTGAACAAAAGGGAGAAGTGGAAAAAGTCAGGAATGAATGCACAGCCGAGGACTGGGGTTAAGAAAATGGTACACAAATGAGAAACTAGAGGCCAGGATAGGAACTCAGTGGTTTGAATATTCCACAACAGAGACAGAAGTGAGTGGTACTCAGAATCTCATGTGTTTTTATACTAGTGTACAGACAAAATCAATTGTCTGCTTTGAATACTAGAAGAAGCAGAAGTAGAAATCCTACCTCAGGAAGAGAAGTGTGATGTCACAGGCATGACTGAAACTTGATGGGATAATACTCATGTTTAGCCCACAGCATTGGAAGCTACAATTCACTCAAAAGGAATAAACCAAAAAGACAACTCTTTTGTTCATAGAAATGCTTTAGGAGACAATCTTCATATTACCCTGTAAAGCAGGAGCTCTGTTTCCCCCACCCCCCTTCCCCACCCCCAAATGTGGTGGGTATTTGGAAGACCATTGGTTCCCCAATCCTACCTTAAAGTTCAAAAATAGATGATCATCTTTCTTTAAAATAAATTGTTGTAACCCTTTAGAACAACAAGGGTTATTTCTGTGTTGAGGAATAGCTACATTAATGGGAAGGAACAACCATAGGTATCCAGCAGCTTTCACTTTATAGCAATAGATTTTTATCAACTAACTCAGTGGTACATTTCCTTTATTAAAAACAGATGTAGCAAAGAAAGAGAGAACAATTAAGAAGACATAAGAGACTTATAAGATAAAATAGGTCAGTGGTTCTCAATAGGCATTCTGGGGATTATTGCAATTCATACAGGTAATGCATATCATTTCTGGTATGAGTAAACTAAAAGTAAAATACATTTTCTCCCCATTGCCTGAAATTGCACAAAATCACCAAAACCACACAAAATTGACTTTCTGGCCTTAAATCTTCAAAATTTCTGATGGGAACCATAAGCTTTCCTGAAATGTAGCAAGCTCATGAGTTTTCAAACCTTTTAAAAATCATTTTATTAAAAAAACATAATAAAAAAGTAATGTATGGTGGGTATCCCACAAATACCACTTGGAGAATCACATGTGCCAGGATATTCAGAGGAGTATTAATCCTTGGCTTATGTATTGACCTGGAAACTTTTTAACCAAAATGAATTGGTTTCATAAAAAGAATTTAGGGACTTCTGCATTAGATCACAGATAGCAAGACAACAATTTATTCCATTACTTCTGAACACCTTTAAAATAAAGAGCCAACTCTCTCAGCATCCGAAAAACTCTTCCAGCCCCTAAACCTAAGACAACCTTCTTCTTTTTCTCTATTGGCTTTCAGATATCAAGTGACTTCTTCTGGGTACATCAAGATTTGAAGAAGGAAGAGTGAAGGAAAGTTCAAAGTTGTGACTGTCAGACCTGCCTCAGCTTGAATCCCAATGTCAGTGTTCCAATAGATGAAACCAAAGAACTTCAAGGCAAAAATTCTTCCTTAAAGAACATTTTATTCATGAAACAAAGTATTGCCACTATATAGTTGAACCCAAAAACTAATTTCCCTTCTCCCATATACAAAGTAACAAAGTGCAATTCCCACTCCCAATAAGCTGTCATAAATCACATTCTCCAATTAACCTAAAATGTGGGCTTTCTCCCCAGCTCCTCAGCCTGCCAAAACATTATCATCTCGTGCTAATAACAAAGCAGCATTGTTATTATGGCTAGCTGAGCTCAAGCTTTCATCCCAACACGCCTCCCTCCTGCAACTGATTTCTAAATACCAGAAAAAGCATGTAAAAAGAAAAGAGAAAATGGCTGCAATTTTCATCAGTTGTCAAAGCGGGAACATCCAATGGTTACAGCGTTGACACTCTAATTAAGAATGAGTCTTTAACTCAGGGGTGTTCAGCATGCCTGGCTGAGGAATTCTGGGAGTTGAAGTCCACAAGTCATAAAAAGGCCAAGTTTGAAGACCCCTGCTTTAACTCCATTTGTTGAGAAAGGGATAGTTTACTAGAAGCCAAGTGGATTACAGTAGTGCATAGCCAGAACTGAAAATCATGTGCCAAAATCCCCAAGTCCAACTTCTCCCTCCTTTAGTTGCCTCCCCTCACTGGCCTACCATGTCCAATCAAATTCAAACAAGATGTTTTCAGAATGGTCACTTCAGATGTAGGTTTTGTATGCCGCTGCGTTCCGTTCCCAGCCAGGTGACCTTGAAGCATCCCCCCCACTCCCATCTTGCCCCCCTCGAGTTCATGGCAGATGGTACTGAATGATTGCAAAGTGCAAATGTGAGATGGTAGCTGTAAGTACATATCTGGAAAAACTGGACAACACAATCTTTCCTATGGTGGTGAGAGGTCCTGCATTTTTATTTAAATGATGGTACATGTTTCTAAATGTGCGATTATATCAATAAGACAACAGAAGCAAATATATACCACCTTTTTCTCCCTTTTCTTTTCTGAGGATACCTGCTGTCTTTTTGGGTGTGGACTAAATTACTTTCCATCTAAAAGCCCCAATTCCTTTTCTGCTTTATTTTTGTTCATTTCACCCTCATGCCATCGGCAAAATTCTACTTCTACTTCTACATTCTGTATGGATATTGTTATGTACAATTCAGTGCAATTAACTGCTAGAGAAGAAATATAGTGCATTTCTATAGGTCTTCTTGGAATTTTCCTTCCTTTGAAAGGACCACAATTGAATCTTCGGAGGCCCAGGCTCTGTCTTTCTGCCTGGAAATCCTTAAAAATCAGATTGATTTTTTTAAGCTGGATTGTACCCTATTTCACAGCATAAACTTTGTTAGCCCATGAAGAGAATCTTATTTATGCATTGGGAAAATCTGTGGAAAAAGATGGTACAAACTTTGTGTCTCTTGCAGCTACATAGAAACATAGCAATATATCCCTGTATAACATAGCATTGAAATATAGAAACATAGTAGAGAAACTATAGAGACATGGCAATGTGATTTGAAAACAGTTACTGTGAAGGATATATCTATGATGGGTATCATATCTAGGATATAAAAAATGAGTAGCTACTAGATGGCAGGAAAGAGATTTTTTAAAAAACGTAACTATATGCTGCATTCTAGAGGTTGACTCAAATTTTGCAGCTCAGATATGGTTTAAAAATGGTTTAAAGGTTTTCCCTAAGCATTGAAATCTGTACAAATGTCATGTGGAAAGAAATATTGAATATATGGAAATTTAAAATAATTTATTTATTTAAGAGATGACATATATGTTCATACCAACGTATTGGTCCACCTCTTCCTCATTTCTTTAGTTGCTCTTGAATTGCCATTGGTTTATTTTTCTTCTTAATTTGGTATTGTTTAGTGTGAGTTTTTTGTTTTGTTTTGTTTTACAAAGCAAAGTCCCTCTTTAAAGGAGCAAAGCCCTTTTATACACAACTTGAGTATTTGATATAAATAAATAAATATACTGGGAGAGAATAGTATATTTTCAATGTTTTTCTTGATCTTCTCTTGCTTACTAAAAATAATGTATAAAAGCCTGGAGTTTGTACACCTTCAGATTTTAGCTTCATTAAGATCTGCACAAAGCTATAATATCACTATGTGGCCTTGTCCTCTCTATGTGGTTTAAATCTCAGATTCATATCTGCAAGATGATATTAACAATGATGAAGAATCGCTGGGGTATTAGTGAAGGTATTGAATGAGGACTGGAAACTCAATGATTGATGGGACCACATCTCCCAACCATGCAGGGTTATTGCTATGGTGATCAAATAAAGACAGGTTTGAGCTCCTGGAGAAAAGATAGAAGAAAAATAAATATAGGTCAAAAGCCTGTCCCAATTCCTGAACATCTACAGTTTGGTTGACTGAATTCTCCATGCCCTTTTCTCCTTTCACTTCTCATGACATCACTGCCTAAAGGAATCTCACCCTCTTCCCTTTTCGCATTGAAAAAATATAAACTAATCTATGTGTTATGGAATGACATGGAAATGAGGCAGAAAAATGGAAAGGTATTCATTCTAATATTTTAGAATGGAGAATAAACACTCCATTCTGAATATCTAAAAATCTGTAATGTGGAGGTTCACATTTTTAAATACCTGGCCTTGTAAAAGAAGCTCCCAATAAAATCAGTGCTCTCAAACTCCAAAAAAGAGATTCTGGCCTAGTCTTTCTAAGGTAGAAGTATTTTTCAGTTATTGGGAATTCTGAATATAAGGCACCTTCTAAAATATGTGTGACTATTTGAAGTGGTACCATTTATCTTGCTATCTTCATTGTGTGTAACCTGTACAGATCTTACCTAAATTATTGCTTTTTCAGAATGTTAGAGAGACAATCAATTGTTCATTCTTTGATGAAGTCATGTGGCTTTCCAATTTTGCTTCAGTCGTGGTCTAGACAGATATTGTATTCTCTAGATATTAGATTAGGCAGTTGCTGTGTGTTTCTTTCCTACCTTCCTTCACTTCTGAAATGCAAGGACAGTGATGCCAACTGTACAACTGTATGTGTATGTATGTATGTACATATATATATAATATATATATATATATATATATATATATATATATATATATATATATATATATATATATATATATATATATATATATATATATATATATATATATATATATATGTGTGTGTGTGTGTGTGTGTGTGTGTGTGTGTGTGTGTGTGTGTATGTATCTCCTGGGTGTAGACATTTGAAGTTAGTAAAAATAAAAATGATGAACTCAAGGATATAAGAGAAAATTCTTCTTTATTGCTGAGCTTTTGTCAACAAGCTGTTGACATCATCAGAGCAAGGGCTGAATGATAAGGGAGTCAGTACATACACTTGTATGGCAGTTATAACATTCAAATTGTGGAATGTGGGTGTGGCCTGTTCGTGACAAGCTTGCTCGTTTATAATCACAGTGGTTCCGGCTTTGCTGGAAAAGGCCGGTCTCTGGTTGATTTTTAAAAGTTGCACCTAGCAGCTGCTTGGCACCTAGGCACTGTGATTATAAACTAGCGAGCTTGTCACGAACAGGCCACAGATAGTGTGTGTCCCAACCACCAAGAATGATACCAGACCCATACTCATGATAACATCACATGACATCACCACCACACAACCATTCAAAAAGCAAATCCGAACCCACAACGATAACGTCACACAACCACAAAACAGAAACCTAACTACAGCTGCAACATCAGCCACTTTAAACCCCTCCAAACCACACAATAAGCAAACTGACACTCACTATAAAAACATGGCACCACCACAAACACGGAGCCGAACATAAGCAGCACAACTCACCAGTTCAGGTCTAAGGCTGGCAGCTGAGACCAGCCCATCCACTCAAAACACATCCCCACCCAATCAGAACACAGCCCCCATTCAAAACACACTCCCACCCAATCAGAACACAGCTAACCCCCCACCCAATCAGAGCACACCTCCACCCACAGACCACACCCCCTCTGGCAGTTTAAAAAAGAGGAACAAACAGCCACTACCACACACTTCTCCCAGAAGAACGAAGCTGAAGCCACCAGCCTGAGGATGACGGATGAGATTTCGTCGAAACGTTGCCCTGATACCTCCAATTCTACGTGGGAAAAAACCCGAATGACCAAAGATACACACACACACACACACACACAAACACACACACATACAGCAGATCCTATCCTCTCTCTAGTGCGTTATCTAAGCTACTTCTTGAATTTGCTCATCTAGGATGCTCTAAATCTTCTATAGTATAAAAGAATACTAGTCAATAAAACTCTTAACAGGGTAACTTATGTACACTAAAAACAGTTTAGGGGGAAAAGCAGAGAGTAATTAAATTTTCAGCAAAAAATGCTATAAAGCCCACAAATACATAGAACCTTTTACAAGTGACATGGCATTGGTAGTGATAAAACAGATCAGACATGTCAAACTCACAACGTCATATGACATTGCACGACATATCAAAGCTTTTTCCCCATTGCCTGCAATGGGGTAGGCGTGGTTTCCTCGTGATGCATCCTGCCTGTGGGTCAGCAGTTTGACACCCCTGAAATAGATGTTTCAATTGTTTTTATGAATTTTTGGATGTTTATTGAAATTTTAAGTATCCTTATGTGTGCATCACCACCAGCAAATGTAATTAATTTTTTTCTAAACATATATAATTTATGGCATACTTATTCTCTTTAATAAAAAAGGAATCTAAAGACTTAAGAAGATGAATTGCCCCAAAACCTTAATGAGCTTTTATATCTTACTCCGTACTTGAACTATCTTTAATGACTTTTTACTGTTAAGATGTCCTTTAAGTTTATTTACCAGCCATTTTATGCGTCAAATAAAGCTCACCCGGCCTGCTGTCTTCTTGCCATGTCATCTCTGTGTTTCATAGGGGGGGTAGGGCTGTTGTTGAAAATTAAACACACAACTAGTAGTTTCTGTTCTTTTTATTTTAATCACTCCATTAGACAACTAAAGTAGACCAAGAAATTGAAATGCCAACTAGTTGAATTACCGTAATCTATCTATTCTCTTCTAGGTTGGACAGATACACAAACCTACCAAATACATTCCACAGAAGAACTACTACATCATGATTCAAGGAGAAGGAAATGATTAGGTCGAGTGCTAGTTGATTGGCCTTTGTAATTGTCATGTTAAAAACTGCCTAATCACCTTTCTTTGTAACTTTACAAAGAACCATTTCGGAGGTAATTATGTCAGTCATCAAACCACTCCTCTTCACCCTCCCCCAATCTAAAACAATGCAGATAATGTAGATGCAAAACCAGAAAAAATATTGCTGTGGAAATAAAAAAGGCTCATGCTGAAAAAGCAATATATATCTATTCTAAAATAAATATGTATTTACTAAAAAAAATGTTCAAAAATATCTTTAAAGCAGGGTGGCTAATAATATAAATAATAATAATAATAATAATAATAATAATAATAATAATAATAATAATAATAATAATAATAATAAGAAGAAGAAGAAGAAGAAGAAGAAGAAGAAGAAGAAGAAGAAGAAGAAGAAGAAGAAGAAGAAGTCATCGGGAAGCTGACTGACTTGAAATTTTCCCCCGCCATCTGTGATTGGATTCAAGACTTTCTTAGGGATCGGTTACAAACAGTGAGGGTCGGGTCTGCTTTGTCCACCCCCCTGAAGCTTTGCACCGGCAAAGCTTAGCTGTATGCTTAGCCCCTACCTGTACTCTTTATACACTTATGATTGTGTATCATCTGACCCATCCACTGCGATAATCAAGTTCGCAGATGATACAACTGTGGTGGGTCTTATTATAGGTGGGGATGAAACAGCATATAGGGCGGAGGTACAAAAACTATCCATATGGTGTAGTAACAACAACTTGCACCTAAACATCGGCAAGGTGAAAGAGATGGTGTTAGACTTCCAGAGAAAAAAGGAGGAACCTGCCCCACTTTACATCGGGGAGGACTGTGTAGAGAGAGTTTCCTCCTTTAAATTTCTGGGAGTTTACCTCTGTGAAGATCTGACCTGGAAAGTTAACACAACCCAGGTGGCTAGAAAGGCCCAACAGAGGCTTCACTTTCTTAGGGTCTTGCGGAAGAACAGGGTAGAACAACAGCTAATGACCCTCTTTTACTGGTCTACTATAGAGAGCGTCCTCTCGTATGGTATTGTGGTTTGGTATGCTGGTCTGACAGCCGCGGACAGGAAAGTATTACAGAGGGTAGTGAGCACAGCACAAGACATTGTGGGCTGTTCCCTGACACCACTGGATGACATCGCCAGGGCTCGTTGCCTTGGAAGAGTGAGGAAGATTCTCAGGGATGACTCACACCCTGGACGGTATCTCTTTACTCTCCTACCATCCGTACCAGCCATACCAACAGGCTGAAAAATAGCTTTTATCCGTGGGCTGTTAGGCTTTTAAATGGTACATAATCTTATGCAGAATTCACTTGGGAGGCCGGTGTGTGGTGTAGTTGGTTCACATGGTGTGGTAGGATGGAGGGTTTGTTGTCACTGTGTGTTGGGGGGAGAGAGCACGGGGGAGGCTCAGCTAATCTCAATGTACACATGTTGTACTTTGACAATAAAGGTTTATTATTGATAATAAACTTGGACATAATTTTGTATGTTCACTTAAAGAAACAATAATAATAGAAAGCAAAGTTCTCAGATTTAAAAATCAGACTTGTTTGAAAAAAGCAGCATCTTGAAAATGTTGGTACAGATGTTTAGCTTTGTCTCCAAAACAGTCATAAATCAATCATTGCTGCAATAATGTTTATTTTTCATCCAAGCAAAGGGACTTTCCTTCTACCTTCCCCCACCGTTTTTTGTCATCTCAGAATTACTCTCAAAAATTGAGTTATGGCCATAATGTCAGAAATAATATATTTTCTACATGCTACAAAAGAAAATGGGCTTAAAAATAGGCTGTTGATATCATGTCCAGCAAATGACCAATTAGTCGGCTGTGGTGCAATATATAACAGTTTTATCTACTTTCAAAGAGCTTTCAAAATGTTCACAACAAATAAAGTTAAATATAAAAATGCAGCAGTAAATGTTCACTGTGTGAAAAAAACCCCTCCTCTTTGCCCCCTAAGAGATGTCTGATTCTAAACTAAGTGTGTATGTGTGTAATTGCTTAGACTTTTGCAGAGGGATATTTGCAGAGAGATATTTGCAGAAGGAGTAAAAAAAAAAAGTTAAGATGGCAGCCATGACTATTCAACCTAAAAAAATTTTTCTATCCTAGCTCAGCCAAAATCTTAACTCGCTTTTCTTATACTTCACTCCATAGACATCCCTGCTGGGCAGGTATGTTCAAATAAGTCTTGCTCAGTTCAAAAGATATTAACCATCAGCAAGCACAACATTTGCAGGTTAACAATTGTTATGTGTGCATATGTGGCTGGCTGATTGATTCATTTATTTATTTCTGCATGTTTTCCATAGGGGATGTAACTCCTTATCCCAGAAAGCCATCTACTGCTGTGTGAAGAAGCATAATGGATATTCCGATTAAGTCTGTGTCAGACAGGTCACTGAAAAAATTGAAATGAAGTCATTGATTATTCATTAGTAATTCAGCCGGTGCAGCCGGGCAGATGAAAATCTGTGTTTCACATCTTTTCATAGAAGGAACAATGGCTACTGATGATTCAGCATTATTTGTATGCTGTTTTATTTCGTGTGTCAAAGGGACTCCCCACAACCGTATGAATGGATACAATGGCTATGTATATTTTTGAAATAGATATTTCCTCCTAGCTGTGATTCCAACAGATTAGGTAAAAATCATAAGTGAATTTGGAAGTTTAACTGCAAGGGCGTCCTCCTGGATTCGCGGCTCAGTTTTGAAGACCATATAGGAGCCGTGACCAGGGGGGCCTTTGCCCAGGTTCGCCTGGTGCGCCCAACTTAGACCAAGATGCCCTGCACACAGTCACTCATGTGCTCGTGACCTCCCGAGTGGACTACTGCAACGCTTTCTACATGGGGCTGTCCTTGAGGACCACTCGGAGGCTTCAGCTGGTGCAGAATGCAGCCGTGCGGGTTGTGATGGGGGTTTCCCGATACTCCCATGTAACACCTCTGCTCCACAAGCTGCATTGGCTTCCGGTTGCCCTCTGGGTGAGATTCAAGGTGCTGGTGATGACCTATAAAGCCCTAAATGGCTTGGGTCTGGGATATCTGAGGGAACACCTGCTGCCAGCATCAAGCTCCCTTCATCCTGTGCGCTCCCACAGGGAGGGTCTTCTCAGGGTACCGCCGGTAAAAGATTGCCGGCGGATAATATCCAGGGGGAGGGCCTTCTCTGTGGGTGCGCCTGCCCTTTGGAACCAGCTGCCCGTAGAGCTTAGGACTGCCCCTGACCTTCGCTCATTCCGCCGGGACCTGAAGACTTGGCTCTTTGAGCTTTCTGGCCTGGACTGAGAGTATTAATTGGGGTTTTAATTGGATTTTAATTGGGGTTTTATATTTATTCAAGGTCTAAATGTAATCATTTTAACTGTTCTTAATTTTTGTAATTGTTGTATTGTTATTTTAAAAACCTTGTGAACCGCCCTGAGTCCTACGGGAGAAGGGCGGTATATAAGTCTAATAAAGATAAAGATAAAGGTTAGGTCCCATTAAACATCTCTTTCTGGGACGTGTTGTATGAGAGCAAGAACTGAAGACAACATGGTAGATTTGCTGCTGTTAGACTTGTAGAATTATTGGATTAATGGCCTTATCAAACAGTAGCAAGCTCAGTTGAGTTAAATACAGCTTACTCACATATAAGTAGTAATCAACATGGAGCTGTCTCTAGCAGGGAATATAGACATAGGGGCCTTTCTGTTTATTCTGTGAGCATCCACATACTATTTTGTGGGGAAAAAATCTTTGGGAGCTACTTAACAGCCTCATTGACAGCTATTTCAATGTAGTACATTGTGAGCTTTAAACATTGCAATCCATCATAGAAGTATATATACAGTAATCTACTAGGGACAGATCTTCTTAAATTTACTTATACTCAAGTACAGCTTTTTCCTAGCCTGATGACCACAAGATCTGTTGAACTTCATCTTCCAGATTCCTCAGCTGGCAGGATTATTTCCTGGGAAATAATGGAGGCCAGAGGTTAAGGAAATCTGAGCTTTGAGGTTTCAGGAATATATAATATCTGTAGAGCTAGCCTAGAGAATAATCCTGAATAACTGTTGGATGAGATACCAAGAAGCATGTTCTTTATAAGGAGAACTTACACAACTTGTGTCATGATGTTGGATCCATATTCATTATAATATATGTTTTCTCATCTGTGCCTCATCTAGATGCCTGTGATTATGAAATACAATGGGAGGAAACTGACAGAATCTTCTCAATAGACTCTTCTATGGAATGGAGAGATGAATGAAAAAATGAATGGAGTTACTACCATCTTATTCTCCAGTCAAAGATGTCCATGAACACACACACACACACACACACACACACACACACACAAACTGCAAAGAGGAATGCTAAATTGTTTTGGAAATGTGCATGTTGAAAACATGTTGCTTTTTGTTCCTTAAAGTTCTCAGGTTGGTTCAATGTTGTCTCTCAAGAGGATCTATGGCTTGGGAGATTTCCTGGATTTGAGGCTACAGCTAGATGGGCAAGTGGGTTTTTGCCCTGTTCTAGATAATCACTAGCTACAGCCAAATGTAGAGATCTCACAACAATAATTCATGTCTTCATCACTTATCATCTGGACTACAGTAATGAATGCTTCCTTCAACTTTTAAAGACTAGTTGGAAGCTACAATTGAGGTATAATGCAGCAGCCTATTTAATGTATAGCTCTAGACCAGGGGTGTCAAACTGCCGGCCCATGGGCCAGACACGTCATCTGGAAACCACGCCTACCCCATTGCCGGCAATGGCAAAACTGTCCTGATATGTTGCGTGATGTCACGTGATGTCGTGAGTTTGACATGTCTGCTCTAGACCCTAGAAGCACATAATACCTCTGCTACCTACAGGCCCTATACTGATTTTGCTTGATTTTAATTTTTTATTATTTTATTTTATTAAATTTCTACATTGTCCATCTTACCTAAGTGACTCTAGCTTTGACCTGAAAAGACCTATACATGTATGGCCTAGTAGCAAGGTACTCACAGATAGCTTTCCCACAGAGATCAGAATTGCCCTACTTTGTGGACCTTAGCCTAACCATATTATAAAACAGAAGCAGCAGGCAAAGACAAATAGTTGATATATCGGGAATTATATGAAAACCATCAAGGGGAATTTAAGATAAAATCAAGAGAGCAACAAGTAGAATAAGGATATAGTTTTTAATGATTTTCCTATTGACAGTTATCAGAAAGATTAAAAATATACAAAGGACTTATAGTATGGAGCAAGTAAGATAAAAATTGAAATACAGTTGTGCACTGATGATGTACATATAATCGTTAAAATATATAAACCTTTGTTGACATTTAAAACAGAGGAAGAACAGGTTAAAGAATGGATGATAAAATTGGGTAAGAATTTTGATTATAACAAGTGGATGAATCATTGAGAAAATATGTGGTCAAAGAGTTGACATTTATATTATGTTATTAACTTAAAGAGAATTTTTATAAAATGGTGCATTGTTGGTATATGACGCCAGATAAATTATTTAGAATATATAAAGGCACTTCAAATTTATGTTGGAAATTTGAATGACATGAAGGGACATATTTGGTGAACATGTAAAAAAGCAAAAATAAAATAAAATAAAATAAAAATACATGCATTGATGCAGAGTATTTAATAGTTTAATATTTAATTGAACCCAGAATTTTTCCTTTTAGAATTGATGGATACAAAGGAAAAAGCCACAACAGATTATTTCAAATATGATTACTGCAGCTAAATTACTATTTGCACAAAGTTGGAAAGATTAGACACTATGGAGGAATGATTGGTGTGATTGGCAGATCTTGCTAAGATGGACAAATTAACTTCTCTGATTACAAAAAAGATGACAATATCTTCATTTATTGATGACTGGAAAGCCCGTATGGAATCTTTGCATAAAAATGACAAAAATGAACGTGATTTATGGCTTTGATGAACAGTTAGAACAGATTACAGAAAGAAGGGAATCATAATGTAACTTTAGAAAGAGAGATTAAAATATAATTGTACTTATAACAGCTCTAAAGAATATCAGAAGTCACTTTGTATTTTTTTTCATTTCTATTTCTATTTTACTTTTTAATTTGCTTGCATTTTTAGCTTTCTCTTTGATTTCTTCTTTTTTCTACCTTATTATTTATTAGTTTGTATTACTGTAATTATTATCTTCCTTTTAAAAGCATTTTACATACACAAAGAGCAAGAATTGCCCCTTATGGAATATGACTTACATGGAGCTCTTCCAGAGAGTTTCAATGACAAATTAGCACTATCTTGATGATTATTTGTGTGAGAGTTCCATTAATTTTGAATTGGTTTTCATGCTAAATATATTATTGTTGTAAATGTTTTACTTATTTCTACTGTGGATGTTTTAATATTCTGCTGAATAGTGCCAATATTGCAGGATGGAGCTTGCATAAATGAATTAATTAAAACAATAAGTGAACTGAAGTTTTCTTTAAAGTAGACATTACCAGCTAGCTACATTTTAAAAGGACAAGCTGTCGAAAAAGATTTTTCCCAGCTTTTTTAATCACAAAAAGTTTGCCAGCTTTTTTAATCACAAAAAGCTTTTTTTTTACTAATAAATTATTATTATTATTATTAATTTTATTTGTATACCGCCCTTCTCCCAAAGGACTCAGGGCTGTGAACAGGGCAATACATGTTAAAAAGACAGAATACAAAAATTAAAATAGATTAAACAAAGTGCCCAGAACTCTTAAATAGATTAAAACACATTTAAAAGTAATAAAAACCCAACCCCATCCCATCAGGCCAGGCCAGCTTGTTCAAAGAGATACGTCTTTAGATCGCACCGGAAGGAGCGAAGGTCGGGCGCCATCTGGAGCTCAACCGGAAGACGGTTCCATAAATCTGGCGCGCCCACAGAGAACGGCCTCCCCCTGGGGGCCACCAGTCGGCATTCTTTGACCGGTGGCACCCTGAGGAGACCCTCTCTGTGGGAGCGTATTGGGTGGAGGGAAGTTGATGCCGGCCGCAGGTGCTCCCCAAGGTATTCCGGACCCATGCCATGTAGGGCTTTGTAGGTCAATACCAGCACCTTGAACCTCACCCGGAAGACAACTGGGAGCCAATGCAGCTCACGGAGCAGAGGTGTAACATGGGAGTATCGGGAGACTCCCAACACAACTCTCGCGGCTGCATTCTGTACCAGTTGGAGCCTCCGAGTGGTCTTCAAGGGCAGCCCCATGTAGAGAGCATTGCAGTAGTCTAAACGAGAGGCCACGAGCGCATGAGTGACCATACGCAGGGCATCCCGGTCTAGATAGGGCCGCAACTGGTGCACCAGGCGAACCTGGGCGAAGGCCCCCCTAGTCACAGCCACTATGTGATCTTCCAAAGTAAGCCGTGAATCTAGGAGGACTCCCAAGTTGCGAGCCCTATCTACAGGGGGTAATAGCTGCCATACAAATACATACCTAGTTCTGGCTGGCAATTACCCTAGAGATCCTTTGTAGAAAACTGATGTCATGGCTATGTATTTAAAGGAAAAGATAAACATAAAGATCCGTAGATGTTTTGCTACTCTTTTTTGTCCTTGCTTCTTACTTGGAAAATCACCATGGGCTTTCCTTATTCATTTTAGGCAATTAGATTGGGTGAAGCAGTTCTTACAACATGTTCTTTCTCATTTGGAAATTTTCTGTATGTATTCTCTGTTAATTAATTGAGAACACTGCTGCATTACAACATCTAATACTATTATGATGGACCAAGTTTTGGCATGTTTTAACAAATTAAAGATATGCATGCTTCCTACCTAGAACCTCTAGAGGACCTAATTCTTGGAGCAAATTGAAACTGGAATGAAATTATGCAGAGGGAAAGACGGGCTCAGGTTGCCTTCCTTAACTAGGGCAAACTTAGCTAAGGCTTTCTAAACAATTAAGAAATTGTTAGCAAGGAGGCTTTATTATATACCTGAACAGAGGCCACTACAGATTCCTTTACAGTAGGAAGTTCCTTTAGAATTCTTAGTTTAATCTAAACGCTTTTGAACCAAGGCACTTTAAACTGAGTGCCCTTTTTTCACAATTTAACAGAAGCCTTGCTTTATATTTTTCACCCTGAAAACCCTCAGATGTTTTCAAAACTACAACCTGAAAGCTGTAGTTCAACCTCCCAATGTCTTTCCAATACAATCCTCATCTGTCTATTCCTCCCCCCCCCCCACAAACACACTTCTCTCTCTCAGTGTCTAGAATAACTAGGGAGCATCTCTATTTCCACCCAGTTCAGAGTTTCAAGAAAGAGTACATTTCTCTTCTTCCTCCCTTAGAGGCTGTTATATTTCGGGTTCGGACGAGCAGGAAAGATGCCAGGCAGATGAGTACAGAAGAATGATTGCTTTATTCATAACTATAACTGTACTGAGGGTTAGGGGCATCCATGCAGTCTTTATATAGTTTCACATAGTCTGCACAACCAATCAGATTGAACCCATCATTCCCGCCAAGTTGACTGCAGCCTGGATTGGAAAGTCCCATCTGTGTTGCTGGAGAACCGTTAGCATTCCAGCGTACACGTGATAAGTTCTTCCCAAAAGCTCAATACATAACAGAGGCCATCAGGTGAAGCTGGTGATGCACCTGAGAGCTCAGATTGCTCCATCATTTCTTTCTGTGTTGAGGTGTCCTCAGTCAGGGAGGCTGAGAGGCCATTAGAGAGCCTGTCCTTTCACTTTTCTGGCATCCAATTCCCACTCATCTCCCTCTCCCACTAAGTACTTCCTCCCTAGAATCAGAATTGCTTGCAAGGATGAAGGGCTCTCTGTGGATCCAGCCAGGCACTTTTATTTAATGGCCATATTAAAAAATGCAAAGAGAAAAGGAGGCAGGACATGTTCATGTTGGTGGCATCTCCAGAACAGCTTTAGGTCTCCAGTTAGTCCTTCCAGTGAATTAATACTCAAGGTGGCACCTTCTTCTCCTCAAAATCCAGAGTGTGCTGCACTTCAAAATGGATCCATCTTTAAGATGGCAGGTAGCTAATAAGGGAGAAGTCAGTGTATTACAAAATTTTACAAAATTTCAGAATAGTCCCATATACTTGGCATCCAGCTTCTTGGGTGGTTGCTAGATATGGTTTTCCACAGCAATAGGGAGAGGACTTTCCTAGCAATAGCCAACAATGAGTGCCATTTGGAGGGTTTGATTTGACTTACATGTTGCCAAGAGAAGCTTTAAACTGCATGAAATTTTTGAAGGAATTGGAAGGCTCCTGGGGTGAGCAAGAGTCAAGAAATAGTAAAAAAAAAAAAAAGCAAGGTTAATATCCATAAACGACTTCAACGATTGTCATGGGTAAAAGATCTATTCACTTTTTCTTGTTGGAAGCAAATATCCCAGTAATAAAAAAAAATAAGTTTTCATCCTGTATAAAAAACTGGGCAGCTATGCTGGGATCATAGAAAAAAGAGAGAGAAGTGAAAGTGTTTAAGCTGATCACACTCTCACTGAGCTTTTAAATCCCATACCAGAAAGAGGTATGCTGCTAAGCTGAGTCAACATGATGGCAAAAGCAGGAAAGTCAAAAGTGTGGGCTGGCAAAGACAGCAAAGTTATTTTTCATCCTTCGGATAAAATGTAATATCCATAATAATCCATGTAGGTAGATAAAAGAGTTATAATTAGCCTGATACTTTAATTGCAATCAAAGCAATGTGTAAAGCTGCGCACACATGAACACAACAGAGAGCAGAGTCCTGAAAGTAAATAAGCAAGTACGTCAATTTACTATCAGAAATGTTTCTAGGAAATCACGGGGGGGGGAAACCTCTGTGTTTGTGTTTAAAATAACAACAGAAAGATAAATAAACAAAAGGCAAAAATATGTTCATAATAAAGCTGTTAAATATTTATGACCTCATAAGGATAAAGTCATCCCCTCAGTTCCAGCCTAGTGAAGATTTATGCCTTCTATAGCTGTTTTCTAAGCACTCCAGAATCAGAGAAAGAGGATATTGATTCCTAATTGTTAACGAATTAAGGAGCTGAAAATAGAGGATTACATGCAAATAACCATCCTCCTAAAAATTGTGGTTACACTTGCAGAGAAGAGGATTGATTCACTATTTTGGAAAGGCTAACTCTGCCTCAGACACAAGCTAGGGATGCCAAACAAGGGGAGAAGCTCTAGCAATAAGGTTGAATGTGCAGTCACTGAACCGATGAGGGGACAAGGTCTCGGTCTGGCTAACACACATCTGCTTAGACCAAATATTTTGACAGATGTTTTGAGACTGTGAGTCTTGCATCCAGAGAAGTTGAAGGGATTGTCACTATGACTATTATGAGTTTGAAGCCAGCCCATTCCCAGGACTACTGCACTGGAAATTGTTGAAGGAAGATGAAATGGAGCTGGAGGGATTTGTGGTTGTCGCCATTGGTGAAGTGCAGTGGTTCTGTGCATTCATAAATTGGACCGGTGCACAGAGACCAAGCAACAATTGTTTTGACCATAATGAGTATGTGGGCAGGTTGAGTGAATAGACCATATCTGCATGCAATGAAGGACTCAGTGAAATGGTCAGTTTGGCTGTCTAAGTTGGAGGCCAACACCAAGTTGAATATTTAATGGACTAGAGCAAATGTTAGGGAGCTGCTCTAGAACTTTAGGCTTCAACCCCAGCCTTGGCGCCTTTCGTGGCTGGGACTGTGTCATTCCCATGCATAAAGCTTTGCAAAATCCTCCCTTTTTCACAATTTCAGCATTTTACTGGTACTCCTGGGGTTGGCTTAGCAGGTCATTCCCCATACGAGTGGCCAGATGTTTCATAATCTAAGCTTAGATAGGTTTAGGTCCAATGGCATCAAGAGGACAGAAAATGGGATTCTGCTGGCTCCCTGGCTACTTGGGCATAGCCCTAAAAATCTTCAGAGAAAGAAAAAGAAGGGAATAAAAGTAGTAGCATCTTTCCTTTTGTGGTTACCTGTAATTCCCAAGATTTCCATAAATGCCTTGGATTAATACTCTATCACCAAGGTTCAGTTTTCATTTTCAGCAGATAGTGCCTCATTGAACAAGTCAGTTAAGCCTTTCTCATTCTAGCACACATCCAGAGCCAGCTGTGAAACTCTATAGCTTATTCACATATTCAAGGCTTTCCCTGCTGTAGGTGGAAAATCTCACAGATTTGCTTTGTTCCCTGATAGGATCCTCAAAATTAGCTCTCAGCTATGCCTGAAGTTATTCAAGTCTGAACTGGACTGGATCAGTAGGGAAGCTGCTTACTTAGCTCCCGCTAGAGTCATGAGGCTTATCACACAGCCTCACAAATATTGTAGAACAGGGATGTTTGTCCAAAGAAGTTAAAATAGCCATGTATAAGAGCTTCTGCCCACTTGGTTGTATAGAAGTGAGGGCCAGATACGTCTGGAGAAACAAAACAGAATATAAAATACGGCTGGTTGGCAAATAATGTTAGGGTATCTTCTGCTTCTGAATGCAGAAACCTCTTGCCATCTTTTCCTACAGGAAACATTGATCACATTCAATATTTGAAGCTGTGTGTCACCAGGTGGTTTTTTTTGGGGGGGGGCTTATTATTAATTCAGGAGTGGCGAAGAAGTATGATTACCTGGGATGAATGATGAGGATGTGTTTGTAGTTTTATTTTGATGAGAATGCCCCGAGTGACATAGCTCCTTCTTTGATATCTTCTGCATTCTTCAAGATCAGTCAATAGGATGAGGAATAGGTTTCTGCATCTGTCATTTATTATGCTGCAAATATATGTCCAATAACCCATCACTACAGTGGAAAGATTCTCTTTAACATCCTTGGGAACATAGTTGGTTCTTTAAAAGAATATCATCATGGAATAGATTGATTTGTAGGATTGGATCCATTCTACATTTAAACCCACCCTTCTAAAAAAATAGGGAACTACTTGGCCATGAATATGCAATTGGAGAAGAATTATTTCAAAGGAGAAAAAAAATGTACTGATCGTGGTTGTGGCCAAGGCTGGTGGCAGCAGGAGTGGTGGTGGAGCTGGGACCCACAATGGCAGTGACAGCTGGGAGCAGCAGAAGCAATTGCACTCCAGTCAGGGCTAATCTAACCTCAAGAGGTGGGGAGGTGATGTTTCAAAGGACAGTCCCAAAGCTGCTTTTTCAAAAGGCAACTGGACTTTCTTTGTTTTTCCTTGAAGAGGTTTCTCTTCTCATCCAAGAAGCTTCTTCAGTTCTTCAGAAACCTCTTCAAGGAAAAACAAAGAAAGTCCAGTTGCCTTTTGAAAAAGCACCTTTTTCCCCCCAAAACCATGATCTGGATGACTGAGAATCTCCCATAGACATCTTTCAAAGGACAGATGTCATTCTGGGTCCCGTTAAATAATATTACTTAATGTACAGGACTCTTATCATGTTCTCTTGCTGGGCCAGATCAAATGAGTGATTGGCAAAAGAAGGTCCCTTAAATAACCCCACTTCCTTCCAGGGGTTCATAGGTCATCACTAACACCTTGAATTGAACCCAGAAGCAAACTGGCAACCAATGCAATGGTGTAACATGGGCTGAATGAGGAATGCCCACGACTGCCTGTGTTGCTGCATTTTGCACCAATTGTTGCTTCCAGATATTCCTCAAGAGCAGCCCCAAGTACAGCACATTAGAGCAACCCATTCTGAAGGCGACCAGGATATGAATGAGCAGGGGTGGGCAGCGGTAAATGTGATCTAAAAGTGAGGGTGGCTAGGTTTCCCTACTATCTGAATGTGAGGTGGTCTGTGATTGGAAAGAGCAAATGAGATTCCTGATCATCAATGATCAGGAAATTATAAGACAAAAAATCTATTGGATCTGCCATTTCTGGCTGAGTTAGTTTCCCAGCTAATATTGGTTTCCTCTTGCCATTATATTCTGTTTTCTTGAAATCATGGAGAGTTGACATAGAAAAGGATTTGTCTACTCTGACTGTATAAAGGTAAAGGTAAAGGTTCCCCCGCACATGCGTGCTAGTCGTTTCCGACTCTAGGGGCCGGTGCTCATCTCCGTTTCAAAGCCGAAGAGCCAGCGTTTGTCCGAGGACATCTCCGTGGTCATGTGGCCGGCATGACTAGACGCCAAAGGCGCACGGAATGCTGTTACCTTCCCACCATAGTGGTCCCTATTTTTCTACTTGCATTTTTACGTGCTTTCGAACTGCTAGGTTGGCAGAAGCTGGGACAAGTAACAGGCGCTCACTCTGTTACGCAGCACTCGGGATTCGACCCGCCAAACTGCCGACCTTCTGATCGACAAGCTCAGCGTCCTAACCCACTGAGCCACCGCGTCCCTTCTGACTGTATAGATAACTCAATAAAATTCCAAAATGGCATCAACTTTTTAAATTTTGTTCTTTTCCTTTTAATCTCATCCAGAAACTTTCAACAGGATGTTCATATTCAGATTAGAATGGCTTGTTTATGTACAAAGCTATTTGACCTCCTGTTTGTTGGCTTTGATTCTTTCGAACTAGAATATCCTTTGAGTACTTCATTGCTCTTTTGGATCTTTTGTGGCTGGGTTTTCATTGTTTAAATTGTTTTTATGTTTTATTATGTATGCTGCCCCAAGTCATTCATTAAAATGGGTGGCTACAAAAATCAATCAGTCAATCAATCACATAAATAAATAAATAAATATTGGCAAGCAACTCCCAGTTCCAGGAATGTAACTAAGTGTTGATGGCCTGATGTTTCTAAGCAATATTAATAGTCTTGGCAGGACTCTACGGGCTAGCAACCCGTTCCAAATGAGTATAGTTCAAACAATAGCTCTATGGCAACAATTCCAGATCTCAAAGACAGGTAAGAAGGCAACCAGATCCAGAAGACCAAAATGTATGTAGCTTTCCTACAAAGTTTGGCAGGTATGGATCACTTGTGGAAGGCTTTATTGGTGCTTTAATCACATGTAAAATAACATGTGATTTCCTAGATGACTAGATTTACAGATTCTCCAACGCCTGATCTTTTTTGGTCCTGTCATTGTTTCAACAGAATTTCTTTTAAATTGTCAAATTGGATGGTGTTTCCTATCTTTTAAATATACATGATGACCAAGGAAGCACCTATTAGCTTTTTTAAAAAATTCCTACCAAACACATCACAATTAAGTAATTTGCAAAGAGTCTTTGCCATTTAGGTTGGCACTTCTCAGATTTCTTCACTTGTGTGTTAACAGTGATATCGCACCTGAGTGAGTCACTGAGTGAGTTTTCATAGCTCCTAGAGGAGCATTGTAACCACTACACTACACGGGCTCTCATAGAATGAGCTTGTGACATTCAAACAACAAGGGCAGAATTTTGCTTCAGTGGATCTCCTACTTCTAAGACAAAAAGAGACAATCACAGGAAAGTCTTTGTTCTCTGTAAAAGAAATGAATGATGTAAACATGGCATAACATTTCGCACTTTGGAAGTGCGAAGAATAATCTTTCTAATGATGCTACTCGTTTTTAAAGATGCAAGTATGCCGATCTCTAATTCAACAGCTTTTTCCTATTTTTTAAAAATTTCAAACTCTTAACCTCTCTCTTTCTCCTTTGTGCTTGTTTATTGAATTATTCTCTTCCTTTCATCCAAGTTGATTCTTTCTTTGAGGTAAGCTTTTCTTGAACACTGTGTTGCACAATTAAATACAAAGACATGATTGTTATGTAGAAGCAAAGCATCCCTCTTTTATGAGGTTTGCAATATCTCATCATATTCCAGTTTCATATTTTGGACAGTAAATCACCAAGGCCTATTTTCCCCCTCATTAAGTATGGATGTAGGTTTTTTTTAATATTGGGGTGAGGGAAGGTAGATTAATAATCTCTTGAGACCTGTAACAACCAGCTCTGGGAACAGGGATTTTAAAAATTTGGTTGCTCAGGTAAGAGGCAGTTCTTTGGCATTCACCACAGATGAGGAAACAGAGTCAGAGACACAATTCTGCCACCTACTCTATATCATTATAATTAGGTGTCATGCAGAAGTATGGAATTTTGTAACTTGATCTTCACACTTTGATTCTAAGGTTATTGCTAATGGCAAGTTAGGTCTAAATAAAGTAATGTATTTTACATTCAGACCAAAGAAATGCCAAATCCTTGGGAGGTGGGGGGTGGTGTTAATTTATAACAGGCAGAACATTAGGAAGAAACTCTTTACATGAATATTTACCAGAGGCTGTTAGCAAGATTTGAACTTCTCCATACTTGGGAGAATTAAATGACCTACTAGATTAACTGAAGTCACTGAGCACTTTAAGCTTCAACTGTATACATTTTACATGCTAACCCTATACAATAAAGGGAAAACCTGTAATAGTTTTCTGCAATTCGAGGTCTGATATATCGATCGATCTCTGGCCTTATTAGGTAAAATGAGTTCTCTGCCTTAGATAGAAGAATCAAATATGGAGATAGAGTCTATTCAGCAGTCCCTTAGTTGAGGAACCTGTCCTTTCTTAATTTATATTTTTCTCAAAGGAAATCAATTTGACTACCCCCGCCCCCCATTTTTTAAAGGGTTTGCAATTGCTCTTTGTAGAGATGTCCTGTCATGGCCCTATTGGAGCCCGAGTCTGAGGAAGAGGAACAGATGGAGCAGGGGCTGATGCAGGCAGATGGAGCAGTCTCTATGGTTCAGGAGGAATGACCTGAGAACAAGGATGAGGCAGTCCAGGGTCCATCAGGCCTCAGAAGAGTAGGCAGGGAGGAAGAGAGGGCTCAGGCTGATCAAGGAAATGCGAAGAATGAAAAGAAGGCAAAGTCAGCTCAAGGTGACCCAACTACTAGGGAGGGCGCCCCGCCCCTCCTCACGAGGTTCACCTGGAAAGCAACATCTAAAGAGGCGATGCGAGGATGGGGCTTTTGCCAGGAACAAATGTTTGTCTTCGAATTACACTCCCTCGGTTTTGCCTGCTTTTGCCAGCATCAAAGACTGCTTTTGTCTTGCTGTGAGGACTTCTCCTGGCTTACCTTAGCCCTGAAGATTCCCCCTTCAGACCTGCCTCGCCTTGGACCCCATCTTTTTTGAGAAGTGCTCTTTGCCTTTTGATTTGAACTGTGCCCTTGTTTGTGAACTGCATTTGTCTTTTGTTTCACTGTGCCCCTTTCGGAAAACTGCTCCTTGTCTTGAACCTTTGCCTTTCTCTGAGAACTGCCCTGGCTTTCTCTCCGGACTTTTGCCTTGTGGACTTGCCAAGTAATTAAGGGCTGTTGTTTGGAGGACTGAGGGTGGAGCCTGATGGGTCAGTGGAACGTCATTTTTTAACACTTTCCAGGAGCAATAAAGTACTATGGAGGCCTGCCCAGTGTGGCCTATCTGGGTCATAACATGTCCTTTTGACCACTTGGGATAATTAAAGGTGTATATAAGATCAAAAGTGGAAGGAAAATAATAGTCGTCTTCACATAAAGGGCCACTCATTGTAATAAGCTCATTTGTGATAAGCTCTTTAGCCTGGACACATGATTAATACATCTGTATTTCAGAAAGACCTGTGAATCTTTGAATGAAACCAATTATTAATATACTGCACTTAATCTCTTTTATTGGAGCAGATGCCATCCTTCGCACATTAAGATTTTGTGGAATTGATTTCTTACCTAGTTCTTGAGGATAGCTGGCTGAAGCATTTATGTCTTTGGGCCTCAAGTCCTTTCTTCAGTGTTTTTCAGTTAGTAGGCTGAAAACATTAGATCTTGTAGCTGCTACTCACAAAGCACTTAGACACACAATGGATTACAAAAGAAAAGTACCAAATTCAGATTCATAGTTTAATGAGCACCTTTATACCTCTAACTCATTAAAACTTACTGCATCTCTATATTACCATGGATTTGAGGATGGTCAGCATAAGTCCTCTGGGGGTGTGTCTCTTCTATTCTGGACCATGACATTTAGGGGAGTATAGAGCAGAGGTCCCCAAACTTTTGGGCACCAGGGACCAGTTATGCGGAGAGAAGTTTTTCCACAGACTGGAGGGGGCATGGTTTTGTGTGCTGCCTGCATCCCACTGTCAAGCCCAGGGCTTTGCTTGTTTGTGTGGCCCGGTTGCTGGCATGCTGCGGCCTGGTACCAGTCTGTTATGGAATTTGTTGTGCAGAGGTCTCCTTGTGCTACCAAAGAGTTGCACAGACAAGGAAGGGCACTGAGAGCAGTAAAAATCACACACAGAAATACACTGAGTTCTAAAAGCAAAAAGTATTTTACTTTGAGGTGGTGTAAAAACAAAAATGCACAGTCAAAAATAAACAGTCCAAGTCATACACAATAGCAACAGTCCAAGGAGTAATCCAAACTACAAAGTCTTCTTACCGGTCCAGAGGTCAATACACAGTTCAGGTTTACAACAGTAGTAAACCAACAGCAGAGCAAAAACAGTAATAGTAGAGATCAGTGAATTCAGAGAGAGAGAGAAGCTACGTTCCTAGCTTCCTCTTATGGCCATGAGAACACTTACACACCCATTGGCCAATTAACAACTTAAAGACATAGCATTATGGTTAATATATTTTCAACCCAACATTGTAGGCTAACACCATATGCCTAACATTCTCCCCTTTGGGTAGAATAATATATAACTCTTACAATCTTATGCACATTCTTTCACAATTAGCATTGTGTTTCACAGCACTTTGTACCTTCGTAAAATGGTCTGCAATATTTACATCAGATGGACAATACTCTAACTGTATTAATTTATCTTTGACACATTGTCTGACATTTAAATAACGAAGATCAGTATGTTTAGATCTTGTTTTTACTGCAGCACTATTAGCCATCTTTATCGCAGCTTGATTGTCCTCATACACAATGAATGGATCATTTACATTTAAACCCATATCTAACAATAATTGTTTGTACACTAGCAGTTCTGTACATAACACTGATAGACATGAAAATTCAGCCTCCATTGTAGATAAGCTTATGTGTTTTTGTCTAATAGACTTCCATCCAATCAAAGAATCACCCAACATTACAGCCAACCCTGAGGTAGATTTACGAGTGTTTGTATCAGAGGCAAAACTCGCATCTGCATATGCAGTAAGGATTAACTCACGATTTGGCTCTAGATATAACGAGTAGTGAATAGTCTGTTTCAAATACCTTAATACTCGTTTAGCTGATTGCCAGTGTCTAACAGTTGGTTCATTGTTGTACCTAGCCAATTGGTTTACACAGTAAGAAATATCAGGTCTAGTCCAATTACTCAGATACATAAGACTTCCTATCAAAGATTGGTACATAGTCTTATCAAATACAGGACTCTCCACATTAGTGTCCTTAAAATCCATAGCCATCGGAGTTTTTGCTGGTTTACACATTTCCATATTGTATCTCTTTAATAACTGAGATATCTTACTGGCTTGCGACACCTTAAAACCCCTATTTGTTTTCACAATATCTAACCCCAAATAGTGGCTAATTTCTCCAAGATTTCTAATTGTGAATTTATTTTGCAATCTTGAAATGATAGTTTGTGCTTCTAAATCAGTTTTTGTTATTATTGCAATATCATCTGTGAATAATAAGAGAAAAGATAATGCTCCGTTGTGTTCTCTTCTAAACAAACAAGGATCAGCATTACTGGCTACAAAACCTAATGCACTCAACTCATTAACTATACATTTATTCCACTCATAGCCCGATTGTTTCAATCCATAGAGGCTTTTCTTTAATTCCCAACAATCATGGTCTCTATCACTGGTCAATCCTGGTGGTATTCTTAAATAAATAGTATGTTGCAATGGAGCATGTAAATATGCAGTTTCAACATCTACATGATTAACCATATATTGGTTTTTAGCCGCCCATACTAAAGCTGCTCTTAAAGTAGTTGCCCTTAGACTGGGTGCAAACACTTCGTCATAATCCTCAGTAGTTTGGGCAAAACCTTGTGCAACCAAACGTGCCTTATGGGTTATAGTTCCATCTACACCCTTCTTTATTTTATATATCCATTTACAACCTATAGCTTGCTCACCAGGTGGCAGTTTTGCTTTCTGATAAACCTTAAGATTCTGCAAAGACTTCAACTCCCTGTTCATTGCAGCTTTCCATGATGCTTGTTCCTTTTCAGGATACATCCTGATCTCATCATAGTTAGAAGGCTCTACACTAACTTGACATATACTAGCTTCATAGCGATCAGGTGGATGTCTGATGCGCGTTGAACGCCAAGGAATTACAGGGCTTTGAATTTCAGACTCCTTTCCTTCCTCTGATTCCTCTTTTATCTCCCCTATCTCCTCTTCATCTTTTATATTTACAGGAGATGTATTATCATTACTAGTTACGTTATCAGAGGAGTCCTCAAACACTAGAGGATCAGTATTAACAGTTTCTTGCTCTAACCTATCCCAACCAACGTGCTCAAGGAATTTTGCACTAGCACTGTTATATACATTAGTTGTGCCTCGTTCCCAGAAACGATAGGATCTATGGTTAGCTTCGTAACCTACGAAGTATAATTGCCTAGCCCTATGTTGGCCTTTACTCCTGAGTTGTGCAGGAATGTGGACCCAAGCTGGGGTGCCAAATGTGTGCAGGTAATCAAGGTTTGGTTTTTTACCATGCCATATAGTATATGGTATTTTACCAGTAGAAGTATTAACAACTATATTCAGAACATGGTTTGCACATTTTGCTGCCTCCCCCCACAGTCTATCTGTTAAGCCAGAATCTTGTAACATGGTTCTCATCATGGCTTGTAACGTTTGCCCACGTCTCTCAACAAAAGCATTATGTTGAGGCCTATAAGGGGCTGAATGTTTATGCTCAATGCCAGCTGATTCTAGCATATCAACAAAACGCTTATTTGTAAATTCAGTACCATTATCAGTAATTATGCACTGAACCTTTCTCTTTGTTTTTCTCTCCACGAACTTCAGCCAGTTTGCAAATTGTTGGAAAGTATCTGCCTTTGACTTAAGCAGATAACAAAATCCATAACGAGAGTAGTGGTCCAATATACTTAAAATATAACAGGATCCTCCTAAACTTGGTTTCATGGGTCCAATTAAATCAGCAAACACAACTTCCAAAGGTACAGTTGTTTTGAAGCTGTTTATCCTGTTTGCAGGAGTTGCCTTACTCTTTTCCTGATTACAGGCATTGCAATTCAAATACTTACTACATGGCTTCAGTTTAACTCCCTCTACTAATTCCACTGTTTTACGTAGTGAGTTAAAGTTTACATGCCCTAACCGCCTATGCAATAAATGTATGCACTCATCATGTGGCTTCTTGTTCTCACATATTGAGTTAGCTCTAACTATACTAACCTGGTTACTTGTGAGAACAAATAAACCATTTTTCAAATTAGCAGTTACACAGGTTCCATTCCTCTCAATAGTGCATTGCTCCCCTCTGAATGTTACCACAAACCCAACCTTAACCAATTCCCTTACAGATAACAGGTTGAATCTTAGCTTAGGTATATATAACATAGGTAACTGTTCATTAATGCATGGACAATAGGAATTACCTTCACCAGAGGCCTTCATCCTCCAACCGTTTGCTAGTGAAACATATTGGTTGCTGTTTTTCATATTAACAAACCTCTTTTTCACTTTAGTAATGCATTGTGAAGCCCCACTATCAACAACCCACAATTCATTGTTTCTGGATGTTGGTTCACCAGAAATAGCCAAACCAATGCTCTTTTTAGCCTTCCCACTGCTATTCACATTCTGTTTTTTACCCTTTCTACAGAATTTGGCTATATGCCCTCTAGCCCCACAAGAATAACATTTCTTGACGTTGTAAGCAGTGGTGAATTGCTGCTTCTCTCGTGGCTGTGTCTCTCTCAGCTGGTCTCTGTCACGCCTCCTTCTGGACTCTTCCAGCAGTCTCCCAGTAATGTTAGTCAATGTCAGTTCCTCTCTGGTCAGGACTTCCAAAGAAGAAACATATCCATCATAACTCTCATCCAAAGATGACAGAATAATGTAGACCTGATGCAACTCTGAAAAAATCAGCTCCTTTTCATGAAGCTCTTGAAAAGTTGCCTTCATGTAATTTAAATGGGTCAGCATATCTCCATTCTTCTGCAGACGAGCCCTAAACAGCTTACGTGTAAGGTGTATATGTGCACCCACACTGTCACGAACATAAAGCCTTCGCAAAACATCCCAACACCTTGCAGCAGACTCCTCACCACGAATATGGACAAGCTGCTGGTCATTCAGTGTTAGTCCAATAATGCAAAGAGCTTTCTCATTGCTACGTTTAAAGTTGTCTAACTTCTTTGCATCCTCTTCATCATCTGGATCCCAAGCAGTAGTATCTGGTGGGTTATTTACAACAGTCCATAGTCCTTCCTTGCGCAAAAGCATGCAGCATTTCGTGGACCAGGAAACATAGTTTGTCCCATCCAACCGGGTTATCCAGGAGATGCCTGACAACAGTTCTTGTGCCATTTTACACCAAATACAAACTCAGCTAGGAATACTGTGTGTACTAACTCTCAGTACAGGCCTGGGCCCATAACCAGTGTTAGGGAATTTATTGTGCAGAGGTCTCCTTGTGCTACCAAAGAGTTGCACAGACAAGGAAGGGCACTGAGAGCAGTAAAAATCACACACAGAAATACACTGAGTTCTAAAAGCAAAAAGTATTTTACTTTGAGGTGGTGTAAAAACAAAAATGCACAGTCAAAAATAAACAGTCCAAGTCATACACAATAGCAACAGTCCAAGGAGTAATCCAAACTACAAAGTCTTCTTACCGGTCCAGAGGTCAATACACAGTTCAGGTTTACAACAGTAGTAAACCAACAGCAGAGCAAAAACAGTAATAGTAGAGATCAGTGAATTCAGAGAGAGAGAGAAGCTACGTTCCTAGCTTCCTCTTATGGCCATGAGAACACTTACACACCCATTGGCCAATTAACAACTTAAAGACATAGCATTATGGTTAATATATTTTCAACCCAACATTGTAGGCTAACACCATATGCCTAACACAGTCCATGGATCGGGGGTTGGGGACCCTAGTTATAGAGCTATCAGTGTGAGTGTTCTGATTCTAAACTCTGCAAAGAAGAGCTAATAACAGAGAACCAAATTCATTTTTGATAAAGCCCTTTTTGTGTCCTTTTTCCCTTTGAAAATGTATGTATCTACATTTTCTATTATCTTTGTTTTTGCTTTCCCCCTCTTTTTGTTACTAATTAGAAAGTAATAAATAATTTTAAAAAGGAAGGAATACGTTGCTGGCTTATTTGATCAAAATTAAAATAGATCTTTTTTTTTAATTTTTGGTGACCCTGAATGGTTTTGTGCTGATCAAGACTGAATGACAAGGCTTTAAGGATTTGTTTATAAATAAGGGTGTGATATGGTATGCAGAGATTGTTGTATTTTAAGAGAGGACAATAAGTTGTTTACTTGTTCTGAAGAAGGAGGAAGTTATTTCTTTATACTTTTTCTTCCTTTTTTTCTTTCTTTTCTATTTTCTTTTTCTAATTTTCTTTTTCTTCTGCACGTTCTATTTTTTAATTCCTTTTTTTGTAGTTTGCATTAGATTTTATCTGTATAGCTGTAATGCTTAATAAAATTACTCTAAAAATGGAACTACACGTCTCCTAGAAATATAACATGGTACTGTAATTTGTTGGAGTTTTAACCCTGGGAGCCCTTTCCTCATGCTGTACCCTTTATGACCCAGAGGGGTCTTCCAGCTGGTAGCTCTGACAGTTCACTAGGCAGGAAGCCTGAATACAGAGCAGCAGACTTATGTTCCTGGCAAAAATCCCTGGCAGAGAAAAGACTCTAAAAGAGAATCAGAGATATTAATGTTCCTTATAACATGGGCAAAACAAAAAAAAAAATCTGTGTGTCTGAGCCACAGACACATAAGTGCTCAGTGCTCGCTGGAAGATTTCCAGTATGCTCCCAATTTTAAAGACAACACTGGATAGTTCAGAGAAGCCAGTGTGTTAAGAATCTAATAATGCAGAGTAGGGTTGTTTGTGGGGGAGGGGGGATGGCAAAGGAATCTCTGCAGATTTTACTCTGCTAGTCCTTGCCAACTATAGGGGGCAGTGCTCAAGGCCATTGAGCCAGCACTGTCCGAAGACATTTCTGCAGTCATGTGGCCAGCTTGACATCCTGGAGCACCATTACCTTCCCACCAAAGTGGTACCTACTTATCTCCTTGCCCTTGTATGCTTTCAAACTGCTAAAGCTTACCCCTGTCGCATGGTGCTTGGGTCTTGAACCTGGGCTGCCGGCTTTCCAGCTGACAAGCCCAGTGTCTTAACAGCTGAACCACCTCAAAAGCATATACATTTACCATGGGAAATTACACTGTTGTACTTTTTGTCTTATGTTTTTGGGGGTCCCATTAGTCAAAGCAGTTGTTTTGAATCATGCTTCCAGGGCTGCACAAAATTCTAATTGCTTTGCATTCTTTGTGTTGCACTTAAGTTCTTTCTGGGGAATACTATGTTTTGTGGTGGATAGTGGACAGCTGGATATATTTACCCTCCATTCAGGTTTGGTTTCATCTTTTTCTGTGGGGTTTAGTAGCTTGATTTGCACATTTCATAATCATAATAGTAAAGTTGGAAGGGACCTTGGAGGTCATCTAGTCCAGCCCCCTGCTCAGGCAGGAAACCATATACCATTTCGGACAAATGGCTGTCCAGTCTCTTCTTAAAAACTTCCAGTTTTGGAGCTTTCACAGCTGCTGGAGGCAGGTTGTTCCACTGGTTAATTGTTCTAACTGTCAGGAAGTTTCTCCTTATTTCTAGGTTGATTCTCTCTTTGGTTAGTTTCCATCTGTTGCTTCTTGTCCTGCTTTCAGGTGCTTTGGAGAATAGCTTGACTCCCTCTTCTTTGTGGCAACCCCTGAGATATTGGAACACTGCTACCATGTCCCCCCTAGTCCTTCTCTTCATTAAACTAGACATACCCAATTCCAGCAGCCGTTCCTTATATGTTTTAGCCTCCAGACCTCTAATCATCTTTGTTGCTCTTCTCTGTACTCTTTTCAGAGTCTCAACTTCTTTTTTACATTGTGATGATCAAACTGGATGCAGTATTCCAAGTGTGGCATTACCAAGGCATTGTAAAGTGGTATTGATACGTCACGTGATCTTGATTCTATCTCTCTGTTAATGCAGCCTAGCACTGTGTTGGCTTTTTTGGCAGCTGCAGCACACTGCTGGCTCATATTTAAGTGATTGTCCACTAGGACTCGGAGATCCCTCTCACAGTTACTACTACTGAGCAGGGTACCCCCTATACTATACCTGTACATTTGATTTTTCTTGCCTAATGTAGAACCTTACTTTTTTCACCATTGAATTTCATTTTGTTAGATAGCGCCAAGTGTTCAAGTCTGTCTAGATCCTCCTGTATCTTAAGCCTGTCTTCTGGAGTGTTGGCTATTCCTGCCAGCTTGGTGTCGTCTGCAAATTTGATGAGTTCTCCATCTATCCACTCGTCCAAATTGTTGATGAAGATGTTGAAGAGCACTGGGCCCAGAACAGAGCCCTGGGGCACCCCACCACACACAGTCTTCCATGTAGATGCAGTTCCATTGAGGACCACATGCTGAGTATGGCCTGTCAGCCAGCTACGAATCCATCCGGTGGTGATGCTGTCTAACCCACATTTTTCTATCTTATCAAGTAGTAGTTTGTGATCTACTTTATCAAATGCCTTACTGAAGTCCAAGTAAATTATATCCACAGCATTCCTCTGATCCACTAACAAGCCCTAACAAGCAGGCATATACATAGAATGAAGGCTACTGCTAAGCTTGTAAGCCACCCTGAGTCTTCGGAGAAGGGCGGGATATAAATGTAATAAAAATAAATAATAAATAAATAAATAAATAATTTTGTCATTTGGTCAAAGAAGGCAATAAGATTTATCTGGCATGATCTGTTTTTGACAAACCCATGTTGGCTTTTAGTAATGACTTTGTTTGCCTCTAGGTGCTCGCTGATTCATTGTTTGATTTTCTTTCCCAGAATCTTCCCAGGTATTGAGGTCAGGCTGATAGGTCTGTAATTTCCTGGATCCATTTTTTTCCCTTTTTTGAAGATGGAAACTACATCAGCTCTTTTCCAGTCCTCTGGTAGTTCCCCAGTGCTCCAGCATCTTTGAAAAATATAGTTCAGTGATTCTGAGATCACATCTGCCAGTTCCTTGAGAACCTTGGGGTGTAATCTATCTGGTCCTGGTGATTTGAACCTGTCTAGGCTGGACAGGTGCTCACTAACCATTTTCTTGGCTATCTTAACTTCTGTTTCTATTCTTTTTTTATGGCACTATTTTGATAGGTTGGTCTGTTTTTCCCCTTTGTGTAAAGACAGATGCAAAAAACAAGTTAAATAGTTCTGCTTTCTCTCTGTTGCTTGTCACCTTCTTGCCACTTTCACCCACTAATGGACCAATCATTTCCTTGACTTTTTTCTTGTTTTTTACATGTTGAAAGAAGCTTTTTTTGTTATTTTTGACTTTGATCGCAAGCCTTAGTTCATTTTGAGCCTTAGCTTTCCTCACTTCGTCTTTGCAGGCTCGGGATATTTGCTGATATTCTGATTTAGATATGTGCTCCTCTTTCCACTTTCTATACTTGTCCTTTTTATCTTTCAATTTATCAGAGAGTTATTTATGCAGCCATGCTGGTTTCTTTTGAGAGCTGTTATTTTTCCTCTTTGTTGGTATTGTGCTAGACTGGGCTTTTATTATCTCACTTTTCAAAATTTCCCAAGCTTCTTGAGTTGTTTTCCCCTTGAGGATTCTCATCCATGGAATTCTTCCCAAGGTCTCTCTAAGTTTATTGAAATTAGCTCTCTTAAAGTCCAAGAGTCTAGTTTGACTGTATTCTATTGCTTGTGCTTCCATAATTTGATCTTCCCTTTTCAATTTGTCTTTGTGAGATGGTGTTGATGGTCATTGTCATTATCTTTATTAGTTTGCATCATAATTTGCTCTATTTTTTTGAAGCCATCAAAGATATGCTGGCATTTATGCAATCCAAAGCAAGCATCCATGATCACCAGATGTACCATTTTTCAGCCATTCTGTTGGGCTATCTTCCATCCAGCTGCATAGTTTATTGGAAACCTTAATCTTATGCTGGTGGACAGGGTCTGCTGTCATAGATATTTGTTCAGAAATACTAGTTGTTCTTTGTTGAGGTTTGCTGCAGGCAAATTGCTCTCATTTGTGTGCCTTCTGAACAGTGCCAGATTGAGACTTGGTGAGGTCCAAAGCTATATAAAGCTTGAAGACTCTTTGTTTAAAATTACACCACAAAGTCTCACAACAGCGCGTACCAAAACAGGACCTTGGGATGCCACGAAAATTTGAATATATGTATATACATAATTTAATAGCAAGGTACTTAAAGTGAAAAATACAAATTATTTTCAAATGAATGCATGTACTGATTACATATTTATCGTTTGGCTGGCTTGATCTCTTTCATATATTATAATTTCTTTCACAGATTACAGTATATAATCTCTCTCATTGATTACAGTACACATAAAAGCCATATCAGATTGTAAAATATGCACACAAACAACCTACACTGCAATTTTAAGAGGCCCTGCAGATTGTGAGGTCCCAAATGTGGCTTGCTTAACTTATGCCTAAATCCAGCAGTTCTTCTGAAGCATTTGACACTCTCATATGGTTCAAGAGCATAGAATGCCGCAATTTAGGGAACATCTAGGAACAAATCATATCCCAGCCAAGATTGGCAGACCAAGCTTTTATATATAAACAACCAGAAAAGTCCACTCTCCATGCGCTGATGTTGTTACCTGGTAATGAAATATCTGCAGGAAAACAATCAAACTCAGAAAATACTAGGAACTCAACTTTTAACTAATTGCTATTACTTTTTAATGTTTTAATTATTTCACTGAGATTAAATCTTGTCTCGTTTTGGGTTTCCTCTCTGGTGAGCACCAAAAAACCTAAATGGATGCATGCATAATAGTTCTTTAAGTCTTCTGGCTAGACACAACATTGCATTTTTTACAGCTATATAAGACAAAGCAGGATGAGGGCTCTCTGTTCATAATGAAGGTTCCTATTGTGCAATTTTGTGTTTTCTTTTCCTGCTGGTGTGCTACAGTTTATGCACCTGGAACCCAACTGTTGTTTTGAAGTAGATCATTTTCTTCAACTTTGCTGAAAAAGTCACTGAAAATATCTTTTTTTGAAAGTAGAATTTAGAAACCAAACTGACAACAGGGAAAGCAGCCAAACATGAATGGCCTGCAGTCAGGAATTCCTGCCAGCAAGAAAACACCTACTCTGTCTTGTAAAACAGCGTTACTACTAAAATGGGCTACAGTCTTCACGCTGCTTGTCCATTAATTAGGAACTTTGCAGTGTAGTGATGCTTTTACTGGGCAACTGTTCTGAATCAGTGGGGGTGGAATTCACTAAGCTACTCATTAAAGACTATTCTGCCTTGTTTGCAATGGAAGATGTTTCATTGACCTATTTGAGTTGCTTCGTGCTTTATTTCTGACTAGAACAAATAAGTGGAAACAAGCGTTGTGTACTAGATTGGTGTGGAAGATTTAAGCAAAAAGAGATCCAGATAAAATCAGATGGCTCAAACTCTTTGAAATCTTTACTGAGAAATTCTGGCAGCCATTTACAAGTCTACGGTGATTTCAAAACATCTGGTCACAGATGGTACTGCAAAGTCTTTTCATATAGTTGTGCATTGTTTTATGGCATGATATTATTATACATCTCACTGTCATTTTTAAAGAAAGTATCTATATTCTCACAACATTTTACCATTGCCAGCAAGATCATGGAGGTGAGAAGATTAACAGCTGCCACACAAGTGGGAAATGATGTGAAGACATTGAACACTAATGGAATTAAGAATAGATGATCAAGAAATATCACAACGAACATTTGAGTAGACTGGTTCCTTGGAATCTCTTGGATTAAGGAGGATGGGAAATCATCCGTAAGTGCTCCAGATGGCTGCTCCTCACAAGAAGATAACACAATAGTGGTTTATTATGAGATTGAGTGCTGGGAGATGTCAGGATCAACTATCTTGCTTGCAAGAGCGGTGAAGCCTTTTAAAGCAGCAGCTCCCAAGCTTTCTGTGGACAGACAGCAGTGGGGATGGTTTTGCGCATGTATCACTTGCACAAATGTAGCTTTGCATGCCTGTGTGCTCACCCGCCACTTGCACAGCCCAGTTCCCAATAGGCTGCAGACTGATACCAACCTGTGGACTGGGGGTTGAGGACCCCTATTTTAAAGGACACTAAGTTAACAGATAACAGAATAACAAAGTTGAAAGTGACCTTGGAGTTCTTCTAGTCCAACTCCCTGCTCAGGCAGAAAACCCTGTACCATTTCAGACAAATGGTTGTCCAGTCTCTTCTTAAAAACTTCCAGTGTTGGAGCATTCACAACTTCTAGAGGCAGGTTATTCCACTGTCAGGAAAGTTCTCCTTAGTTCTAGGTTGCTTCTCTCCTTGATTAGTTTCCATCCATTGCTTCTTGTCCTGCCTTTCAGGTGCTTTGGAGAATAGCTTGACTCCCTCTTCTTTGTGGTGACCCCTTAGATATTGGAACACTGCTATCATGTCTCTCTTAGTCCTTCTCTTCATTGGTTGGGCACGGGTAGGGGCCTCCGATATAAGCCAAATAAGAGGCCCCTGGTTAGTTTTTTGGTTAAATTTTTTAGGAGGTTAGGGAGGGGGTGGGAACTTCTTTTGGTTGTTCGGATATGGGGGGCAGTCCAGCAACCGTTGTTCAGGCCAGGGCTGGGATTGATCGCGGAGGGGAGGAGCGGGGGTCGGTTGCCCCCGGGGCTCCAGGGCAAGTCATGGGATTGCCCATTCCCACGACGTTAGGGAATGGCAGCAGGTGTAGGAACAGAGGGCCGTATCGATCTCAGGGAAGGCCTCTCCCCTACTTGCAAGCGGTGAGGCGTTCCGACCCTCTTGTTCTGCCCCGAGGTCCCGGGAGTGAGGATGTGCAGCCTCCTGAGCTCCAGCTGGTGTACTTGAATGCCAGGTCTGTCGTCAATAAAGCTCCTCTCATCCGTGACTTGGTCGAGTGTGAGCAGGCGGACCTGGCTTGCATCACGGAGACTTGGTTGGGCCCAGAGGGCGGTATTCCTCTGGCTGATCTTTGCCCACCAGGTTTCCGGGTGCTACACCGGCCTCGGGCTCAGGGTAGGGGTGGGGGAGTGGCCGTTGTTATGAGGGAGACCTTAGGTCCGCAGGAGGCCACCGTTCCGCAGATAGTCGGGTGTGAGTCTCTCTTTTTGAGATGCGGCCCTGGTGCGCAGTTGGGCTTGCTGCTGGTGTACCTTTCGCCTAGTCACGCAGCAGCAGCCCTGCCTGAGCTTCTCGATGTCCTCTCTGGGTTGGTGGTTGAGTTCCCGAAACTTATAGTTTTGGGGGACTTCAATCTACCATCTCTGGGAGGATCATCTGAGTTGGCTCGGGAGTTCATGGCTTCCATGACGGCCATGGACCTGACGCAAGTAATTTCAGGACCGACTCATGAGGGAGGCCACACCCTTGACCTAGTTTTCCTATCTGGTCGGTGGTTAGATGATCTTGGTGGGGGCTCCCCAATTATTATGCCCCTGTCATGGACCGATCATCATCTCCTGCGGCTGGTCTTCCGTTTTGCTACCCACCGCCGTGGGTGTGTGGAACCAGTTAGATGGTACCGCCCCAGACGCTTAATGGATCCCGAGAGGTTCCAGGCAGCGCTGGGGTCCCCACCTGCCTCCCCCACTCACAGCTCGGCAGATGCCTTAGTGGAAGCCTGGGAAAGGGCAGCCACTGAGGCTCTTGACCGAGTTGTACCCTTGCGGCCCCTGACCCGATGCAGATCCCGTCGAGCTCCATGGTTCTCCGCGGAGCTCCGGGAGATGAAGCGTCGGAGACGGGGCCTAGAGAGCGGTTGGAGGTCCAGCAGATCCGAATCCGACTGATTGCAACTAAGAACCTATATTAGGTCTTATCTCGCTGCGATAAGGATGGCGAGGTCTAATCACTTCGCTACCCTTGTCGCGTCCGCAGATAATCGCCTGGCCGCCCTGTTTAGGGTGACTCGCTCCCTCCTTAATCAAGAGGTGAGGGAGGAACCCTTGCAGGGTTGTGCCGAGGAGTTTAACCATTATCTGTCAGACAAAATCGCTCGGATTCGGACCGGTCTGGACTCCGACTGGGCAGAGTCTGACGATCAGGACACGGGCGGTCTTGTCGATATCACCTGGGAGGAGTTTGATTCTGTGACTCCGGAGGAAGTGGACAGGATTATGGGGAGGCTGAGCTCCACCACATGTTTATTGGACCCGTGCCCTTCCTGGCTGGTTTATGCAGCCCGGGAGAGGACACGCAGCTGGTTCCAAGCAGTTATATCAGCTTCTTTGAGTGAGGGTAGCTTCCCTGCCGTCTTGAAAGAGGCGGTGGTGAGGCCTCTCCTCAAGAAGCCTGCCTTGGACCCAGCTGTATTGAACAACTGTCGTCCGGTCTCCAACCTTCGCTTTCTTGCGAAGGTTGTTGAGAGTGTGGTGGCGCATCAGCTCCCTTTGGTCCTGGATGAAGCGGATTATCTAGACCTGTACCAATCGGGTTTCAGGCCCGGGCACAGCACGGAGACGGCATTGGTCGCGCTGGTGAATGATCTCTGGAGGGCTCGGGACAGGGGTCATTCCTCTGTTCTAGTCCTATTAGACCTCTCAGCGGCTTTCGATACCATCGACCATGGTATCCTGCTGCGGCGTCTCAGGGGATTGGGAGTGGGAGGCACGGTTTTACAGTGGTTCTCCTCCTATCTCCAGGGACGCTCGCAGTTGGTGTTGACAGGAGGGCAGAGGTCGACCGCGAGGTCTCTCGTTTGTGGAGTTCCTCAGGGGTCGGTCCTCTCGCCTCTCCTGTTCAACATCTACATGAAACCGCTGGGTGAGATCATTCGTGGCTTTGGAGTTGGGTATCATCAGTATGCTGATGATACCCAGCTTTTTCTTTCGACCCCAAACCACCCCAGTGATGCCCTCAACGTGATGTCCCGTTGCCTGGAGGCGGTTCGGGTCTGGATGGGGAGGAACAGACTTCAACTCAACCCTGACAAGACCGAGTGGCTTTGCATACCTTCATCCCGGGTTTATTCGGATATTCCATCTCTTTCTATGGGGGGTGAATTATTACCCCCCGTAGATAGGGCTCGCAACTTGGGAGTCCTCCTAGATTCACGGCTCACCTTGGAAGATCACATGGTGGCTGTGACTAGGGGGGCTTTCGCCCAGGTTCGCCTGGTGCGCCAATTGCGGCCCTATCTAAGCCGGGATGATTTATGCACGGTCACTCACGCGCTCGTGACCTCTCATCTAGACTACTGCAACGCTCTCTACATGGGGCTTCCCTTGAGGACCACCCGGAGGCTCCAACTGGTACAGAATGCAGCCGCGAGAGTTGTGTTGGGAGTCTCCCGATACTCCCATGTCACACCTCTGCTCCGTGAGCTGCATTGGTTACCAGTTGTCTTCCGGGTGAGATTCAAGGTGCTAGTAATGGTGTTTAAAGCCCTACATGGCAGGGGTCCGGAGTACCTTAGGGAACACCTGCTGCCGGCGTCTACTTCCCTCCACCCTGTGCGTTCCCACAGAGAGGGCCTCCTCAGGGTGCCACCGGTCAGAGAATGTCGACTGGTGGCCCCCAGGGGGAGATCCTTCTCTGTGGGCGCCCCGGAGCTATGGAACCAGTTACCGGTTGAGCTCCAGACAGCGCCCGATCTTCGCTCCTTTCGCCGCGATCTGAAAACATACTTGTTCGAGCAAGCCGGCCTGGCCTGAGGGGGGATTGGTGGGGTTTTTACTATTTTTATTGGGGTTTTTAGTATGTATTAACTGTATTTTTTAATTGGGCATGTATTTAATTACCTTTTATCTTTTGTAAATTTCTGTGTTTTATTCTTGCCCTGTACACCGCCCTGAGTCCTTCGGGAGAAGGGCGGTATAGAAATATTAATAAATTAAATTAAATTAAATTAAAGAAGACATACCCAATTCCAGCAACTGTTCTTCATATGTTTTAGTCTCCAGTCCCCTAATCATCTTTGTTGCTCTTCTCTGTACTCTTTCCAAGGTCTCAACATTTTTATTGCATCAACTAAAACTGGATGTAGATTTCCAGGTGTGGTCTTACCAAGGCATTATAAAATGGAGGTTCACAAATCTCTCTTTTTAATCACTTTCAGAAAATGCCTATAAACCATCTTAAAGTTTTTTTTTTATTGAAAAGTTTTACAATACATTTTATCTTTAACAATCCCCCCTCCCTCCACCCACCCCTACCTAACCCTCCCTATCCCTCCCCCCCATTCCCCCCTCCCCCCGACTTCCCAGAGCTAAGTACAAGGTATAAAAACAAAGAACAGTCATAAACATCCATATGCTAACAACAATAAACTATTAAGTCTATCGCACTCTAGCTCATATGAAATGACTACAAGCAATACTAATATTACATAAAAAAGGGGAAAAAAAGAAAAGAAAACTTATTCAAATGCTAGGTGAAACTTTTTAGTCCCATATTTGTTCTGGATATAATCAATCCACTTTTTCCACTCCATAATATAACGTTCTTGCGAATGATCTTTCAAATAAGCCGAAATCTTTGCCATTTCCGCCAGGTCAGAAACTTTTAGAATCCATTCTTCTATAGTCGGCAGTTCCTCCTTCTTCCAATATTGACCTATTAAGAGTCTTGCTGCTGTGATTAAATTCAACATCAACTTAATGTCCACAACAGTAGCATCTGTAATTATGCCCAATAAAAACAATTGCGGACAAAACTTTATCCTTTGCTTGAAGATCTTCTGCATATTCCACCAAATTTTTATCCAAAAAGCCTTAACCTTTTTGCAGGTCCACCATATATGAAAATACGTTGCATCTTCGCCACCACATCTCCAACATTTAAGTTGATAGTTCGGATACATACTTGCAAGCTTTTTAGGATCTAAATGCCATCTATAAAACATTTTATAAAAGATCTCTCTTAGGTTTTGGGCTTGCGTAAATTTTATGTTCCTCACCCAGATCTTTTCCCACGTGTCCATTGTAATAACTTCTTGAATATTCTGAGCCCATTTTATCATACAGTCTTTAACAAGTTCTGTTTCTGAGTCAATATCTATCAATGCAAGATAAATCCGTTTGATATGTGCTGGACCCTGGTTTCTAATTTGCTTTATCAAATGTTCATCAGTCATTGAGAAACCAATTTTCTGGTCTTCTTTCCACCTGGCACGTAATTGACCATATTGAAACCAAGTTTGAACGATCTTCTCATCTCGCAAGAGATTGTACGGCTTCAAACACCAGACGTTCCTCTCCAAGCTTAAGATCTCCTTGTACGTAGTCACATCATGTTTGAAGCCAACATTTATGTTTTCTATTGCATGTTTCGGGATTGCCCACAACGGCATCTTGTAGTCTAACTTATGTCTATACTTCTTCCAAACTCTCAACAATGCCTGTCTTAAAATATGCACTTTAAACACATTATCTACCTTCTTATCATACAACAAATATGCATGCCAGCCAAATACCAAGTCGTGGCCCTCAAGATTTAATAATCTCCCTTGTGTCAAATTAATCCAATCACTTATTCCTGACAACGCAGCAGCTTCATAATATAATTTAAGATTAGGCATTTTAAGACCACCGCTTTCACGAGTATCCTGCATAATCTTAAGTTTAACTTGTGGCCTTTTCCCTGCCCACACAAATTTATTGATACCCCGTTGCCATTCTTCCAGATTAGAGTCTTTTTTAAGAATCGGTATCATTTGGAATAAAAATAAAAATGTAGGCAGGACATTCATTTTCACTGCTGCAATTCTTCCCAGTAAAGACAATTGCAATTTTTCCCAGCTCTCCAATTCTTTTTGAATTTTTCCCCATAACTTTTCATAATTATTTTTATATAACTTTGCATTTGAGGGTGACAAATACACCCCCAAATATTTAACCCTTTTAACAATCTCAAATCCAGTTAATCCTTCTAAAAGGGCCTTTTGCGATACTGTCATATTTTTGGCTAAAATTTTTGTTTTTTGTACATTAACCTTAAATCCAGAAACCTTCCCATATTGCATTATTATCTCCATCAGGTCCACAACAGAGTTTTCTGGCTGGGTCACCGTAACAACCAGATCGTCTGCAAACGCCCTCAATCTATAATCCTGATCTCTAATTTGAATACCCTTAATTTTTTCCGAATTCCGTATTTTTATCAATAATATCTCCAATGTTAAAACAAATAATAGAGGTGATAACGGACACCCTTGTCTTGTGCCCTTCTCAATATTGCATACTTCAGTCAGGCTATTATTTACTATTATTCGGGCAGTTTGCTTTTGATATAATGCCCTAATTGGTTGTAAAAATTTATCCCCAAAATTCATTTTATCTAGAACTTTCATCAGAAATTGCCAATCCAGTTGATCAAAAGCTTTTTCAGCATCTAGAAAGATTAATGCCGCAGGGATCTGGTTGTTCCTTTCCAAGAACTCCACCACATCAACTATATGCCTCACGTTATTTTTCATTTGTCTACCACTAATAAACCCAGTTTGATCCCCATGAATCATCTGTTGCAAAACCCTCATCAATCTATTAGCTAAAACCTTAGCAAATATCTTGTAGTCTGTATTTAAAAGTGATATTGGTCTGTAGTTTCTTACTTGGGTAACATCCTGATCTTCCTTCGGAATCAAGGAAATAAAAGCAGTTCTCCAAGACGGAGGCACCCTTCCTCCCCTCTGAATTGTCTGAAACAATTCCCTTAATGGCTTTATCAGCTCCAATTGTAGATTTTTGTAATAGACCGCAGTCAGTCCGTCCGTGCCTGGCTCTTTGTCCACCTTCAATTGCTTAATTGCTAAAAGAATTTCTTCTTCTGTTATCAATTGATTAATCTCTTCCTTTTGTTCTTGTGTAAGAACCGGGATGCTAGCATTCTTCAAATATACATCAATATCTGTTTCATTAATCTTATCCTTAACATATAATTTGGAATAAAAGTCCACAAAGGCTTCCTTAATAAGATCCTGTTGAAACACAACCTTGCCTTTATGTTCAATTTTATCTATGTTAGAAGCCCTTTGTTTTTTCCTTAACCTGTAGGCTAACCACCTACCTGGTTTATTGGCATTGCAAAAAGTATTATGCCTAGCAAACCGTAAGTTAGTTGCCACCTGATCAGCCATCAACTTATCAAATTGTCCTCTTAGCAAGTTAATAACCTCTTTAATCTTCACATCCGATGGATTCAAAGTTAGGGCCTTTTCTTTTTCCCTAATTTCATTCTCCAGTTCTTTCCTCCTAACTTCCAAATTACGTCTGTATTTATTATTCATATATATTAACACCCCTCTCATATAGGCTTTGCTAGCATTCCAAACCATGTCCATAGAAGTATCCTTGTTCATATTAATTTCAAAAAAGTCCTTCATCTGCTTTTTGCATTCTTCCACATTTCTCTGATTTCTAAACAAATTCTCATTTACACGCCAGGAGCGCCTATCTCTATTGTCCTTATTGATCTCTAACCAGACTGGACTATGGTCAGATATAGTTCTTGCACAAATCTTTATCTTCTTAATCCTAGAAAAAAAATCATTAGTCAGTAATATAAAATCAATCCTAGAAAAAGATTGGTGTCTATCAGAAAAAAAAGTATAATCCTTTTCATGTAAATGTGTTTCTCGCCAAATGTCTCGCAATTCCAGATCATCCTTCATTTCAAAAAAAGATTTAGGCAATCTAGCATGACTCGGGGCATGCTTAAAAAAACCAGATTTGTCCAGCTGTACATCCAAGACACCATTCCAATCTCCCATAAAAATAAAAGATTTATAATCCAACTGGGTAATCTTTGTATGTAGTGAACTATAAAAGTCAGCTTGTTGTTGATTAGGAGCATACAGTCCAACTAAAAGCGTTTTTTTGCCTTCTAACAGCAAATCTATCATAACATATCTTCCTTATTTATCTACTTCAATTAGTTCCGCTGTCAGAGTATTCTTAACATAAATAACCACTCCATTTTTCTTATTCATTGCAGAAGCAATAAATTGCGTACCCAACCTTGAATTCAACAAGTACTTTTGGTCCATAACCCTAATATGCGTTTCTTGCAAGCAGATAACATCAGTCTTAAATTGTTTTAAATATTGAAAAACTTTCTTTCTCTTCTGTGGTGAGTTTAATCCATTAACATTCCAGGTTAGGAACTTAGTCACCATTCTTGGCATCCCGAAGCTTCTGGAGCACGTCTGCCAGGACCCCTTTAACTTCCTTAGGCTGCGCCCCTCCCACAGCTTCACTATAAGTATGCTTTGGAGGTTCCATAACTTTCTGCTGATCTTGCTCTTGCTCTTGTCTCACTCGTCTTAAGGCGGCACGCGTCATCCTCTGCTCTCTAGCAGCTGCCGATGAAACTGTAATTTGATCTCCTCCAGTACCATTCTCCTCTGTCTGTATTCCTTCAGCATCTTGAGGCTTTCCCTCGCCATTTCCCTTTACAGATTCCAAAAGTGGTGGAGGGGTTGCTTTTAAAACTTTACTGTAAAAATCACGTGCCTGAGTCACTGTGACCAAACGGTGTCTCTTGCCTTCATGCATCACCACCATGCCCACTGGAATCTCCCATCTAAACGTGATGTCACATTTCTTAAGTTCCTGTGCCAAAAAGGCAAAATCTTTCCTTCTCCTTAAAATTTTTGGAGGAATCTCTTTTAAAACCAAAACTTCTTGCTCAGCAACCACAAGCTTAGTATCATAAGCAACTTGGATAACTTCATCCCTAATTGCTCTCTTTGTAAAGTAAACCACCACATCTCTAGGTAACTTCCTCTGCCTTGCAATCCATGAGTTCACACGAAAGATTTTGTCTATACTTCCCTCAATTTCAGCTGCTGACTGACCCAGTACCGCTTCCAAAGCCTCAGAGACCAACTGCTTTAAATCTTCTTTAGGATTCTCTTTTAAGCCTCTGATTCTGATAGCAAACTCCATCTGATGGTACTGGACGAGGGTCAAGTCTCCATCCATTTTATCCATTGTATTTTCATTCTCTAATACTTTTGCTTCTAATATGGAATTCTTTTGACTAAGATCCTCCATTTTTTCATCCAAACATTGAACACATATGGCCACACCTTCAATTGCAGGCAAGATGTCTGCCCTCATTGCTCTAAACTTCTCTTCCATCTTCTCCTCCAGTTTCTCCTCCAGCTTTTCCATCTTTTCATCCATCATATCTGACATTAATTGTGAATGCTTTTTGAAGGCATCCTGTAAATCCTTAAGCGTCAATGCCGGGGCAGGTGCAGGAGGAAGCAAAGCTTGCAACGAGGTCTGTTGCACCGGGGAAGCCCCCGCGCTCCGGAGAACTTTGGAAGTTTTAGTCGCCATCTTCCCCCACTTTCACTTACTGCGCACTTTCACTTTTAGAAGCCATAAAATCCATTGAACTAGAGAGTAAAAGTCCACTTCACCTTGACCTCCTGTACCGCTTTGCCTGCGTCTTCACACTCGAGAGTCTTTCCTTCTGGCAGGGGTGGTTGCTAACGCTTGGCTCTGCTCCAAAAAACACGGAGCAGAGGCACTGCGCAGCCCGGAGCAAACCCAGGCTTAAAGTTATGGGAGATCTTCTAATGGCAGATTTGAAAAGCCTTCATTGGGTGAATTTATCTTTACCTCTGCACAAAAGAAAACATAATTATAAGCTTAAAAACTTAAAGAATTTGAATTAAACAGCAGAAAGCAAAATAAGATTTTGATCTAAGAAAATTATAAATGGATAAGAGTCAAGTAAATTTGGAATACTGATTTTTGCTATATACTGTATGCCAGTCTATGACCATAACAAAGATATACTTTTATACAAAATTTGGAATTAATTATAAAAAATAAGCAATGTCTTGTGGGAAACAGATGTATTTTGGTTTTTCTAAGTCATAACAAAAAATGATAATTTTAGAAACTGGACACTAGAGGGGATTAAGTTTCTAAGCATTGGAGAAAAAGATACAAGCCTGTTCTTGATGTCAGTTAATACTGGTGTCAATGCTGCTAACATTGGATGTTCTTGCTTTGACAAAAAATGAAGAAGTAGCTATTTTATATTTCTACTTGTGTATCACTTTTAGAGTTAAAGTTAGATGAAGATGGGAGGGGGAAGGAAGAATATCCATGGGGGATTAGGTAGACATAATAACATAGCAGAAGAGCATTTTCAAGGTTGTATGTAATAAGAGGCAATAAGAACTGGCAGCTTAAGATAAGGAGGGAAAACTTACCTTTCAAACAAATTAGAGAATGTGATTTATGATGGTTAACTAAAGGAGGGAACTATGCTTTAATATTATTGTGCTCAGGGGAGGGGAATCCAAATTTCAGCTTTAACCAAGTATTGCCAATGTTATATTGCTCTAATAAAGACTTTTAAGGTAAACAATGCCTCACAATTCTTTGAAGAGTTCGTTGTGGAAAGCTTGACAACTGGGACTAATAAAATATTATTAAAAAAATACTGGGACTCACAAAATGACACAAAACATTATTAAAGGAGATCTTTGAAGAATGGAGCCAGAAACTAGTAACTATAATATCAATACTGTCAGTCATGATGTCTCTTTCTATGGATAGACTATCTCTATTTTTATTTTATTTTATTTTATTTTATTATATTTATATACCACCCTTTTCCAAAGGACTCAGGGTGGTTTACAGGGTGATTAAAACAAAAAATACAAAAGTTAAAAACATTTTTAAAAATTATATCCGTCCCTGAACAAATAAAACCCCAGTTAAAATTAAAATTAAAATTAAAATTCTCAGCCTGGGCCAGAGAGCTCGAAGAGCCAGGTCTTCAGGTCCCGGCGGAATGAACGGAGGTCGGGGGCAGTCCTAAGCTCCACTGGCAGCTGGTTCCAAAGGGCAGGCGCACCCACTGAGAAGGCCCACCCCCTGGGTATTGTCTACCGGCAATCTTTTACTGGCGGTACCCTGAGAAGACCCTCCCTGTGGGAGCGCACTGGACGAAGGGAGCTGAGAAGGTTGTGATGGGTGCATCCCGATACTCCCATATTATACCCCTCCTGCGTGGGCTGCATTGGTTTATTTATTTATTTATTTATTCAATTTATATACCGCCCTTCTCCAGTAGGACTCAGGGCGGTTCACAAGGTGTTTTTTTAAAAAACCAGATACAACAATTACAAAACTTAAAATCAATTAAAAAGAATTATATAAATGTTGCAATAAAAGCCCAGTTAAAAAACAGTTAAAATCCCAATTAATATGCTCAGACCAGGCCAGAGAGCTCAAAGAGCCAGGTCTTCAGGTCCCGGCGGAATGAGCGAAGGTCAGGAGCAGTCCTAAGCTCTACAGGCAGCTGATTCCAGAGGGCTGGCGCACCCACAGAGAAGGCCCACCCCCTGGGTATTGTCCACTGGCAATCTTTTACCGGCGGTACCCTGAGAAGACCCTCCCTGTGGGAGCGCACTGGATGAAGGGAGCTTGATGCCGGCAGCAGGTGTTCCCTCAGATAACCCAGACCCAAGCCATTTAGGGCTTTATAGGTCATCACCAGCACCTTGAATCTCACCCGGAGGGCAACCGGGAGCCAATGCAGCTCGCGGAGTAGAGGTGTTACATGGGAGTATCGGGAAACCCCCATCACAACTCACGCAGCCGCATTCTGCACCAGCTGAAGCCTCTGAGTGGTCCTCAAGGGCAGCCCCATGTAGAGAGCATTGCAGTAGTCTAAACGGGAGGTCACAAGCGCATGAGTGACTGTGCGTAGGGCATCTCAGTCCAGATAGGGCCACAACTGGCGCACCAGGCAAACCTGGGCAAAAGCCCCCCTGGTCACGGCTCCTATATGGTCTTCAAAACTGAGCCGTGAGTCCAGGGGGACGCCCACGTTGCAAGCCCTATCGACGGGGGGTAACACCTCAACCCCCCATCAATAAAGGTGGAATAGACTGGTTAGTCCGAGATGCCGGTATGCACAGCCACTCAGTCTTGGCAGGATTGAGACGAAGCCTGTTTCTCCCCATCCAGACCTGGACCGCCTCCAGGCAACGGGACATCATGCCGAGGGCATCACTGGGTTGGTTCGGGGTGGAAAGAAAAAGTTGGGTATCATCAGCATACTGATGATACCCCACCCCTAAACCACGAATGATCTCGCCCAGCGGCTTCATATAGATGTTGAACAGGAGGGGAGAGAGAACAGACCCCTGAGGGACTCCACAAACGAGAGGCCTCGGGGCAGACCTCTGCCCTCCCATCAACACCAATTGCGAACGGCCCAGGAGATAGGAGAACCACTGTAAAACAGTGCCTCCCACTCCCAATCCCCTGAGACGCCGCAATAGGATACCATGGTCGATGGTATCGAAAGCCGCTGAGAGATCTAAAAGGACTAGGACAGAGGAGCAACCCCTGTCCCGAGCCCACCAGAGATCATTCACCAGTGCGACCAATGCCGTCTCCGTGCTGTACCCAGGCCTGAAACCCGATTGGTACGGGTCCAGATAATGGGTTTCCTCCAGGAACAGAGGAAGCTGATGTGCCACAACGCTCTCCACAACATTCGCCAAAAAGCAAAGGTTGGAGACAGGACGATAGTTGTTTAAAATCGTTGGGTCCAGGGCAGGCTTCTTGAGAAGGGGCCTCACCACCACCTCCTTCAAAGCGGCGGGGAAGACACCCTCACTCAAAGAGGCAGATATTACTGCCTGGAACCAGCTTCGTGTCTCCTCCCGAGCCGCATAAATCAGCCAAGAGGGACAGGGGTCCAATAAACAGGTGGTGGAACTCAGCCTCCCCATAATCCTGTCCACATCATCAGGGGAAACAGGATCGAACTCAGTCCAGTTAACATGCTCAAGACCGTCCAATTCCTCCACATCCCAGTTAGAGTCCAAACCGGCCCGGATCTGAGCGATTTTGTCCATCAGATGATGATTAAACTCCTCGGCCCGCCCCTGCAAGGGTTCCTCTCTCACCTCCTGATTAAGGAGGGAGTGAGTCACCCTAAACAGGGTGGCCGGGTGATTATCTGTGGACGCGATGAGGGCAGCGAAGTAATTAGCCCTCGCCGGTTGCCAGTTGCCCTTTGGGTGAGGTTCAAGGTGCTGGTTCTTACCTATAAAGCACTACATGGCTTAGGTCCGGGATATTTGCAGGACCGTCTGCTGCCAGGAACGACTTCCCATTGCCCTGTGTGCTCACACAGAGAGGGTCTCCTCAGGGTGCCGTCGGCCAGAAAATGTTGGCTGCTGACCCCCAGGGGGAGGGCCTTCTCTGTTGGGGCGCCTGCCCTTTGGAACCAGCTCCCCCGAGAACTTTGGATGGCCCCAGATCTCCGGTCCTTTCTTCGCGACCTAAAGACATACTTTTTCCAACTGGCTGACCTGGACTGAAGACGGGGGTTTTAATTTTGTTTTTAACTTTTATTGGTTTTTAGTGGGGCTTTGTAAATTTAATCTCTTTTAAATATTTGTATTTATTGTTCTATTGTTGTTTTATTGTTGTTAGCCGCCCTGAGTCCTTCGGGAGATAGGACGGCATATAAGTCCCATAATTAAATGAAATTAAATTAAATCAACACACACAAAAAAATATCAGTCATCTCTAACAAGTAAGAAAAAGAAGGCTAATAGGTTTGATTTGAGGCCTTCAGACATTTTTTTATCTATTTGATTCTTTAGAACAGAGGTGGGGAATGATGGTCCCTTTATGACTTGTGGATTTCATCTCCCAGAAATCTTCATTGTTCCCCACACTTGCTTTAGAACCAACTTGCCTCTTCATAACAGAAAATAGGAATAATAAAAAAAGTAAATAAGCTTGTTGTTATGTAAGTTGATACCATGATGTGAATAGCACAGAACAGGAAGAAAACAGATGCCCTTCCTGTGCCTATTGGCCATTGCTGGCTGGGGAATTCTCAGAGTTGAAGTCCACACATCTTCAAGTTGCCAAGGCTGAGAAACATTGCTCTAGTCTAGGTAAATAACGTGCTGCATTCAGAATATATCATATACATTTCACAACCCACGAGACTCTGTGAAGGATTAGCCATGGTCATATTCTGACCATTTGCCTTTAAAAAAATATCACTGACTTCGGGAGATAGCCAAAGGAAAACACTGAGAAAAGTGTTCTTCAAGAGCAATTGTATGATATGTCAGAAATGAAGAAGACTGCCCACACCCTGCAAAATCATTTAAAAGTATATAACTCTTTGGCATTGTATTTTTGCTTGGCTCTTATATAAACAAAGTTGCTGTGACTCTCCTCCATCGCTTTGTTAAAGGGATTGCATAGAGGGTAAAGGAGTAATCGGCTATCAGAAAGGTCAGCCGTGATCTAAACACATCCTTGAGGCAGTAGCACCTTTTATATTAGTAGAAACCAAGGCTGGTGAAAACAAGATTTGTGGGGGTCAAGAACTCCATTACGAGGAGCATAAAATCTTTCTATTCTCTGATGTTTGCCCAATGAAATATGGAAGGAAACATGAGTTATTGATTAACTGCTTAAAAAACAGAGACACCTTGGTCTGTATGCTAGCAAAAGGAAGAATTTCATATCAGCTTGCAATTGGGACAGGAAGCATTACATTCCATTAATCCCAACTTGAAAGTAATCCAACTTACTCTGACTATTAAAGACAAACTAGTGATTGTTACAGTGGGGACTCGGTGTACTTGTCCCACCCAGTTATTTAACTTCATCTCTTCAGATCCAAGGTTTGCAGAAGAACTCAATTCTTCTTTCTAAGTAGAGAAATTTTATGAGATAGGGATATAAAATAATTTACATCCCGAATTCCCTTGGAAATGTTGCCCTTTAAAAAAAAAAAATCAAATCAGTGTGGTGGTTGGAGAAGTTGCATTAACTTTTAAAAAATGTATAGGGTAGCAGAAGTATCTCTCCCAGCTTTGTTTAATCTTTACATTGCCCGGGGTGATTCTAGCAATCACAAATTCTTTGTAGGAGGCTTTTTATCACATACATCCTAGAAAGATCATGTGAACAGTGATAAACTGAGGATATTTACCAGGCTCCCTTTGTTATATATTGTGTTTTCCCAAAAGTAAGGCCTGTCCCAAAAATAAGCTCTAGCTTGATTTTTGGGAGTGGGTCTAATATAAACCCTACCCCAAAAATAAGCTCTAGTTTTGGGGTGAGGCACACACTAAAAATCAAGCTAAGGCAGGAGGGGGGGATGGAGCTGCCCCAGATGCCACGCACCCACTTACCTTGCAGTCAAGCCTTGCCAGCTCACTTCTTCTGTGGCCTCTTCTGCAGCCAGGCCTGCATTTCTCAGTCAGAGGCCTTTCCAAGAAGGCTACTGCAGCCAAGAACCGAGCTATGGTACTCAGTACTCGGCTGCAGAGGCCTTCCAGAAAGGCCTGACTGTGAAATGCAGGCCGAAATGCAGCTGCAGAATGAAGCTGCTCCTTCAGCTGAAGAAGAAGTGGACTATCTGAGCAGAGCTGTGGGTGCCAGAGTTGAGTATAAAAGACATCCCCTGAAAATAAGGCCTGGTGCCTCTTTTGGAGGCAAAAAAAATTAAATTAAGACCCGGTCTTATTTTTGGGGAAACACGGATATTTCCTGGGTGGACAACTTGTAGGATCTACGGCTACTGTAAATCACAACTTGAGCATCTCAGAAGCTGGGCTAAGGGCCATACCTCTGGAGAAGGAGAGGCTCCTTTTTCAGGGCTTTCTCTTTCTCTCTTGAGGACTAGGGACATATTCACACCCAGCAGTGTGAAACTCGGCGAATACCATATCAAAAAGGAGCCTTGATGGAGCAGTGGGCTAATGCCTCCTTAAGTAACACCAGCTGCCTGCAATTAGTGCAGGTTCGCATCCCACTAGGCTCAAGGTTGACTCAGCCTTCCATCCTTCTGAGGTAGGTAAAATGAGGACCCAGATTGTTGGGGGAAATAAGATGACTTTGTAATAATGCCGCTTTGGGGGGGGGGGGGGCGAAAGCCCTAATAAGCAGGCATATACATAGAATGAAGGCTATTGCTAAGCACATTGGTTTGTGCTTTAAATTGTAAGCCGCCCTGAGTCTTCGGAGAAGGGCGGGATATAAATGGGATTAAAAAAAACCACACTACATTAACCCCAATTCCCTAACAGGTATATTTATGAAAACCCAGCACTCCTTTCAGCAATGGTCAGCTACAATTTAAAGTGAAAACAAAAAGATAGATCTTATTAACAAACATACATTTGAGTTAACTTCTTAAACTTCCAGGTTCCCTCTATCACTTGATGTACTGTAGATACTGAAGCTAATTACTTTTTTTCAAAAGAAAAAGAGGAAGGTGGTTGGATAGGTAGTCCTTGACCTACAACTGTTCATTTACTGACGTTGAAAGTTATGTCACTGAAAAAAGTGATTTATGATTTTTTTTCACACTTAAGACCATTGAAGTGTCCCCATGGCCACCTGATCAATATATGGATACTTGGCAACTGACTCATATTTATGACGGTTGCAGTGTCCTGGGGTCATGTGATCACCTTTTGCAACCTTCTGACAAGTAAAGTCAATTCACTTAAGAACCGTGTTACTAACTTAACAACTGCAGTGATTCAGTTAGCAACTGTGGCAAGAAAAGTTGTAAAATGTTTCAATTAGCAACAGAAATTTTGGGCTCAATTGACAATCATAATTTGAGAACTACCTATACTTATTAAAAGTGTTGAATCTAAAAACTGCCGTGCTAAAAGGAAGAGGTAAAACAATGTGGGGTTTGAGGATTTTTTTTGGGGGGGGTGGAATGATCTACACATTTCTCCTGTTAGGATGCCTGACCCTCATGGGATTTAGTGTTGAGTTTTTCCTTCTATTTTGATGTAGATATTAAGGTGCTGGACCAGAAACCAGAAGACCGCAAATTTTAGTCCCACCTATGGGATGAAAGCCAGCTGGGAGACTTTGGGCTACTCACTCTCTCTCAGCCTAACTCACCTCACAGAGTTGTGGGGATAATAGGAGGAAGAAGAAATATTGTGTATGTTCACTGCTTTGAGTTACTTATAAATGTAATAAAGCCAGGATAAAATAAAGCTAATAAATAAAGACAGTCATCTGCCTCATGTGCCTTTCTGATTATGCATTTCTTCATATCACAGTCCAAAGCAGAGGGCAATGCTGCTAACACTGGAAACAAGGGATTGAAATGTGTGTAGAGATTTTATTTCATGCTATATACATCTTTTCGTTAGGGAAATATTTGTGCTGCTTCAAGAAAAAAGCATTCTAGTGCAACTATTGCCTTAGAACCTGGAAAGTTTATGCTGAGTCAGTTGCTGAGGTATTTTTGCAATGCTGTTAGACATTTATTGAACAATTAGATTACTATGGCATACCCTCCTGTGCATCATAATTTTTCCAGAACATCTGCTCTCTGGGCACTGATTCTTCTGTACTTTTCAGTTCATTTATTCCCTCCCCATACTGAGAAGCTATTCTCTGGCTGTGATGTAGTCTGTTCTATCATATATATGTATCTTGATGTCCCACATTGTAAAAGAAAGCTGGATGAGAGCAAAAATAGCCCTCTCTGTGTAAGAAATACACTCTTGCATTCTTGTACTTAAGAATAAGCATGGAGGGTTTATAAAATACTATTGAAATTGAATTTGGAAAATGAACATGTAAAACATTGTATGATACAGTGGGCAAGGAAGTTTGGATATAATGTGATGCTGGAACAATGGGAGAATATGTGGACAAAAAGTTTAGAATTTACATTTTACATTTTTTTAAAAAACTTTTATAAGATGATGTATCATTGGTAAGGTAAAGGTAAAGGTAAAAGTTCCCCGCACATGCGTGCTAGTCATTTCCAACTCTAGGGTCCAGTGCTCATCTCCATTTCAAAGCTGAAGAGCCAGCGCTGTCCAAGGACGTCTCCGTGGTCATGTGGCCGGCATGACTAGACACCAAAGGCGCACAGAACACTGTTACCTTCCCACTGTAGTGGTCCCTATTTTTCTACTTGCATTTTTACGTGCTTTCGAACTGCTAGGTTGGCAGAAGCTGGGACGAGTAACAGGCGCTCACTCTGTTACGCGGCACTCAGGATTCAAACTGCCAAACTGCCAACCATCTGATCAACAAGCTCAGCGTCCTAACCCAATGAGCCACCGCGTTCCTTGTATCATTGGTATTTAACACCAAATAAGCTATCTAAAATGTACAAAGGTACTTCAAATGAATGCTAGAAATGTAAATGCAAAGAAGGGACCTTTTACCACTTATGATGGACATGTGATAAAGCAAAGAAATATTGGAGAAGGATTCATATTTTAATACAGAAAATTCTTAAAGTAAAGATAAACATGAAACCAGACATTTTTTCTTTTGGGTTTAATGGAAAAAGACTTGGGGGAAAAATTTGGAACTTCGATCTTGTATATGTTGACGCAGCAAGAATACTATAGGCACAAAAATGGAAGGATATTTCGATCTCCATTATGGACGAATGGTTACAGAAGTTGAAGATGGTTAAATTGACTGTTTTGATCAAGAACTTTTGTTTCTGCATAGCCATAGAGTTTGTTTCTGGACTTTGTGCTTGAGGTGGAAAAAAAAATGGAACTTTGATTTTGGGTTTTACTGATAAGATTGATTTGTTGTTACAGAAATGGCTAGTTTATACTATTAAGAAAAAGTAAAAAGTTGGGGTTCAATGTTAATGTTTTATTCTAGTGCAACAGAGGAAGTCAGAAGCCAATGTCTTTTTTTTCTTTTTTTTCCTCTCTCTCCCTCACTTTCCTTTCCCTTTTTTCTCCCCATTGTGTCCTACTTTGCTTTGAATTTTCTATTTACTCTATAATTCAATAAAATGTATTAAATATGAAATAAAAATAAAAAGAGAGAATAAGCATGGAGGAATGTCTGTGAAATAAACACAGGAAAGACAGCAGCACTGATGAAATTTTATTGCCAACAGGAGATTCTGCAGGTGTTCCAACCAAAACAAACAACATAGATATGGTACCTGACATTAATTACATTTGGATTTAAGAGCTGCAGTTAGATGCTCTAGGAAGTGGGGTGTGGTAGGATAGCAAGGATGCAGTATACAGGCTATCTGTTTTGTGCTTTGAACTGGGACAGTGTAATTAATTTTCTTTCCCAGAAGTTAGTAGACAATTTCCAAATCTGAAATTATTCCACGGATGCAGGAATGAAAGATGTCAAAATTCTGCCTCACCAGTTCCCATTGGTTTGAAGTCCAAGCAGTCTTTTTCAGAGGTAGACTTAATGCAACATCTTGGATTATTTTTTTCTCCACAGAAAGAAAGGATCCAAATCCGAACTAATTTTGATTTTACCGAACTCTGCTATCATGGTACAGATGTTTTTCATTTTCTTTCAAGCCATTGACTTTGGCCAGGGTTGCTTCCTAATGACTTCCAGAGTTAATTCTGCATGATCCAAGAATGTACTCACATAACATGTCCCAGAACAGGGATATGGTGTGGAGGGGATTTTTTTAAAAAAGTCAAGATGGCAGCAGTGGTTGGGTGACTGCTCTCTTTTCACATGTGTAACATATGAGTCTTGAGAAGTAGACAAGGCAAGAAGCACATCCAGGAGTAATAGAATCTTGCAAGTACTAGATTAATAGAATCTTACAAGTCTGAAAGAATATCTCGCCCCTCCCCCTATATAATCTAAGAAACTAGGGAGGGTCCTCTTGAGATGTTTAACTGTGCCACTGAAGTTCCTTTTTCTTCCTATTTGGGCTGCTGATTGCAACCTCCTCTTCAGTTTCTTCTTTCTTTTCCTAAAAGGGAACCTGCAGAAATGGACTGCTTTCAAAAGCTCCCTGCTGTTGTTTGAAAGAACAAAAGCAACACAATCCCGGGGAAGCAAAACAAGACTCTGTGAAGCCACTGCTCTTGTGCTTCAAACAGTGGGAAGTTCTCTCTGGGGAGCACTGGGTGCAAATCTAGGAGACATTTGTTTTCTTTTCACTGACAGATTTTTTCCCCACTTATGTTGTTTTCCTTATCGAGCCAAATGCTGTTGCCATCTGTGGGCTCAACTGCCTCCTGGAGATATTTTCATACATGTTTGGTTACAACATGGTGCTTGCATTGGACGGGGTTTTTTTTTCCCCTGAAACTAGAATTGCAAAACTCAACCGGGGATTAACTCTGAGAACGGAGATTCATACAACCCAGTCAAAGTGGGAAAAGAAAAAAAACACTACAAAAGATAAAAATGAAATAAATAAGGCATAAAACCCTAAATGCCTTTCAGGGCTACAGGTAGCCCTCGACTCACATCAATCCATTTAGTGACCATTCAAAATTACAACGGCACTGAAAAAAGTGACTTAAGACTGTTTTTCACACTTATGACCATTGCAGCATCCCCATGGTCATGTGATCAAAATTCAGACGCTTGGCAGCTGACTCATAGTTATGACGGTTGCAGTGAACATCTTTTGCCATCTTCTGACAAGCAAAGTCAATGGGGAAGCCAGATTCACTTAACAACCGTGTTACTAACTTAACAACTGCAGTGGTTCACTTAACAACTGTGGCAAGAAAGGTCATAAAATGGGGCAAAATTCACTTAACAAATGTTTCACTTAGCAACAGAAATTTTGGACTCAATTGTGGTCATAAGTCAAGGAGTACTTGTATCTGCTGTTGCTGATCCCTACAACAGAAACATTTCACAGTCCATTTCTAGATGGGTGGTCTTGGAGAAAATTTAGGAAACTCTTGGATGGAAAGCTTTAACTATGATATATGAGGGGTTAAGGAACTAAACATTTTTGCAAAGGTTATTGTGGAGTTCGTGCTTAATTTTGAATAGGTTTGGGCTAGGATCTCTCTACTTTTGTATCATGATGCATTCACATGTTTTTAATTGCTTTCTTTGTACTTTCTGCATTAATCTAAAGCTTGTTAAAAACATCCATTCAAAATGTATGGTTAAATATATATATTTAAATATGCATTTTCCGCCTCTAACTAAGCCTATTTTGATGAGCTGAAACAACTAAGCTTTGTAACAACATTCAGAGAAATGTGAAGGAGAACTAAGCTCTGATCTACAAATTAGTTTGAGACATACAGATGGAAACATGACATAAAGGGATCTGAAAGGGCAGAACACCTCAACTATTCTTTGGTTCCATTAGTAAATTCAGCATACATTGAATTGGTTAGGAGCAGCATTCCGCTTTTAATAACAGAAACATAGAAGGCCATCTAACTCAAAAGCTATTAGCTTAAAAAACTGTAGCAGGAACCTAGATTTTCTGTATCTAAACCCTGTCAATAACTGGCCTATAGGTTTTGTCTCAATATTGATTGACATCTCAGAGGTGGACAAAAGCGTATCTGTAGCCTGTTCCATTCATGAGTGATCCGGTCTGAGTCATTTCTGATGCATGATTTGGAAGAAAAAAAACAGAGTACTAATATTCCATTATCTAGCAGGGGTAAAGCCTAGAGGCCTAAAGAATTAGATTTTCAGAATGAGACAGGTTATTTGCTTGTTTATTTACTGGGTTTATATGCAACCTCAGACCTCTCTAAGTCTAAGTGGTAAGTTTGCAAAAATGTTGAAACCATTACAGAGAGGTAAAATGCCAAAATTGATTAAAAAAAAAGAATGGCAGGGTTTTGAGATATACTGGATTACAGTCCAATGTTTTGCTTTGTTTTGTTTTAAATGATCTGCAAGTTATTTTGGGTATTTTGAGACAATAAAAAGATGGCTCCTATCATGCAGAATATTTATAACACATTTCAGGAAATCAGTTTGTTTTGTTTTGTTTTGCAACAGGAAAGTAGTAGTAGTATAGTAGTTATAATAATCTGATTTTTGATTGCCATGTTGCTGACTGTCAGGGTTCAAGAGAAATAGAAGAGAAAAATGTATGGGTTGTTTTCATTAAAAAGAACCATTAACATGCTAGTTCATCTATTAAGTCAACTTGCCAAATGATTTCACACTGTTGCTAAGGAAGTGAAACAGAGAAACACATATTAAGTGAAAAGGTAAAATTAATAATTTTAAGATTGTTCCACTTATGTCTGATGGTGATCTAGTCCAAGGACAATTCTTAATTCAGAACAAACTGTTGACCTCTGAATTTAATCCTACCTCTTCTTTCTCTCCGCACAATTCTTTTCCTAAGCAATTTAAGTTTCTTGTGCAGCTGACACATCATTTCCCATTTGTTGATCTTTGGGACCCTAATAGTCAACTAAGAGCTAGTTCTTGATAGAGGATTTTGAACTGAAGCAAGGTAGCTTTGAGCCATCACCTCCACCTTACACCAGTAACAACCTAGCTCAAATCTAGTTTGTCCTGTTATTGTTTTAGTCCTGCTTTCGCTTTTGATGTACCTTACGTTTTAAAGATTTCTTTCTGATTTTTCCATCTGTCCAAAATTAGTCCCATTTACCAAGAAATGCATTCCTCATTGTGATCAGGTTCAGATACAGATATAACTTATACGGATTCTGATTTTTGTTTATTTTCACTGCAATATATTTTACACTGGGCAAGTACTTTGATTGTCGTACTTATAGGTAATATATGCATAGAAAGGGAGACATAACACCAAAGGTAAACAATATCTAGTATTGTTAATTTATACAAGCATTCATTTCTGGGCCCTTAGTTAGGAAAAAGTTACCTGTAGGATTAAAAAATGTCATTTTCCTCAACTAGTGTATGACAAATCCAAAGGTAAGCTGAGTTGTTCTGCGTTAAATTTGGGGCATGTCAATAGTGAGAAAATGTGATGAGGAAAAAGAAAGTTGAGAATAGTTGGAGAAAAAATATCTATTGATTTAATTTATATGCTGCCCATCTTACTCAAAAAAAAAGCGATGCTGGGCAGCTAATCTAAGAAAAATTAAAAGGGGAACCTGTGAATCTTTTTTTTTTCAAATGAGGGAATGTCTCAGTGCTTGATCAAAAATGCCCTGAAGCTGACCTTATTCTCTTCCCTCAGGCTTAATGCATTTCCCTGACTTTTGCCCCATCTCATTTTCTTTAATCTTTGTTTTTGACAATATTAAAGCAAAATCTCTGAATGCTGGTGACCACAGGGACATGTTCATGTCTTTTTTTTTCTCTTAGGGCATGACCTTAGCTCTATCAAAGCTATGATTAACATCAAGAACTTAGAAAAGCATATATGATATGTGAAATATGGAACTTTTCAGATTCAAAGAACCCAGGTGTTTCATTAGGATTCTTTAATCTCACAGTTTTGGATATGGAACAACAACACAATGCCCTTTGCACTGATACCAAACTAAGTTCAGTTGAAATAGATATTAGACAGCCCAAGGAATGGTGGTTAATGCAATAGGTAACTTGGCACCAAAGACATCAGCGTCCTCTGCCTTGAGATGGAGGGTAGCCTTTTTGTGGTCATGTCACAGATTGTTTACACTTTTTTTGACATTTCGAATGCTGCATAGTGGAATCATTAGTCTGTTTTGTGTTTTGAGACTTAGAAAATTAAAAGATGGAATAGATGAGTGAGGTCCACTGGAGACATACGGCACGCAATGAGCCTTAATTTTAAGAGGAGGGGGAAGGAAACACTTGGCTAGAATTTATTTGTTTCATTCATATCCTGTCTTTTTAGTATTTGACTTGCTGTTCAGGGCACTCCCTTTTCCATCTGACCTACAACATTTTTTTTTCCTTTTAACAACCCCATAACCCCTTGCATCAAGTTGGAGTCAGGGCGACTGAACAGAGCTTGAGCGTTTACTGGCTGGATGCCCTTCCTGATGCCTATCTGACCTACAACAATAACTCTATGAAATTTGGTGATTGATGCAAAATCAGGCCCACTGTCATCATGGCTGAGGCTGTTTTTATATTCCAGTCTTCCCATTCCTAATTCAACAACAATGCTATAGTGCTATTGATGGCATGATCTTGAAATGGCTCCAGAAAATTAAGTAGGATGAGGCAACATCTGGCCCATAGAATAAATGATTCTTACCTTTATTCAGAGAACATCTTAGATGGAAATTGTGGGTCAAAAATTAGACAAACAAGCATAGAGCATCACTAATAGATCTATATCTTTTAATCAAAAAGTGTGCAATTTAGTTAATTAAAACACTTAGAAGTAACATCAAATGGTTTATTGTTCAAATTCAACTGTAAATTCAGCTTAAATTAACAGAACATTTGATCAGACCATAAACACAAAAGTATCTCTTTTGAACTTAGTAAAACTGAAGCATTGATAGAACATGGTTACTCAATCTTGGTTGTAGAATGTGGTTACCCCATTCATTAATAATGAATAGTCTATTAAGCAATTATAATACATCAGCAACCAATTTAGCCAAGATCATTTTATTTGTAAACTGTTCTTTAATTAAAGGAACTTCCTGAACATGCCTAGAAATATACACTGCTTGTCTCTTTATCGTTAATAGTTTCTCAAACAATAGCAGTGTTAGATTAACTATCACCAGAAAACATTATACATATTTTATGTGTTGTCTATAGTCACCCATTCATAATTCATAATACATTACTAAAGCATTTATTGATGTCTGGCTTTATTCTGTTACACCTGCATATTAGAAATACAATACAATAACTTCCTTCAGATGTATCACTGTCTCTTGTGAAGACAGGCTCAGTGTTAATATATTTCTCCAACAGTTCTGATATAACAATGTCCATCATGTTTTTTCTAAGATTGATGAAAGCCTCTCTGTTTACTCTATTCATCATGGATGACAGGTTTCAGGAAAAATGGCAAAACAGTTATCGGAAATGTTTCAGACAGTGAGATGCTCAGTTGCACATAAGCCTAAATTATTGGAATGTGACTGTTTTTAACTCAAGGCTGCTGCTTCTAAGGAAAATCCACCTCAGATCTATAGGAAGGCTATAGAGCCTCCAGTTGAACATGGTATTTCACACCAGTAGAACCACCTCATTTGCTTATAAGACGTAACTCAGATTCATGCTGGATATGTGAGCTATTTAGCAATAGCAATAATATATGCCATGCTTTATAGCCCTTTCTAAGTGGTTTACATAGCCAGCATATTGCCTACATCCTACCAACCTCGGAAGGATGGAAAGCTGAGTCAACCTTGAGCAGGTCAGGACTGAACTGCAGGCAGTCGACAGTTAGCCTGCAGTACTGCATTCTAACCACTGTGCCATGACCATTAATTTTTTTTTCTTTATTTGCTGTATTTATAAAGCCTCACCCCAACCAGCTAGGACTCTGAATGGCAAACAACACAACCTGTATATATAGTTAGAAGCATAATATGAAGTCCAAACAAATTAAACAAGGACGAATTAGGGGTTAAACATCACTTTAAATTCCAGTTTTAAATCTCCTCCTAAATATAAGGAGGGTTGGTGCCATCCTCACAGAAAAGCATAATTTGTATATGGAAGCCTGCTCTATAATTTTATTTACCATTTTTCTATGGAAGGAATTGTTCATAAGTAAATTAAATTAAATTGTTCAGAGTAAAGCATAAAGAATTCTTGCATCTGTGAAGAAAAATAGGAGGAAGGTGTGTTATGAATGTTTTATATAGATAAAAATCTACAGAAATAAATAAATATGTTGCACATGTTTTGATGTGAGTTTTCCCGATTGCCTTTTGAGACCTCCTGTTTCTTATTTCTATTGTTATATTTTTATTATCTTACTGTATTGCGCTTTTATAATGTGAGCCACCTAAAGTGGCTATTTATTTGGGAACCACCAAAATCAAATCAAATCAATCAGTATAGTGATCTAAATATTGTGTAATCAGTTTTTCAAATGCAGTTCACTTTATTTATTTATTCAATTTATATAGCTACCCATCTCACATTTTGACTCTGGGTGGTTTATAAACATAAATACCAAGTTAAAAAAACAACAACCCAACCTCAAAATAAAATAGCCATACAAATATTAAAAGTATTAAAAGATTTTCTTTTTTTAAAAAAAGTGTACAATACAGGAGAAGAATACAATGATCCAGAAAGAGTACAAACATTTAATGGCAAAACCATTTCTGGAAGGCCATCAAGGTCTGGGTCATCCCACCACGGGCAGGGAAGAGTGGGGAATCCCCTCTTGTTTTTGTCATAAAAGGTTTCCTTGCACTTTTATCTTTTAATAAGCGGTCTTTATAAGCCTGTTTTTTCACATATGACTTACAGATAATCCTTGATTTACAACAGTTCATTTAATGGCCGTTCGAAGTTACAATAGCACTGAAAAAAGTGACTTGCGGCCGTTTTTCACACTTATGACCATTGTAGCATCCCTGTGGTCATGAGATCAAAATTCAGATGCTTGGCAACTGATGCATATTTATGATGGAGGAAGTGCCCTGGGGGTCATGTGATCACTATTTGCGATCTTCTAATAAGCAAAGTCAAATGGGGGAGCCATAATAACCATGTTGCTGACTTAACAACTGCAGGGGTTCACTTAACAACTATGGCAAGAAAAGTTTTAAAAGGGGGCAAAATTCAGGTTTTTAAGAAAGGGTGTCTTCTCCACAGAGAAAAACCAGAGTTCTGTGTAAGCCCTGGAGGAACACTAACAGCAGTCAATGATAGCATCACAAGTTCAATTGTCATTAACTCTTTATCTGATAATTTTATGCTGGCATAGATAAAGGAGCTCCAAAAATAAGTTATTTTTTAATGCCTGGCTACTGTAGAGAATTTTGAATGTTCTTCAGAATGAAATCCCTGAGCACATGCCTTGATTTTGTTGTGGGGGTGTGCATGTTCTGAATTAATATTCCTCTCCTAAACAGTGTTAGGAAAGCTTAGAGGTCTGAGTCACTTTTACAGAAAATTCCTGTGAATGATGATTTTAAAGAGTGTCATTTCTTCAAAGACAGTTTTCTCAACTTCCAGCAGCCTTACTACCTATATTAAAGCAATTGGGATAAAGACCCTCCCGCCCCATGGTACTCAAACACCATCCGCCTCCTAATGGGATTCAGAAGCCTAAACAACTTGCTCACAGCGCACCTACAAGATTAATGAGGTGTCGTCTTTTTCGTATTGCACCAAATTTCTCTCTTTCTCTCTCTCTCTCTCTCTCTCTTTCCCTCTCTCCTTTTTTAGATAGTGCACTCTGGATTGATTTGTGGCCTTTGCCCAATTCCATACATCTTAAATTTGACAACTTTTCTTTTATGAGCTTGGTTTTTATGAGCCTCTGCAAGTTTAAACTGCCTTGCTGTTAACTTTTCCTTTGAAGCCAGTGGGAATCAAAAGTGGTTGTAAGGGTGGAGTAGGAAATTGGTGGAGTTTGTGGAATGAAGAGAAGTAAACTCTGAGCAGTTTGTTGTTGTTGGAAAAGTCCAACAAAAATGAAAGAAAGAAGCCCGGGCACTCCAGCTGGGATGGAGCTTTGCCAGGATTCTCTCTCTGAGTTACGGCAGGAAGAGAACGTGGCAGCGCCAGAATCTTTATCTACCATGGAGATGCAAATATGCGGATGAGACAGGGACATCTTTGGAAAACCCAGATCATGGCCCAAGTGAACTCCGTGATGTGGTGTAAATTTTTTTCTCATTCAAAATTTTATTCATTTAAAATACAAAAATACAAAAGAAAATAATAATAGGAAAATAAGGGAGGAAAAAGGGAAGGGAAAGTGCAGGACAAAGGGAAAAAAGAAGAAAAAGCATTGACTTCTGACTCCTTTTGGTGCAGTAGAATAAGATAATAGCATCACACCTCAACTTTTTTACTTTTATATAATAATACAAACTAGCCATTTCTATAACAACAAACCTATCTAATCGGCAAAACCCAAAACCAAAGCTTCATTTTTTTTCCACCTGAAGCACAAAGTCCAAAAGCGGTTTCGAAGTAGAAACAAAATTAATTGTGTTCTTTTCTTTAATCAGAGCAGTTAATTTGGCCATCACTGCTAACTCCGTCAGCTTTTGCAGACATTCACCCATGGTAGGAATCAAGGTATCCTTCCATTTTTGTGCATAGAGTAATATGTTGATATATGGCATCAACATATATAACATCAAAGTCCCAATTTCTTTTTCCAAAACTTTTTCCATTAAACCCAAAAGAAAAGTCTCTGGTTTTATCTTTATATTATCTTTAAGATCTCTTCTGTCTTAAGATGTGAATTCTACTCCAATATTTCTTTGCTTTGTCACATGTCCACCATAAATGATGAAAGGTCCTGGTGTGGTGTAATTTTTCTTATTCCAAATATTTTAGACAATTACCATTTCTATTTTCTATTTGATCAAAAGATGTGGAGAGACCTGGCTCATAGAATTGCCAAGAGTCAGACTTGATTGAATGGATAATATCACCACCACCATGTCATTATTAACATCATTTTCTCTTCAATTTTAGAGTTAACTTCCTCTTGAAGCTCCTTTCATTATGCCAGCATAAAATAATCAAGTAAAGAGTTAATCACGATCACTTATTCCATGTGGACTTCACTCATTGCCATTGGGCTTACCCAGAACTCCAGTTCTTCTCTGAAGAGGAAGAAGAGAAGACAGACACCCTTTCATAAAAAGCCTTCAGCAAGCAACAAGCTAAGTGAATCGCCTTTCTCAAAGCCAGTACGAAGTCGACTTCCCAAGCTTTCTCCTGGTCTTCTTGATCAAGTATCAAAATATATGATTAATAAGGAGCCACCAACCTCTTAGAAATTCTTGATACTGAAATAGCTATAAAACACTTTTTACAAATAAGAGAGGCATGCCTACAGCATAGATCATACAGTAGGTTAAAAAAATAGCCTTTAAAGACCACATTAAAAGTGGAACCAATTGCTTCTCCTTTTGCAGTAGTCACAGTATGTAAGGAAACCTACTGTTGGATACAAGGGTAGTTGTTCAACGAGGCCAATGCAAGACACTTCATCTCTGAAGAAGAGCGGATTTCCAGATCTGGTCAAATGCTTTTTCCTAAGATGGCAGAGAGCTCTGTGAATGGCTTTATGGGGTAGCAGCTGAACTATCTGAGAAACCGTTCAAGCCAATTGTTCTTTGGCTGTCCCAGTCATGGGTTCTTCAGGGGTTTATATGCTATGGAGAGCAAGCTCAAATCTGATAAAACAAAAGACAAATTCTGAGGATAATTAGTGGCATCTGAACCTAGACCATGTTTGTTTCATCCAACCTGGCCTGTTTCAGGGATGAGCTTGATAAATCTTTCCAGGATTCACTGATGTGGCATTTCAAACCACAGGTATTTCTAATGCAGGATTAGGAGTTGTGAGTTTCTGCCATCTCATTAAAAGTATTAAGCTGTGCAAAACTGAAATATTATCTATCATTATTTCTACAGCAGCTCCGTGCCAACTTAGTTTACATATAAATATTGATATCTGTGGCTGACCAAGCATTTCTGATGGCAATCACTAAAGGGAGACATAAAAAAAAATCTTAATTCAGTACAAGTTTCTGGAAACATAAAAGCAGAATCACTTGGAAAGACCAAATAATTTATTGAGTGCAAATGTCTTTGTGAGATGGAAGGTCATCTTAAAAGTATTCGAGTTGGAGCTACTCTATCTAACTATAGGGATTTTACTCAGGCGATCATCTTTTGCAACTTTCTGATAAGCAAAATCAATGGGGAAGCCAGATTCACTTAGCAACTGTGTTAGTAACTTAACAATTGCAGTGATTCACCTAATAACAGTGGCAAGAAAGGCTGTAAAATGGTGCAGAACTCACTTAACAAGTGTCTTGCTTCAAGAGGTTGAATTCCTTCCTTCTGCGCACAATAGCCTATGCTCCTTCCCTGTCACACCATTACCCACCTGTTCCAATTGACGAAGAGGGTGGTAATGCATTAACATAGGTAGGAACATCATTTGCACATGAAGACGTATGGATTGGGACCTAACTTAAGGGGGGGGGAAACCTCCCCTTAAAAGCAAATTGAATTTTAGATCTCTTTTCTTTTAGTCTGGGATAATGGCATAGCAAGGTTACAGCTTCCTCTATCACTCTTCTAGTTGGCTGGTTTTTATTCCTGATTTTCAGGACTCAAAATCCATGATTTTTATTTCCGACTTTATGCTGTCCACAAAGGACCAGTAAAGCAGAGGCACCTGCAAAAATGTCAAAGTCTTGGCAGTCAGAGAAACTGCTTCACACCTCTTCATGCAGGAAGGTGGTTTAATGAAGCCGTGAATTGAAAAAAATGAATCTAGACGTACATTTTTTTTAAAAAAAAGTTAATTCAATATTATGTAGGCCTCCTCTAAATAACTAACCAGTGAGTGCAATAGGACCTTGATATAGGGCAAACTATATTTTACATTAAAGTTGTAGGAACAATAAAGGGAAAGCAAAACTAAGCAATGAATCTGGTATTTTTCCTCAAGGATTATTTTTTTGCTGCAAATCATCCTAGATGTATCAAACATATGACTTCATTAAGTTCAGGTACTTGAGGTTCAACTGAATTAAATTCTACATCATATTTAATAAGTACAAGTCTAGGGACTTTCATATTTCCACTATGAGCATGTTGAGAAATGAAATTAGCTGAGTAGTTGAAAATATTTTAAAAAGTTAGCCTACTATTTTACATTAATTTTTTGTTTGTTTGTTATAAATCTTTAATTTTCAATAAAATTGAACTCCGAATGAACTGGGAGAGAAGTGAAAGACCCAGAATCTACTTTACTTGAGTGTTCCATGAAATATTTCTGCTTCGTACATTGGAAAACAGGAGCCGAGCATTAAACTTAATAAAAAGTTCTTTAAACAATTCTTTGTGGATAGTGTGATATGCAACACATTCTCTCTCTCTCTCTCACTCACTCACTCTCTCTCTCACTCACTCACTCACTCTCTCTCTCTCTCTCTCTCTATGCCTAAAATATTTTAAGAATTTGCCCTTCAATGTAAGAAAAGGAAAGAGAATTGTTTTTGAAGCCAGGGTCTATAATGTATATCAGCAAATACATGTTTATATATCTATGTTTTATGGTGACTGAAGGCAACAGGGACAATAGTATTAATATATACTATTACTAGACAGATGGATTTTCGGTTCCCTTTTCACCAATGATCCTAAAAATATTAATTTAGAAGTGAATTTGTTTACTTTGTTCATCATCAGCTCACAGGAATATGAGCCTATAATTCTGAATAGCAAGGAAAATACACAAAAATAATTTGCCTGCAAACACCCACAGAGAGACAGAGAGACACCCACAGACACACACACACATTTATCTACTGGATTGATTTCGCTTGATTATGCTCTTTATTAAATTTTCTTTAACCGTCAATAACCATTGCAGCATTCATAATGGGAATCTCTCCTAGCGAGATTGTGATTACAAAAATAAAATGGCAATCTATTTAACGTAATCTCTTTTGCATTATGCTTAAGCGGTATGGTTTGTGTGCATCGGGCGTAAGGAACTCTCATGGGGAGATGAAATAAGGGCTGCTTATTCTCTGACCTTGACAAAGGCTTAAACTGACGCTTCTATTTTCAACCAATTTTTCTAATGTTTGGCTAAGCCCAGAGCTCTTTTGGTCTGTAGGTGCTTTAAGGCGCTAATCCTACAAATGCTTAATTTGACTCAGTTGACCTGAGCTCAGGATGGAGAGTGCTGAGCGACACAATGCTTCCCTAGCTATGGAGAGGAAAATGACACAATTGATATCCCTCCCCCCTGAATCCTGGGGTGGGTCTTCTCTTGATATTAAGATCTAGTCAGCTGCTTCCTAAGAATTGTGAAATGCAGAGAGGCAACACGAACAGTTGTGTATTTAGGCAACAACTGTTTCTGTTCCGTCTTCCCCTTGGAGCCCAGCAGGGTACCCAAACACCTTGTCAGCAGGGAAGGGGCACTAATTGGCTACAACTTGACACTATGTAGAAAAAGAGCATACCTAAGGCTTCCTGTCTGGATGAAACCACTAAGCCATCTTGAGCCTGAGGGAATGTGTGTGGAGTAACAATATGAGAGAGGTTTTGAGCCTGGGGCAGGGTTATACTCCTTTGTTTGTTTTGATCTCTTTGTGTTCCTTAAAGTCAGTGTGGACTCCAGGTAACCACTCGGAATGTCCTTGCAGGTTTCTTGGCAAGGTTTTTTTAGGTAATGGTTTGCCCTTGTCTTCTTCCCAGGCCTGAGAGAGGGGGACAGGTCACCCAGCTGGCTTTGTGCCTAAGGCTAAACAGTTTTCCTTTGGTATTTATAAGAGATATATCTTATTAAACAAACTACACACTCAGACAGTGCTTTTTTTTGTCATAGAACTCACCGGAACGGAGTTCCGGCACCTTTTTTTGACAGATTTTCCAAGTTTTAAAAGTAACTCGTTTTTTTATTAAAAAGTTTTAAAGTACATTTTTGAACATAAACCCCATCCCCCCCTACCCCTAAAAAGCAACTTTTGAAAATTTAATATTTGGTCCATGTGGTCGTGTATTGCCCTGTCAAGGGTAGCAGGTCGGCGGCAAAATCATTAAAATGGTGCATGCTGGCTGCTTGTGTGTCGAGTCCAATGCATGCATACTTCGTCCGGCTGCTCGGCTTGTGGCACTGCTCGGCTTGTGATTGGTCGTGTGGATGCACACTGAGTGCTTACTGTAGGCGACGACTGCTATGTTTCATTACACAACTGACGTGTGGTGAGAAAGATAAATAAAAGATTAACAAGATGTGAGTTCCGGCACCTTTTTTCTTACAAAAAAAGCACTGCAGACATATATTATATATAAATAAATATATGCAGCGTATTTGCACTTAATGCTATAAATGACAAGTGATATTACTTAACAAGATAACAATGGTCTGTTTTACCTTGTGTTCTTATCTACACAATATTCTTAGCAAGCAGGGCAATATTAGCAGTTTTTTCTTCTTCTTCTAGTCCTTGTCTTTAAGGGTGGAGAATTCTATTCATTTTTTTGTTGTTGTTAGTTGCGAAGTCGTGTCCGACCCATCGCGACCCTATGGACAACATTCCTCCAGAACTTCCTGTCCTCTACCATCTTCTGGAGTCAATTTAAGCTCACACCTACTGCTTCAGTGACTCCATCCAGCCACCTCATTCTCTGTCGTCCCCTCCGTCTCTTGCCCTCAATCTTTCCCAGCATTAGGCTCTTCTCCAGTGAGTCCTTCCTTCTCATTAGGTGGCCAAAGTATTTGAGTTTCAACTTCAGGATCTGGCCTTCTAAAGAGCAGTCAGGGTTGATCTCCTCTAGAACTGACCGGTTTGAACACCTTGCAGTCCAAGGGACTCGCAGGAGTCTTCTCCAGCACCACAGTTCAAAGGCCTCAATTCTTTGGCGCTCAGCCTTTCTTATGGTCCAGCTTTCATTGCCATATTCATTTTAGCCAGGGCTTAATGTTCCTTTACCTTCACCCTGTATTTCCTACACCCTCCAGCCCCCATACTTTACTATGGGTAGTCTTTGATTTACGATGACAACTGAGCCCAACATTTATGTTGCTAAGCAAGACAATTGTTAAGTGAATTTTGCCCCATTTTACGATCTTCCTTGCCATAGTTGTTAAGTGAATCACTGCAGTTGTGAAGTTGGTAACACAATTGTGAAGTGAATCTGGCTTCCCCATTGACTCTGCTTGTCAGAACGTTGCAAACGTTGGTCATATGACTCCCAGGACACTGCAACAGTCATATATATGAATCAGCTGTCAGTTTTGATCACGTGTCCATGGGGACGCTGAAATGGTCACAAGTGTGAAAAATGGTCATAATTCACTTTTTTCAGTGCTGTTGTAACTTCAAATGGTCACTAAATGAACTGTTATAAGTCGAAGACTACCTGTAGGTCCTACTGTAAAAGGTAAAGGTAAAGGTTCCCCCACACATGCGTGCTAGTCGTTTCCGACTCTAGGGGCCGGTGTTCATCTCTGTTTCAAAGCCGAAGAGCCAGCGCTTGTCCGAGGACGTCTCCGTGGTCATGTGGCCGGCATGACTAGACGCCAAAGGCGCACAGAACACTGTTACCTTCCCACCGGAGTGGTCCCTATTTTTCTACTTGCATTTTTACGTGCCTTCGAACTGCTAGGTTGGCAGAAGCTGGGACGAGTAACAGGCGCTCACTCTGTTACGCGGCACTCGGTATTTGCTCCCTTTTACCGAGTTGATTCTCTGGCTCTCAGTCCATATTAGTTTGTCAGAGGGAAGTAAAATAATTACTTGCTGTGGCTGTACTGCTTTCATGGAAGGCATGTGAGGCTGTTAGGTTTAGCTACTCAGCTGTGTTGGCTTCAGAGTCTGGTTGCTCACCACACTGCTGATGTTTACTTTCACCTTCTTCACATACAAAATGGCTTTTTCCTTCAGCTCACCAGCTTCCATCAGCCCTGGGCCTCCATCATTTCTCTTTTTATCTCTCCGCAGTGCAAGTGTGGTTCTTTTCTCTCTGAAGCTCCCAGGGGATGGCAGACTATAAGGAAGAGGAACTCCCAGCAGCCACTTTGAATCTTTCCTTCCACAGAGCCAAATGTGGATAATCTGTTGGCCAACTTTGCAGGTCAGCAGAACAAAAAGTCCAATATGCCTCATGTATGTGGGTGAGGTATGTACTGAGTAATATTTTGCCATTGTCATTAAAATGATCTCCTGCCTTTCACCATTTGCCTTTATCAGTACTGACCAGCACAGGGGCCTGCCTGCCTGCTTTAGCTGGGCAGCTGGGATGATCGTCAGGCCTTCATGCAAAAAGTGTGTGCAAATACTCTTGGCTCATAAAATAAAATTAAAATAAAATAAATAAATAAAATCATGTCCTGGCATTCTTTCCTCATCCGTAAAATAGTGCTCCTTCTCTGTAGCAGTTCCTACTCTTTGGAATGAGGGTTTCCCAAGAAATAGGGGTGGATAATCCCAAGGCCCTTAAAGGCTTCTGGACAGCATCTATGCCCCTTTCTTCCTTTCAGAGTTTATTTTCTTGGCTATTGTTTTTTTCCCCCTCTTGTCCTCTTCTTAGGCTGTTTCTGTCATTTGTTTCTAAACGTTGTTAACAGTTGTAAACCACTGAGAGTAGCTGATAGCCAGGTGTCATATAAGGTTGAATAAATCACCACCATCATTTGCTCCCAGGAACGCTCTCCCTCCTTTGAGGCAGCACAGCAAGACTTGGAGGGAATACTGAATATACAAGACAACATATTGACAACATGACAACATAAGCAATCTTGTTGCATGGTATGAACTATTCTGTACAGCAAAAAGTGTGGTAAAGAATAGAAAATATTAGACGACTTTGTGACTGCTATTTTAACTGGTCTCAGCTTTACCTTTTATCTTCATTACTCGCCTTTCTCCCTACCTTCTTGAGCCAATTTGCCAAACTATCAGTGTTCCCACAGAAACAGAAGAAAGTGCATCATTCTGTACGATCATATCATGAAAGAAAAAAAAGAAACAGTAACAGGGTCAACAAACATAATGAAGCTAAAGGAATCTTCCAAAAATTCACAAGCATCAAGGGACCCTTCATTTTATACATATTTTATAACAAGGTACTAACTGCTGCAATTAACCCTTACCTGTGCATTTAGGGTTATTTAGTCCAACAAATGTGAAAACCTCTCATTGTTCCTGTCCACTTTGATAATCCAACTTCAGCCAAAGAAGTTGTTGTGGAGAAAAGTTATAGAGTGCTGAATGCCTAAAAATAAGGTGGACTTGAACCTAGCAAGTAAACATATCAAAGATTTCTTAGCAGGATTGCAATTCTGTTTTTCTTATAATCTGGGATTCCAAGTTGGACTGTGTATGTGTCAGTGTGTGTGTGTGTGTGTGTGTGTGTGTAGAGCCATTTAGGCCATTGTAGTCCAACTTCCTGCTCCATGCAATCCAGGAATCCAGATTAAAGGAGCCTCAGAGATGGCTTGAACACATGCAAATGAAAGGGGACCCAACAAATTCTTTGACTAATTGGTTCCACTGCCTGTTTTTGATGTTAGGAAGCTTTTCCAGATTCAAATTGAAACCTATTATTCCATGCCCTAAACTTGATGAATTGCACCTAGGGTGTAGAAGGAGCTTGCTAATAGTCTGTACATATTCTTTTTGCATTACCTTTCAGATACCTTTCAGGAGAACAGAGAAAGTGCCAGGTGGAGGAGAGCAGAAGTATTCAAAAGTGGATGAAAATAATAATAGAATGACAGAAATAGAGAACAAATCTCAAGCTTCTTCAATATAACAGTCTTTTATGCATGTGAAGAGTCCTCTCTTCCTAAAATCAAAGATACCTCTATCCTTCAACCACTCTTTGTAGGGCTTAATTTTTGGCTTCTAGTCATCATCATTGCTCTTCTCTAAGCTTGTCCCAGTTTCTCTGGATTCTTCTAAAGGTGTCAAGGTAGGATACTGTATAATCAAGGAAGAATAAACATTTCCTTCCCTTGATTTTGGAAGTATACCTCTGCTGAAGCAGCATAAAATTACATTTGTCCTTTTTCAAAAGTACCTCACTCACACTCACTTTGCAATTAATTACTATTCCTGGATTATTTTTCACAAAATACTAATATCTCAAGCAGCCACCACTGTCCCACTCCTGAAGAAAACAGCAGTCAAGTGCCTAAATGACTACAGACCTATTGCATTAACGTCTGTAGTGATGAAATGCTTCAAAAGACTGGTTCTCCAATATCTTAGGACATGCCTTGCACCGGACTTCAACAAACTCAGTTTGCCTACAGGGGGAATAGGTCAACAGATGATGCCATAGCTACTGCCTTACATTCTGTAACAAGCCATCTGGAGAAACCAGGAAGTTATGTCAGGATGTTTTTTATAGACTATAGCTTGGCTACACTATTCTGCCGAGCATCCTTATTGAAAAGCTGACTGACTTAAATTCCCCCCCCCCCACATCTGTGATTGGATTAAAGACTTTCTGAGAGACTGGCTACAAACAGTGAGGTTCGAGTCTGTTTCATCCACCCCCCTGAAGCTTTGCACGGGCTTGCCTCAGGGCTGCATGCTTAGCCCCTACCTGTACTCACTGTACACATACGCTTGTGTATCGTCTGACCTATCCACCGTGATCATTAATTTTGCAGATGATACCACTGTAGTGGGTCTTATTACAGGTGGAGATGAAATAGCGTACGGGGGGAGGTACAAAAACTATCCTTATGGTGTTTAGAGAACAACTTGCACCTGAACATTGGCAAGACAAAAGAGATGGTGCTAGACTTTCGGAGGAAAAGAGAGGAACCTGCCCCACTTTACATCGGGGTGGGGTGGGGTGGGGAGCTGTGTGGAGAGAGTCTCCTCTTTTAAATTCCTGGGAGTCTACCTCTGTGAAGATCTTACCTTGAAAGTTAATACAACCCAGGTGGTCAGAAAGGCCCAACACAACAACTAATGATCTTCTTTTACCGGTCTACAATAGAGACCGTCCTCTCGCACTGTATTGTGGTTTGGTATGCTGGCCTGACAGCCATGGATAGGAAGATATTACAGAGGGTGGTGAGCACAGCACAAAACATCGTGGACTGTCTCCTGACATCACTGGATGACATTGCCAGGGCCCGCTGCCTTGGAAGAGTCAGGAAAATTCTCAGGGACGACTCACACCCTGGTCGGTACCTTTTTACTCTCCTACCATCGGGTAGGAGATGCAGAAGTATAGCCAGCCGTATCAACAGGCTGAACAACAGCTTCTATCCATGGGCTGTCAGGCTCCTGAACAGGAAATAGCTCTATGTATGATTGACTTGCAAGGCCGGTGTGTTGTGTAATTAGCTCACATGATGTAACAAGATGGTGGGTTTGTTGTCACTGTGAGTTGTGGGGGGGGGCATGAAGGGAGGCTCAGCCAATATCACTGTACTTTGATAATAAAGGTTCATTCATTACTGCTATTCCATATGATGCCTATGTGCTTGATTTTTGTTTACTAAATTAATGTTATATCTGTTGCTGTAAAATTTCAGTTCAGCCATCCCTCTAGAGTAGTTCTGAATTAGCTTTGTAGTATTGTGACCATATTTTCAGGCAAGTCATGAATAAACATATTGAAGAATGCAGTCTCAGGACTAATCTTCTGCCACTATGTATGATAGCTGTCTCCAGTTTGACAACAGATTGTTTCAGTACAATGTCTGAGCCAGATACATAGCTATTTAATTCATCAGCCCATATTTACATCAGAATATCATCAGATACTATGTTACATGGTAACACTGAGCATTAGTGGTTAAAGTGCTTGTTTTAAGCTCTTGTATGTCTCCCAGAGTCATTTTTGTGCAACAGACATCCATATATGTTGTTTAAATAAAAATAATAAATAAATAGATGCCAGTCAAACTGAGCCAGGGCTGAAGGCTTGATGAAAGAAAACTGAAGCAGGGAGTTTTAGGACCTCTGGAAATAAAGGTTTCCAATGGCCCCTAAAACCCTTGCCTCAGAAATAAAGATTTCCAGTGTAGGAGAGGGAGGAAGTGGGCAGTACATATTTCTATAGTTTTACTGCTTTTAACCTTGCAAGCTGCCCCAGAGTTGCCTTGTGGTAAGATAGGCAGCAAAAAGCATGTTCAGATGTTGTCTTTTGTCCAGATTACAGCCTTTGCATAGGAAAGCGTAACCTTTCTTGAAAGATCAATTGTCTAACAAACTACCAAAATTTCCTTAGATGAATCTGGAACAGTTTTGAAGAGACTTCCTGAATGAGGTAAGTCATGTATCTTTTGGTAGGTTTCTGCAATAGAATTTTAGGAACCCTAACTGCAGGTAGTTGTAGAGTGCTGGGTTCAATCAAAATGACACCTTTGAACGTAAGTCTAGTTATCAACTGTCTGTCCATCAATATTTGCATCTCATATAGTTAATAACAGCTTGCGTAGTGAGGTTTATTTATTTATTTTTTCCTTTCTTTCCTTCCTTCCTTCCTTTCCTCCTGGGATTTTTTTTCCATAGACTTTTTTTTTTGCAGAGATAACACCTCTGCTTTCCTGCACTCACCATTTCAGCTGGCAATATTGGCAATTCTGAGTTTACAGAAAAAGGTATGCAGTGCTTTTTTTGTAAAAGAAAAAGGTGCCGGAACTCACACATGTCATGCAACCCACCTTGCCTACCCTACAAGGTTCCATCCAAAAAAGGTGCCGGAACTCCGTTCTGAGCATTCTATGACAAAAAAAGCCCTGAAGGTATGTGTAGGTTCAAATTAAACAACAACTAACCAACCAGCCAAGCCCATTCTTTCCGTTACTCTACTCCACTCAAACGGAATTTTGGCATTTTTCTCTTAGGGAACTTGGTGGTTTTCCAGAGGCAGTGCTAGTTCAAAATCAGTCCACAATCAATGTAGTCCTTCTGTTGCTTTTCAAAGTTTTCCCCTGGAGGAAATTCTCTCTCTCTCTATCTCCTCCTTCTCTCTCTCTCTAAGTTTCTTGAGCAACAATAAAATCAAACCTGACAGACCTTCCCACTATAACACTTACCAGAGTTTTGATGAATGTACCTTTCTCCTCCCAGAGACAAGGTCAGGGTAGGTAGAAATAGATAATAGATCTTTCTCTGGGCTTCCCCCTTTCTTCTTCTTCTTCTCTTATAGCCAACCTATTCTTCCTTGGACTCTTTATCACACAAAAATGTGCACAAGATCTCTCCCAGCCATGCAGGCATTCTGCCTGAAGCTCATGCCTGAGCACCTGTTTTACATGCAGAAGGCTGCAGGTTTAACCCCTGGCATCTCCAGGCTGGGTTCAGAAAGATTCATTCCTTAATTGCCTGAGGGAATCTCAGTTTGGGAAAGGAGATGTTTGCAGTGGATTTTGTTGTGTGTGTGTGTGTGTGTGGACGTGACAGAGTTTTGCTATAGCAGGGCATAAAGGTAAAGGTAAAGGTTCCCCCACACATGCGTGCTAGTCGTTTCCGATTCTAGGGGCCGGTGCTCATCTCCGTTTCAAAGCCGAAGAGCCAGCGCTTGTCCGAGGACGTCTCCGTGGTCATGTGGCTGGCATGACTAGACGCCAAAGGCGCACGGAACACTGTTACCTTCCCACCGTAGTGGTCCCTATTTTTCTACTTGCATTTTTACGTGCTTTCGAACTGCTAGGTTGGCAGAAGCTGGGACGAGTAACAGGCGCTCACTCTGTTACACGGCACTCTGGATTCGACCCGCCAAACTGCCGACCTTCTGATCGACAAGCTCAGCCTCTTAACCCACTGTGGATTTGGTTGTGTGTGTGTGTGTGTGTGTAGGGACGTGACAGAGTTTTGCTATAGCAGGGCATACTGTATCTCAAATTCAGATAGAATATTATCTGCATTTTGTTCCTAACAGCAGGAGGGAGCCCTAACAATCTGTGCACGTTCTCACCTTTGTGAGGTTGGCAGAGTGGATGATGGTTAAAAGTCACCTTCAAGAAAGCCTTGGAAGAATTAGGGAAATGAGAACAACGTGGTATGACAATGTCCTGAAATTCTGGAGAGCCAATTCCAGTCAATATAAAATAACCCTAGAAGAGACACCAATGTGGCTTAATACAAGATAGCTTTGCTATGGGACTCCAACATTTGTCCTACTCGTGGTTGCTTAGCAGCAATATTTTTTTTAGAGAGAAGAGAGGTTGAGCGATAAAGATGCAACTCCCACAGCAGCAATACTTTCTTCTTTAAGCATATTTCAAGTGTGCACTTGGAAGAGGAGAAACCACATTGGCCATATTTTTTAGTGGGACCTGTCTACAATAAGAAGTGTTATTTCTCTATTATTATTTTTTTACTCTTCAGGGTGATTAAAACAACAACAACAAAAAAGCTTGCTGTCTGATTGCATATTTCCTGAACAGCATGTCATTTCTCTAAACATGGCTTCAAATACAGGAAGCCAAGCTGCTGGAGACAGGCAATCTTTATACCATTCCCATGTAGCGCACAAGTTCATGCTATGAAATTCGAATCCAACATTGTAGTGTTCTCCAGGGTTGTTGTGTGTGGGGGGGTTGCTCCCTTTTTCATTTTGCTTCCATTGAGTTCACTCAAATGCACTGCTGTAAAACTGAAAATGAAATAATTTTTGTACCAGTATGGGGACTAACGGGAGGAAAAGATATAGTCATCTTTGTAAGTATAAGTCTTGGCAATGGTAAAAGAAGAAAAAAAAATCCCTATAATTAACCCACTAGCTTTACATTTTCAAGATTGATTTAAACAAGAAATTGGCAATCATATGTTTAGGCAGTGTTTATTTATTAAATTTATATGTTACCTATCTCACTGCTACAGCAACCCTGGGGAGATTAAAGCATAATAAAAAGATAAAACAATTAAAAATTAAGGTTAAATAAAAACTAAAAATCAAGAAGAGGGGCAACATAAGAGTGGGAATCTTCTCTGTACCCTGTTAGCAGCACCCACTTATTGGGTCACTAGGCCAGCTGCCAGAGCCAGGTTTCAAGATTCTTTAGAACAGGGGTGTCAAACTACCAGCCTACAGGCCGGACGCATCACACAGAACCCAGGCCCACCCCATTACCGGCAACAGCAAAACTGTCCCAATACTGTATGTTGTGCAACATCACGTGACATCGCGAGTTTGACATGTCTGCTTTAGAAGATCAGGAGTATGGGATACAAGCTCACCTCCAGTGGGAGAATATTCCAAAAAGCTGAAGCTACAGCAGAAAACTTTCATCTCTTGGACCATGCCAGCTGAAATTCTTTGGCAGAAGGCATCCAAAGTAAGCCTCTTCGTACACTAGCCAGTCCCATTGGGGAGAGACAGCTCCTCAGATACCCTGGACCCGTGCCATAACGGGCTTTAAAGTGATAAGCAACACTTGAATTGGACATGGAGCTCACACAATAGCAGCACTACATGTGCCACCCAAGAGAATGTCTGTGCAGCTGCATTCTGTACCAGTCATAGCTTCCGAATGCTTTTCAGAGTTTCAGACTTTAGTGTGTTATGTACTGGGCTCATTAGTAATACCACGTGGGTTGCTGGAGCAGCTAACGGCTCACCAGCAACCCAGAGTACAAGTCTCCAGTGCTACTATTGGCTATCCCTAGGCTAGTTTGATGCCTTAGGTATTCAGATTACTGGTATCAACCAGACACAAACTGTAGACCTCACATCAGTATACGAGGACTATGCAGATGTTTTTGATTCAGCCCTAGGAACATACACAGGCCCACCTATCTCATTTAAGCTAGATCCCAACATAGTTCCAATCAGGGTTAAGCCTCACAGGGTCCCCTTTGTCTTAAAACATAAAATTGATTCAGAAATTGATAAGCTTGTAGAACAGGGCGTTTTACAGCCTGTTGATGGTGGGGAGTGGGAAACTCCTATAGTCACTCCACTTAAAGCCAATGGGGAAATTCGCATTTGCGCTGACTATAAATGCACACTAAATAAAGCCCTCAAGCAGCACGCTTACCCGGTCCCAGCAGTCAACCACATTTTAGCCTCCTTGCAAGGGGGTACTATTTTTGCTAAACTTGATTTAGCACAGGCCTATCAGCAATTGCCGGTTGATGAGGCCACAGCTGCGGCTCAGACGATCGTGACTCATAGGATGGCATTCAAAGTTAAATGCTTACAGTTTGGAGTCAGTGTTGCACCTGGCAGTTTCCAGGGAATCATGGAAAGTACACTTAAGGGTATTCAGGGTGTCTGCCCTTATTTTGATTATGTTCTTATTGCTGGGGAATCCCCAGAAGTGTTAGCCAGTAGGCTCAGAGCTGTTTTGCAGAGGCTTCGTGAAGCAGGCCTCAAATTAAAAAAGAGCAAGTATAGTATTGGGGTTCCTTCAACAGAATTCCTGGGTTTCTGAATTGATGCTAACGGCATTCACCCTGCTGATTCTAAAGTGAAGGCTATTAAAATGGCTCCTAGTCCCAGATCCAAAGGAGAGCTACAAGCATTCTTGGGCCTCCTAAACTTCTATCACATATTTCTACCTCATAAGGCCGCACTAGCAGAGCCCCTCCACAGGCTTCTAGATAAGAAAGCTCCATGGAAATGGACTAATTTACATGAAAAAAGTTTCCAGGACTGAAAAGCACTTTTGTCAGAAAAGTCCACTGTAACTCACTACAGTCTACACCAGTATGTCTTGCATGTGATGTATCTCCCTATGGGGTGTGGGCAGCTTTAAGTCACATAGAAAGGATTGGAACACAGGTTCCTATAGCATTTTACTCAAAGACATTGTCCTCTGCCGAGTGCAACTATGCTCAGATTGGCAAAGAGGCCCTAGCCATTGTTGCTGGAATAAAAAAAATCCATGACTTTTCACAACAGACAAACAAACCCCCCACATACTGTCACCAAGAATGCTGAGATGGTCTATTTTTCTATCTGCATACACTTTTAAATTGATTCACAAACCGGGTAAAGAAATGGGCCATGCTGATGGCCTCAGCAGACTACCACTGCCACTAATGGAATCAGATCTGGCTCCAGCTGCTAGAATTCTGTCCATACAGGACCTACCTGAATTCCCCCTCCATGCGGCGGACATTGCTACTGAAACTGCCACAGATAGAATACTTAGTAGAGTATTGTCATGGGTATACATGGGTTGGTTGGATAAAAGCCCAGGTTCTGAATTTCAGAACTATTTTGTCAGAAGGCATGAGTTATATGCCCACAAGGAGTGCATTTTATGGGGAAACAGAGTCATAATTCCCTCCTCCCTAAGAGACCGGATTTTACAATCATTACATGAAGACCATCCAGGCATTGCAGAATGAAAGCTTTAGCTAGAAGCTACCTTTGGTGGCTTGGCCTGGATAAGGACATTGAGGCACAAGTCCATGGTTGTTATACATGCCAGCAATCGAGGCCTGAAATTCCACAGGTTCCAGTTCACAGGTGGGAGGAAATGCACACTCCCTGGTCTAGGATTCACATAGACTACACTGGGCCCTTTCAGGGACAGCTCTTCCTTATAGTAGTGGATAGCCACTCAAAATAGCTGGAAGTAATTCCAGTTCCTAACATGACTACTGCTAGGACCATCCAGGTGCCGAGAAAACTGTTTGCAACACATGGGCTGCCAGATGTCTTAGTTTCAGACAATGGGGCCCAATTCACTGCTGGTGAATTTCAGGCCTTCCTTAGAGCTAATCTTATCAGACATGCAATGTCTGCGCCTTTTCATCTGTCTTCTAATGGTCAAGCTGAACGCATGGTGAGGACAATGAAGGAATCACTCTGTCGAGCCCTTCGGGCTCGACATACTCACCGGGAGAGGGATCCAGTCGCCGCCCGCGGTTCGCAGCCACGCCCGACAGCTGCTCAGCGGCCAATGGAGATCCCGGGCGCTCACGCTGGGCCCGTAACGCTTCGCCCAGCTGCTCGGCGGCCGACGGAGACCCCGGACGGCCTGCAGCCGCAGCCGCGCCTGTCAGCTGGTCCGCGGCCGAGGAAAACCCCGGGCGCCCGCGCCGGAGCCGTTCCCTTTCCACCAGCTGGTTCGCGGCCGACGGAGACCCCGGGCGCCCACGCTGGAGCCGCGGCTTTTCGGCGTGCTGCTTGGCGGCTGACAGAGACTCCGGGTGTCGACTCCACGGCCGCGCCTGCTCGCACAGCTGATCGGCGGCCGGGAGCGCGGGGCAAAGGACCTGCCTATGCCCGAACGGGTCTTGTCGCGCACGGGGGAGCCGCGCCAGCCTTAACAGCTGTACGGCGGCCTGGAACGGGTGTTACACGAAGCACTGGGTTGGTGGAGGGGGGCACGTTAGGGAATCCAGGGGGTGAGAGAGGGGGATGTTGGTCTTACACCTTCCTTCGCGCTGAGTGGACTTCGGCGTCAGGGGCGGCAGCAGGGCGTAGGGCGTCTGGATAAAGGGGTGGGGTTTTACGTAGTCCGGGCGGATGCTGGTCTGCGGAGGGGAGGGTGGGGCTAACAGGGTGGGGCTATTACTCAATTGGTAGTTACGTTTAAAAGTAGCGTTGGGACGAGTGGTTCCCAACACTGACTTTGTTAAGGTTTAGAGATCCTGCTATTAAAGGTACTCTTTCCAGTCATCCGTACTTCGTCGTGGTTTTTCCTGTGTGCTTGTTGATCCGGCGAAGACAAGGAGTTGACAGTAAGTCAGCGTTCAATTAGCACAGCGCTCCTTCTGTTGGGCTCTGATTTTTGCCTGCCTCCATGGCTGAGGGGACCCAGGGTGGTGTGCCTGTGGCAGGAGGGGAGGAGCCAGCTGGGGTTGCTGTGCCCCTTGACGTGGGGGAATTGGCAGAGGCCCCACCTGTGGTTCGGCCTAAGGTCCGGGACCTTGGACCAGCGCCAAAGGGAGCTGAGGCCTCGGAACCGGCTGTCCAGGAGAAGCCTGGGGAATGGTGGCTCAGCCCTGTTTTGAGTCAGTCAGTGGCTGGACAAAACCAACCGTCTAGAGGGAAGGGGTCCCTCTGGGAGTGGAGAGAGCGTCGTGCCACCGACGAAGGCGGAGAGGAGTGGAGCTACACCACGGCTCCTGGCAGTTACACGATGGACGTCCTGAGGGACCATTTTGGAGAACTTCGGCCGTGGACCCCTAGTGACACTGACCTGGAGACCGGTAGATGGACACAAACCAGGACCGACCCGGAGCGCAGAAGCCAAACCCGGTTCCGTTTGGCGAGTCCCCGCTTCCGGGCCCCGCAGGCTCCTGGTACCCCGCAGGTCCCAGGCCTTCCACCGCCGGGACCGGCGGCTGCTCCTGACTTGGGGCCCCCAGGACCTGGTGGAACAAGACCGGGGGGTGCTGTACCCGCAGGAGTGCTGGGGTGGCAACAACCAGGGGTTGCACAGAGACTGGGAGGCCCGGCAGGTCCTTGGGGAGGGCCTGCGGTTTGGGGCCCACCACCGCTGCCCGTAACCTTTGACGGCAACCCTGATCGTTTGGCCCTGTTCCTCGGACAAGCCATCCACCATTTGGACCAGTATGGTCCTTTATATACATCCCAGTAGGGGATGGTGATGGCTGTCACTACGGCATTACAAGGGGAGGCAGCGGCTTGAGTGGCGAACCTCTACGGCGACCGTGCCCGTGAATTGGGGGACGTCGGCCTTTTCCTCGAAGCTCTGCGTACACGATTCGAGGATGTGACGCGCACGCATCGAGCGGAGGCTGAGATCGTTGGCCTGCGGCAGAACGGCCGTCCAGCGACAGTCTATGTGCAGGACTTCCGTGAAGTGGCCGGCAGGCTCAGTTCCTGGCCAGAGAGGATGCTGGTTCACCAATTCCGGGCTGGACTGGATGATTACCTCCTACGGGCTTGTATCGTCCGGGGAATCCCTTCTAGGCTCCAAGACTGGCTGCGGGTCGCGGTCGAACTGGATGTGGCCTTACGGGGTTGTCAACGCCGTGTGCGGGCCGTAGGAGACTCCCGTCAGGTCCCGCCAAGGGCGCAGGGCCAGGTGCAGAAGCCGTCACCTTCGTCGCTGGGTTCTACCGTCCAGCCCCCACGGTCCGTTCTGCGTTGCTTCAGGTGCGATCAGCCAGGGCACCGCGTGGCCGCCTGCCCAATACCTGCATCCTGGGTGGTCGCGGCAGCAACCCCGGCAAGGAGCACAACCCCCGGGCGCTTTGCAGAGCGTTCCCGGGCTTCTCGGCAGGCTGTGGAGTCAACACCAGGAGGAAATGGCCAGACGGAAGGGGACAGTGCCATCGATGTGGACGTGGAGTTGTACGGGCATGGGGATAGACCAGAGGAGGACCCCATGGTAAGTGACTCGGTTAGCCCATTTGCAGTCCCGGTTATGTTAACAAACCCCCCCACGGGGGAGGTGGTGGAGGTTAAGGCTTTAATTGATTCGGGCAGCACGAGGTGTCTTATTAGCCGGAAGGTGGTGGCTAAACTGGGTGTTAGGGTGGTACGGCTAAGGAATCCAATACGCTTCCAGCAGGTGGATGGGTCTCTTCTGGGGGGGGTACCTATCACTGGGCTGGATATGGGGGAGCACTGGGAACGGTTACGGTTCATCGTGGTGCCCTCCATGACGGAGGAGGTGATTCTGGGGCTAACGTGGCTGGACAGGTGGGGCCCGACCATCTGGTGGGAGGGGGGTTGTCGACGCCTCCGCCTAGGAATTGGGCCACAGCCCCCTGATCATGAGCAGCTAGGGCCGTCTGTCCCACTAGGGAAGCCGGAGGAGAGTTGCAGGGCTGGGGCAGAAGTACACGTACCGCCAGAGTACGCCAAATTCCTCGAGGTGTTCAGTGAGCAAGAATGCGATCTCCTGCCTCCCCATCGACCGACGGACTGCGCGATCGAGCTGGAGCCGGGGGTCAAACTTCCTAAGCCCCGGATGTATGCCATGACCCCACGGGAGATGACAGAACTCCGGAATTACATCGACAAGAACCTCGCACGGGGGTTCATACAACCAGCTCGCTCGCGGATGGCAGCACCAGTTCTTTTTAGGGAAAAGAAAGACGGGGGCCTGCGTCTTTGTGTGGACTACCGGGGGGTCAACGCAGTGTGTGTTGAACATTTGTATCCACTGCCCTTAATGAAAGACATGCTGTCCCACCTGGCTAAGGGGAGGGTGTTTACCCACTTGGACTTATGCGAAGCCTATTATCGGGTGCGTATCAAGAGAGGAGACGAGTGGAAAACAGCGTTTAACTGCCCATTGGGCAGCTACCAATTTCGTGTAATGCCATTCGGACTCCAGGGGGCCCCCACCGTGTTCATGCAACTAATAAATCAAGTTTTGCATGAGCATTTATACAGGGGGGTGCTCGTGTATCTTGACGACATCCTTATATATACGGAGACAATGGACCAACACGTTGCCCTTGTGCGCCAGGTTCTGCGGAAACTCCTAGAAGCACGATTGTACGTGAAATTATCAAAATGTGAATTTCACGCGTCTCGACTGGACTACTTAGGCTATCGGGTCTCGGCGGCCGGGATTGCAATGGATCCAAAGAAAGTGGAGGCTATACTGCAGTGGCAAGCCCCGGGGACCAGACGGCAGCTACAGAGCTTCCTGGGGTTTGCCAATTTTTACCGCCAATTTATACCATCTTTTGCTGCAGTGGCTCTTCCGTTAACAGACTTGCTAAAAACCAAGAAGTTGGCGGTGAAACCACAGCCAGGGTTGCATGTAACGTGGACCATAGACTGTCAACGGGCCTTCGAGACCCTAAAAGGTTTGTTCACCCGAGAGCCCATACTTCTGCACCCTGACCCAGCAGCGCCATACGTTGTGCAAGTAGATGCTAGCGACGTGGCAGTCGGAGCTGTCCTTTTGCAGCACAACAGTAAAGGCGCATTGCAACCTTGTGCTTACGTGTCCAAAAAGCTATCAACCACCGAACGCGCCTGGGCTATCTGGGAAAAGGAGGCCTACGCCGTTCGGTGGGCGTTGGAGACGTGGCGGCATCTCCTAGAGGGGGCAGAAAAGCCCTTCAAAGTATGGACGGACCATAGGAATTTAGAAGCCCTGCAATCCCCACATAAGTTGGCCCCTAAGCATGTACGGTGGGCCCTGTATTTCAGGCGATTCAGGTTTACCCTGAAATACGTCCCAGGGGGGAAGAATTTCCTGGCGGATGCCCTCTCGCGGCTTCTGCAGTATGACAACCAGCGGGAGGAGGTGGTGCAAGCTCTTATCCCTCCTCTCGGCCCAGAGATGGTACAGGCCGTACAGAACAGGGTTGCGGATGATCTGGTACAGCGGCTGAAAAAAGCCCTGGAGGGAGATGGCTGGCTACAGCAGCACCCGCGGCTCCTAACCCGACGGGACGACCTGGCCTGGTATGGGAGTAAGATGTATGTGCCGGAAACCCTGCGAGACACTGTGCTTTATAGGTGTCATGATGCCAAGCAGGCCGGACACCTCGGGTTCCTGAAAACTCTGCACCTTGCTAGACGTCAGTTCTGGTGGCCCGGGATGAGGCGGCAGGTCAAAGAGTGTCCAGCGTTGCCGCACTTGTGCTATGGCCAAACCCCAGCCCGGGAAACCAGCAGGGCTGTTACAGACGGTGGCGGACCCCTGCCGGCCATGGCAGGACATCGGGATGGATTTCATCGTAGACCTACCAGAGAGCCGGGGGTACACTGTTATCTGGACCATAGTTGATCTGTTTTCCAAACAGGCCCATTTTGTTCCATTGAGGGGCTTACCCTCGGCCCGGCGTCTGGCCTGGCTCTTTATAACCCACGTGTACCGCTTACACGGGGTGCCTAGACGTGTTATCTCGGACCGAGGGGTACAGTTTACCGCCAGGTTCTGGCGTGAATTCCTCCAGTTCATCGGGTCATCCCAGGGATTAAGCTCGGGGTATCATCCCTGCACGAACGGTGCGGCTGAACGGGCCAACGCGGCGGTAGAGCAATACCTACGCAGTTATGTCTCGTACCAGCAGGCAGACTGGGCTGACCTACTGGCGTTTGCAGAAATCGCCCACAACAACGCTGTGCACAGTAGTACTGGTCTCCCACCGTACACAGTGGTGTCTGGCTACGACTTCCCTCCTGTTCCCGAGTGCGACCAGGGATCGACTTCCCCTTGTCAACCCCAGGAGTGGATGCTACAAGTCAGAAAGGCATGGGCGGCAACCAAGAAGGCTCTGAACAGGGCAAGCCAGTGTCGTAAAGGCCCAAGCGGATAAGAAGCGCCAACCGTTCTACACCCCAGGGGTTGGGGACTGGGTGTACTTGTCTACAAAATACTTGAGGTTACAGATACCTAGCAAGAAGCTCGGCCCTAAGTATATAGGTCCCTTTCAGGTCACCCACGTCATCAACCCGGTCACGGTGCGCCTCCGGCTGCCTAAATTTCTGGGCAAGGTGCATCCCGTGTTTCACGGCAGCTTGCTAAAACCAGCCCCTGTTCCTGTCCAGGGGGAGCCAGTAGGGCCAGGGCCCGTGGGTGATGGACAATATGAGATACAGGAGGTTCTAGATTCCAGGAGGCGGAGAGGGAGGCTGCAATATCTAGTGCTATGGAAGGGGTATCCGCTTACTGAGGCATCCTGGGTGGCGGAAGCGAATGTTCAGGCTCCCAGATTGGTTAAGGCGTTCCACCAGAGGCACCCTGGTAAACCCTCGGGAAAGGGTCGAGGGGAGACTGCTGCTCTCCTTGGTGTTTGTATGACCTCTACGTCTTGCCTTTCAGGAGGAGCCTTGGTAGGAGGGGCCGGGAGAGGGATCCAGTCACCGCCCGCGGTTCGCAGCCACGCCCGACAGCTGCTCAGCAGCCAATGGAGATCCCGGGCGCTCACGCTGGGCCCGTAACGCTTCGCCCAGCTGCTCGGCGGCCGACGGAGACCCCGGACGGCCTGCAGCCGCAGCCGCGCCTGTCAGCTGGTCCGCGGCCGAGGAAAACCCCGGGCGCCCGCGCCGGAGCCGTTGCCTTTCCACCAGCTGGTTCGCGGCTGACGGAGACCCCGGGCGTCCGCGCTGGAGCTGCGGCTTTTCGGCGTGCTGCTTGGCGGCTGACAGAGACTCCGGGTGTCGACTCCACGGCCACGCCTGCTCGCACAGCTGATCGGCGGCCGGGAGCGCGGGGCAAAGGACCTGCCTATGCCCGAACAGGTCTTGTCGCGCACGGGGGAGCCGCGCCAGCCTTAACAGCTGTACGGCGGCCTGGAACGGGTGTTACACGAAGCACTGGGTTGGTGGAGGGGGGCACGTTAGGGAATCCAGGGGGTGAGAGAGGGGGATGTTGGTCTTACACCTTCCTTCGCGCTGAGTGGACTTCGGCGTCAGGGGCGGCAGCAGGGCGTAGGGCGTCTGGATAAAGGGGCGGGGTTTTACGTAGTCCGGGCGGATGCTGGTCTGCGGAGGGGAGGGTGGGGCTAACAGGGTGGGGCTATTACTCAATTGGTAGTTACGTTTAAAAGTAGCGTTGGGACGAGTGGTTCCCAACGCTGACTTTGTTAAGGTTTAGAGATCCTGCTATTAAAGGTACTCTTTCCAGTCATCCGTACTTCGTCATGGTTTTTCCTGTGTGCTTGTTGATCCGGCGAAGACGAGGAGTTGACACACTCAAGCACATTGTAACAGGTGACTGGCATCACAGATTGGCAGATTTTCTACTCTGCCAGCATTCTACGCCCTGCACTGCTACAGGTAAAAGTCCTGCAGAACTACATTGGGGGAGGCATTTGATCACTAAACTAGACAGGTTGCATCCAGATAGAGTGGCAGCAGAAGCCTCTCGACCAAAACCCTCTAGGGAGCTGCAAATGGGCAATTGGGTTTGGGCCAGGAACTATAGTCACGGGAATCTGTGGGTTCCTTGTCAAATTACCAAAGCATCTGGGCCCCTGTCTTATGAAGTGGGGTTGGAGGGAGGGCGAGTTGTCAGACGCCACATTGATCAACTCAGAAAATGGTTTCCAGAAAGGCCACTAAGTGAGGAGTGCGTCATAAGTCTCTCCCAAGGTCCTCAAACTTGCGGCCAAGCCAGTCCTCACATGGACTCTCAGGACTTTTCTTTCATAACTGAGGAGGAACCAGAGGGAGAAGTGGGGAGTCCAGGAATGCATCATGGATCCCCTGAAGGAGCAAGCCAACCGGACTTCAGCAAACGCTGTGCCTACTCTGCTGATCAGTCTGACTCTGGGGTGGGCCAACCTGGAGAGGCCAGCCAGAGAGCATCTAATCCCCTTGACTCAGGAGTACCAAGGGACACAGGTCTACCCAGCTCACTGGGTAAGCTGGTAGACCACAAAGTGACTGCAACTCCGAGACGTTCCACTAGGGCACACAAGCCTCCTTCATATCTTGCTGATTATGTTGTAAATTAAAGAGCTATAATATTGTTGTATTGCAGCTTGTCACTGTACTACAGAAACTAGCGTTATGGTGTTAACTGTCTGGCGTACTGTCAATGAAGGCATATTCATTCAGGTGCTATGATGTAACTGTCTAGTATGCTGTCAATGAAGCCTATTCATTCAGATGTTGTTTAATAACATTGTAGCCTATATGGTTTTTTTTTCTATTACTATTATTTAAGTTGTTTTGATAATGAGTCTTGTTAATTGCATTAAGACTAAACTTGTGTTAATATTGTCTGATCTAAGAGGGGAGGGGTGTTATGTAGTGGGCTCATTAGTAATACGTGGGTTGCTGGAGCAGCTAACGGCTCTCCAGCAACCCAGACTACAAGTCTCCAGTGCTACTATTGGCTATCCCTAGGCAGCAATGGTTGCTTCAAACCTATTGGCTGCCACCTAGGGGCTAGACTATATATTGCAGCTAGTTGCAGCCATTTCTCCCCTACAGATTCTGCAAGAAATAAACTATGAGTTTTCCTGTACTCATTTACCTCGTCTTCATTCCTGCGCCAAAGAACCCATGACACAAGTGACCCTAATCTAGAGGTTTCCTGACATTATGTCAGCAAGCATGTTTGGCATTTTCAGAGGCAAAATGAGCCATTACATATAGACCACATGAAACTGAGCAAGACTAACTGGGCTCTTGTCTTTATAGTCAGGAGTCCTGACTTCTGATTGGCCTTTAGCTGAGCTGGTTTCTGATTGGTGCAGATTGTTGAGGGCTGAGCTCTGATTTGTTCTTTGTTTGAGCCTGATCCTGATTAGACATTGTGCCACCCAGAGCCATTTGCTGAGCTATTGAAATCAAATAAATAAATACATTTTGGGTGGTGGTGGTGGTTCTGATTGGTCCTTTGATCATACTGGTTTCTGAAGATGACAGCCACAGTTTGCTGCCAGAATGTCAGGAAATCTGTTCTCTAGATCAGAAGTCCCCAACCTTTTGGGCACCAGGGACCAGTTCCGTGGAGAGAGGTTTTTCTGCGGACCGGAGGATGCATGCAGTGGTTGGATTCAAATATGTGAACAACTGGTTCTCTGTGTGGATTACACTTCTGGAAGTCCATTCTGGACTGGGCAACAAATAATTAGCTACTGGTTCTGCCAAACTGGTGCGAACTGGCTGAATCCCACCACTGAGGGAGTAGTTTTGTGTGCTGCCTCCATCCTTCATGGCATGGGTCCGGAATACCTCAGGGAGCACCTGCGGCCGGCATCAACTTCCCTCCGCCCAGTGCGCTCCCACAGAGAGGGCCTCCTCAGGGTGCCACCGGTAAAAGAATGTCGACTGGTGGCCCCCAGGGGGAGGGCGTTCTCTGTGGGAGCGCCGGATTTATGGAACCATCTTCCGGTTGAGCTCCGGATGGCGCCCGACCTTCACTCCTTCCGGCGCGACCTAAAGACCTACCTGTTCGAACAAGCCGGCCTGGCCTGATGGGTGATGGGTTTGGGTTTTATTGCTTTTTATGTATTTTAACTTATTGTTATAGTTTTTGGGCATCTTGTTTAATCTCTTTTAACTTTTGTATTCTTGTTTTTTAACATGTATTGCCCTGTTCACCACCCTGAGTCCTTCGGAAGAAGAGCGGTATACAAATAAAATTATTATTATTATTATCTTGTGGATGGGGCTTTGCTTGTTTGGACAGCCTGGTTGCTGGCATGCCGTGGCCTGGTCCTGGTCCATGGACCGGGGGTTGAAGACCCCTGCTCTAGATCATGGAAGCCCAACAGATACTGGCTGTGAAAGCCTGCACCAGTGAATTTTAAGTTTATTTATGACACTATCAGGTATTTGGGTTGACAGGCCCCTGAACTACATAAATTGGTTATCTGTGTGGCAATGATACAATTATTTTTTAAAATTTCTTGATGGGGGGTGGGGGGAATGCAGTTGAGCAGCTCACATCTTAGACAGGGACAGATGCATTGTCGTTCTTTTACAAATAAGGTGAGTGTAGCATTTCATATTGACAAATGAAACCAATCAGCCATTGGCTTCCTGCTAGAGACCAAATGAAAGGCTTGCCTTGAGGAAAAACATTGTTCTTAATAAGTTGTCTTCTTTTCTTTTAGAACAAGAAAGTCTACAATTCATGGGTCCTAGCTCAGCAATGATTGCCTTTGAGTTTACTTATTCTCTAAGATTGTACCTTGGTTTATATGAGTCATGTTTTGATGAAATATAATTACAAGTTAGCCACAAATGGCTGGATTTAAAAAAATATATAGACTAACATAAGCCATGATTTCCCCAACCATAACAGTAAGGTTTATTCAACACATCAAGCAAAAATAAATTAACTCCATTATAGCTTAATGTGATATTTTCTATAAACCTTTCTTAGAACTGTCTTCACTTTAATTTGTTTTTTTCCCTTATTCCTTTCAAGGCTAGAGCACTCACCTTTTCTTTTCGTGAAACAACCTGGTGTCTCATTTGCCTTTTAGATCCAAAAATAAATGTTTACTCTTAAAAAAGACTTTTTAGTCAGCAACATGCTGCCATGTAAAAGTATATCCAAACCTCTGAATTTATTTCTATTTCTAGTGTTTTCAGGCAAATACATTGGGTCTTCAACTTATGACCACAATTGAGCCTAAAATTTCTGCTGCTGAGTGAGACATTTGTTAAGTGAGTTTTGCCCCATTTTAAGACCTGCCTTGCTACAGTTTTTAAGTGAATCAGTTGTTACTGTAAATTAGTAATACGATTGATAAGTAAATCAGGCTTCCTCCACTGACTTTGTTTGACAGAAGTTTGCAAAAAGAAATCACATGACTCTGGGATACTGCAACCATCATAAATATGAGTCAGTTGCCAAGCTGCTGAATTTTGATCATGTGACCATGTAAGTGTGAAAACTGGTTGTCACTTTTTCAGTGTTGTTGTAACTTTGAATGGCCACTAAACAAATGGTTATAATTTGAGGATTGTACTGGTTTTGAAATTATTGGTTTTAGAAATCAAGCAGATTTAGAGCATCTGGGAGTTGCTGGCCAAAATTTGAAGCCACATGCAGGCATTTGCACACATACTGTCAACGCTGCTAACTTTGGGTGTTTTTGCATTGACAACAGATGGAGATGCATCCATTTTCTTCTTTTTGCTTTTAGAGTTAGATGATGCTGGGGGTGGGGGAATGTGCATGAGAATCTAGCTAGACATAATAACACTGGACCTAGTGTGAGAACCAAGGTTGTTGAAATAAGAGATGATAAGGAATTGGCGGGCTGGAGAGCTGGAGGGAAAGCCTGCGCTCTAAACTAATTGGGGAATATGATTTATGACTGTTAACGGGGGAGGGAATTGTGCTTTGATACTATGTGCTCAGGGTAGGGGAACTCAGTTTTTGGCTTCGATTATGTTAGTGCCAATGCTATGCTACTCAAATAAAGATTCTTTAAGGTAAACAATGCTTCAAAGTTCTTTGAAGAGTTTCATCTATTGGAACCATGACACATACATGGAATCCTGTGTGGCCTTAGAAAGTAGCAACTCTGGCTGATCTTAAAAGCTAAGCAGGGTAGGTGGCAGTTAGTATTTGGGTGGGAGACCACCTGAAATTTCAGGCTGTCAGTTAGATTGAGAAGTCAGAAAGCATGACAAAAAATGGTAACAGCCTATCACTTCCACTTTGTCCCAAGAAGACCATCATCAGGAGTTGCAATTGATCTGCAAGCAACTTTTCCTTGATCGTTCCTTTATTATTGTGATGCCTAAACTGGACAATTGGACATTTCTTTATGACAATTTGGCTCCAGGCTCTATAATAATTAGAGAGCTTCCAACTGATTATTACTCTGAGCCAATATTATATTTGGATGTATCATTGGTTGCCTGTTCTACGGGGGACTTGAGCTGCTCGAAGCAATTTTCCTGATTTAAAAATCATAATTAAAACCTCAGAGACTTGAGAATTGTCTATTCACAAGGTATTTTTCTAACTATCTGTGATTACTCTTCAAGTATTTTTTATAGTACTCCCTTATTTTGGAACAAATGATTATAACCGCTAATATGCCTTATTTTTCCTTTCCAGAGTAACCATTTTGACATTTTCATTTTTCCAATGTGAACTTTCATTCATCCAATAGGTTGAAATGTTTGCAATTCATACACTTTGATGGACATTCCTCCAAATATACACAAGTACCTGTCTCCCTTACTTTGGGATCTAGCATGATCTATTGAGTTGCCTTGGAAAGTGCTGGTCCAAATTCTGGAGCACTTTGAGAAAACTTAAGCCTTATCTTTCTTTATCCAGCAAGGGGAAAACATAAATTAACAGCTATAACTCTTGCACATAGGAGAAGAGGATGACATTTGCTAGGTAGTCCCAAAAGAGCTGTTTTCAAAAGACAACTGGACTTTGTTTTTCTTTGAAGACATTTCACTTCTCATCCAAGAAACTTCTTCAGTTCTGACTGAAAGGTGGAAAATGGAAGGATTTATATTCCTTGCGGTCATCTAGTTGTTAGCACTCTTTCTGAAAGTCATTGAGGCTACTTGGAGGTTTGTCTGTGTCCTCAGGGTCATCTGAATAGTGCAAATGGGTTTGGAGCCTTCTTGGAACTGCTGAAAGGATTGTGTTGTTAAACAGGAGATTAGTGGTGTCATATCCCTCCCACTCTGTCAAGAGAAGGGAGTTCAGTCTTAATGCAGATGACCTCTTTAATCCCTCTTTCAAACCAGCAGTCCTCTCGGTCCAGAATGTGGACTTTGCTGTCTTCAAGGAAATACAAAGTCCAGTTGCCTTTTGAAAAAAACACCTTTGGGACAACTATGACCTGGGTGACTGAGAATCTCCATAGACATTTGCTAGGTAAGAGATAAACTTTACTGTCATAAGATAAGGTAGCATTTCTGTTGATGCAGTAGAGAAATTGCAAAATGAACAAATAGTTAAACTTTCTAAAGTTTAATCTACTCTACCTTCTAGATTCTATGATTGGAGAGATAATAGGTTTGATAACATGGGTCATTCACATTTAAGAGTATAGCTCTCAATCTCTGAATGTAATATTCTCTTCCCTATCAAGCCCCCAAGAATTGAAGTGATGTATCTAGGGACGCGGTGGCTCAGTGGGTTAGGACGCTGAGCTTGTCGATCAGAAGGTTGGCAGTTTGGCGGGTCGAATCCCGAGTGCCGCGTAACAGAGTGAGCGCCTGTTACTCGTCCCAGCTTCTGCCAACCTAGCAGTTCGAAAGCATGTAAAAATGCAAGTAGAAAAATAGGGACCACTACGGTGGGAAGGTAACAGTGTTCCGTGCGCCTTTGGCGTCTAGTCATGCCAGCCACATGACCACGGAGACGTCCTCTGACAAGCGCTGGCTCTTCGGCTTTGAAACGGAGATGAGCACCGGCCCCTAGAGTCGGAAACAACTAGCATGCATGTGCGGGGGAACCTTTACCTTTACCTATGTAGAGTATGTGTAAGCTTTAATTATATATTAGTAGAGTTTTATGGAGCACCCTGAATTAGAGGGCATATTGACAACACACATTCTGTTGTGTAAGTTAAAAAACATATCAAACCCCAATTACTCCAGATTATGGGTGCAAATGATTTCCCATGTCAGAAATAGCTGTTATCCTCTTTATTAACACAATTTCTAGATGTGCCAGAACACTGGAGAAGATAATTTGTTCTTTTATTCATGTGAACCCATACAAGTCATCTTGTGCATGTCAGCAGAGGACATGTGATAACGATATACCCAGCAAAAGATATATAATGTTATGTATTCACATGTTAATGTAACGTTAAACATACTTTAATATATAAACCAACGGGGCTGAGGTAAACCGCGGCAGCTTTTGACAGCTGTCAAAAGCTGCCGGAGAGAACTACGCAGGCGCTAACCAACTGACAGCTCTCGGCTGTCAAAGTCGCCGGCTACAGTGCACGCGCCACCAAATGACAGCTCCGAGCTGTCAAACCAGCCCGACTCCAATTGGCGGAAGCGATCGAAGCGGGAAACCGGCACAGCCCCGATTGGTCAGACATCTGACAGCTGCAAGTATAAATAGAGCAATGTTCTTCTGTTTGTTTGCCTGGTTCCTAATAAAGTTAAGTTGCTTAACTTCGCTGTCCTGCCTGCTCCTTCAAAGCACTGGCGACAAAGGTGGGATGCCTGCTTGCGTAGCTGAAGTCACCGCCTAAGGGGAGAAGAGATTTTTTTCCCTTAGCCCGAGCTAGTCACTCGCTGAAGTCACTAACTGGAAGCATAGCTTCCACAACAACGCAAGCAGCACCCATGACCGGACAGCATGACGAACCACGGCCACATTCGTGAATTCAACACCCGCCACCCAGAATGCTGGGAATCACACCTAGGCCAGGTAGAAGGGTACCAGGTGGTTAAGAAGATAACCGACGATCAGGCCAAAGCAGCTGCACTCCTCTGGCTCAGCGGGCCGGCCGTTTACGATGCCGTTGTGGGACTTTTCAGTCCAGAACCCATCGCAACGATATCCTACGCAGAACTCACCGAGGGACTGAGCAAACACTTCATTCCAACGAAGTCAGAGCTGTTCTGGAGAGTGAATTTTGCCCGACGCGTACAACTTCCTGACGAACCCGCTAATGACTTCATAACCCGAGTCAGACACGCTGCACGGCGGTGTCGGTTCCCCGACCTGGAGGACCGGATCCATGACCAAATCGTCATCGGGCTTAAAGACGAGCGCCTGCGAAGGAAACTGATCGCCAAACCCGCTCTAACGCTGGCAGAAGTGGCCATGGAAGTCATCGCCTATGTAGATAGCCACGGCGACAACCCCGACCCCCTGATAGCGGACCCAGTGGGTCCGTGCACCAGGAGGACGGCACCTTCAGCGGGCCAGAGGACGACGACATCTCCACGGACATCAATGCCGTTCAGCGGCGATTCGAGAGACTCAGGTCCCAGCGCAACAACCGAGGGGGCCCTTCCAATAACAACAAGAGCGCTAGCTACCAGCCTAGCAGAACCAAATGTGCCAGTTGCGGTGGAAGCCACCCGAGGGCATCGTGCCGGTTCCGCAGTGCCAAATGCCATGGATGCGGTAAAACAGGTCACCTCAAAGCCGTGTGCCGTAGCCGGAGCCAAGAAAACCTACATGAATTGGAGGTGACGTCTGCAGGTACGAACAGACCCACACCCAGGGAAAAACAAAAATTTAAACCCCTAGTACAAAATGTTAAGGGAAAAGCAAGGGAAAATACGGTCCACAGCATCCTTAAGCCCAAAGTCAAGGTGGACGTCCTAATCCACGGAGTCCCTTGCGAGATGGAAGTTGACTCAGGGTCCTCCGTCTCTCTCATCTCTTGGCAAACTTACAAAAACATTTGTAGCCGCAGCCAGCAACAACCTGCCTTACGTCCCACTAAACTCCGCCTAGCGGATTTTCAAAAAACGCCCATTAAGCTCAGGGGAAAAGCCTCAGTCCCAACGGAGTTTAGGCAATTTAAGGGACCCCTTACTATACTAGTCACCCAAGAAAACAGGACCAGCCTGCTGGGGCTGGACTGGTTCGAGGCACTAGGAATAGCACTAACAGGCGTCAACGCCACTCAGCTGTCAAACTTAGACTCCGTCTGCCTTCAATTTGCGGACGTTTTTGACGGCTCGCTAGGGAAATATACAGGACCCCCGGTGTCACTAAAACTGAACCCTAACGTAATGCCCATAAGAATCAAGGCTAGGAGAGTCCCCTTCGCTTTAAGAGAAAAAATAGAAAACGAACTAGACCGGCTAGTTAAATTGGGAGTTTTAGAACCAGTCGAAGGGGCCAAATGGGAAACACCCATAGTGACCCCAATCAAGCCCAATGGCCAAATCAGACTATGCTCTGATTATAAAGCCACCCTGAACCGCGCATTAAATGCCCATGCTTACCCGGTCCCGGCTGTCAAAGACATCCTCGCGGCCATTAAGTCAGGCGCCATTTTCGCTAAATTAGACTTGGCGCAGGCGTACTTACAGCTGCCTGTCACCCCTGACACCGCCCTAGCACAGACAATTGTCACGCACAAGGGAGCCTTCAAAATTAACCGCCTTCAATTCGGCATCTCTGCAGCCCCAGGGATCTTTCAAGAAATCATGGAAAAAACACTAAAGGGAATCCCTGGGGTCTGCCCATATTTTGACGACATTCTAATTGCAGGGGAATCGGAAAGGGACTTAGCAACCAAGCTGGCAAATGTGCTCCTTAGGTTCAGAACAGCAGGGCTCAAATTAAGGCGAGACAAATGCTCCATAGGGGTACCCTCAGCGGAATTCCTAGGGTTCAAAATTGATGCAAAAGGGATTCACCCCACTGAGTCTAAGATAAAAGCCATCAAAACAGCACCTATCCCAAAGAATAAACAAGAACTGCAAGCCTTTCTGGGATTAGTTAATTTCTACCATACCTTCCTGCCACACAAAGCCTCAATTGCAGAACCCCTCCATAGGCTTTTAGATAAGGGTAACCCCTGGTCTTGGTCTCCACAGCACGATGAAAGCTTCAGGCTTCTAAAAAACTTACTGACCAGCAACGCCACAGTGGCACTGTTCAACGAACAGCTACCCCTGTGTCTGGCATGTGACGCCTCTCCCTACGGCATAGGAGCAGTCCTAAGTCACTTAACCAGGGAAGGAACCCAAACTCCTATAGCGTTCTATTTCAGAACGCTGTCAAAACCTGAGCGCAATTACGCTCAAATCGATAAAGAGGCTTTAGCCATAGTGGCCAGCGTGAAAAAGTTTCACGACTACCTCTATGGTCGCCAATTTACCATTTTTACGGATCACAAGCCCCTGTTAGGGATTTTTACAGTAAATAAACAAACGCCCCAAATTTTATCCCCCCGCATCCTCAGATGGTCCACCTTCTTGTCAGCCTATTCTTTCACATTAGAACACAAACCAGGGAAAAGCATGGGTCACGCAGATGGGCTTAGCAGGCTGCCCCTACCAGAGATTGACCCAGACCCCGCACCAGCTGGAAAAAATTCTAGCTATATCCGAACTGCCAGAATGCCCATTATCAGTCAGGGACATTTCGGCAGCCACAGCTGCGGACAAAATCCTGGGCAGAGTCTTAGGCTACGTCACTTCAGGGTGGCAAACCACACCCCCAGAGCCAGAATTCAAACCCTACTTTCTAAAACAAAAAGAATTATCCTCCCACCAGGGATGCATATTATGGGGCAGCAGGGTAATAATACCTGAAAAACACAGAATAAAAGTCCTAGAAAGCCTCCACAAGGGTCACCCGGGAACTGTCAAAATGAAAGCTTTAGCCAGAACCTCCGTCTGGTGGCCAGGCCTCGACAAGCAAATAGAAACACATGTGGCTGGGTGTTACCCCTGCCAACTTGTCAGAGCAGCCCAACCCCAAGCTCCTGTACACAGATGGGAAACAACAAAAACACCCTGGTCCCAGGTCCATTTAGACTTCGCAGGTCCCTTCCAGGGACAAATGTTCCTAATAGTGGTAGATAGTTATTCTAAGTGGTTAGAGGTGGCCCCAGTCACAAGCACGACCTCAGCAGCCACAATACAAGTATTAAGGGGGTTGTTTGCCACACATGGGCTTCCAGATGTGTTAGTCTCCGATAACGGCCCCCAATTTACTTCCCACGAATTCCAGAGTTTCACAACGGCGAACTCTATTAGGCACACCACCACGGCTCCGTTTCACCCCTCGACGAACGGCTTGGCTGAGGTGATGGTGAAATCAACTAAAGAGGCACTGCGGAAAATCATCACCGGCAATTGGCACCGCAGACTTGCTCAATTTCTATTAGCGCAACACACCACCCCCTGCACGACCACCGGGAAGTCCCCCGCAGAACTCCGCTGGGGCAAACGACTTACGACCAGATTGGATCGTTTACATCCAGACAGAACCCCAGCAGACCCAGAACTTCCCCTCCGGCACAGGACTCTCAGTACCAGGCAAGCCATCTGGGCTAGAAACTACGGAGGCGGGAATAAGTGGACACAGGGGGTCATCATAGAACAGACGGGTCCCCTGTCATACCTCGTTGACATCGGAAACAACACTCACCTCCGTAGACACATCGACCAGTTACAGCAACGCAGCCCACAAAACATGGGGGAAAGGGGGAACTACGAAATGCTATCAGAACCCCCCCCCCACAAACACCATCACAACAAAACCCCCTCGAACAAATGTCACCACAGCAAAACCCCGCACAGAATGACTTTCTCCCACAACACGAAAGGGACTCAGAAACGACGGAGCCAAACCCCCTGCCCCCCGAGCCAGACTCTGATAGAAGCAATACACCTGGGGGCAAGGAACGACCAGAGGAGACACCCCCCCGACGCTCCGAAAGAACAAAAAGACCCCCCGCCTACTTGGAAGACTTCGAATGGGGAAACCAGAAAAAGAAACAGTTGGGGAAACGTCAACTCAATCAGAGGGAGGGGTAAGGGGTGTTATGTATTCACATGTTAATGTAACGTTAAACATACTTTAATATATAAACCAACGGGGCTGAGGTAAACCGCGGCAGCTTTTGACAGCTGTCAAAAGCTGCCGGAGAGAACTACGCAGGCGCTAACCGACTGACAGCTCTCGGCTGTCAAAGTCGCCGGCTACAACGCACGCGCCACCAAATGACAGCTCCGAGCTGTCAAACCAGCCCGACTCCGATTGGCGGAAGCGATCGAAGCGGGAAACCGGCACAGCCCCGATTGGTCAGACATCTGACAGCTGCAAGTATAAATAGAGCGATGTTCTTCTGTTTGTTTGCCTGGTTCCTAATAAAGTTAAGTTGCTTAACTTCGCTGTCCTGCCTGCTCCTTCAAAGCATATAACAATGAAAGCATAATAAAGTTCTCAGTAAGTGTAAGTTTTGGAATACTCCTACAGAGAACAAAGCAGCAATGATTGGATGCTGGGATCCTAAAGCAACGGAACTGATCAGTTTAGTTCAAGCTGCAAATGGGATCCATGATATTACCACAAGAATTCTGTTTAAAAGAATTCAGTGAAGTCTGTCTGAGATGTTTGAGGAAGGCTGCCAAGTGACCAGAGTGACCAAAATAAAAAATGAATTCGTAAGAGAAAGAATTGGAATAGAAATAATCTTAAACTACAAACAAAGATAGCAAGGTAAGTTGTTTGCTCACTTGGAGAGAATGTCCACACAAGGCATATACAAAAAAAAAAAAGGAAAAAGTCAAAGAACACAAGGCAGAACCTGAAGAAGATAAAAAGACAACATCAAAGACACACTATAACAGCATCATATAAAAATGGTTGAGGCTGCCAAAAGTGCAAGAAATAGAACTTTGTATCTCCGTCAACATCCATAGTGGAGGAGGTAGAGGAGGAAGAAGAGGAAGAGGAAGGAGGAGGATTAGGAGGTCACCCCTTCACATGCAACCCATACATGTACCTGCAGAGTCTCACCTTGCTTGCATCCACCACAAAAGCCACTAATGAAGGCAAATATATGTGTCTTAGAATAATGTTGCAGGATTCAATCTGGGATGTTCACCAGGACCAGAGGTTTAATTTTCCAAGCTTTCAAACTCATGCTGGAGCCCATCCTCAGGGAACTGCTTTCTCACCAGAATGTGTGAAAGCCACTTAACCTGTTGACAGAGTGGAACAGTCTTTTCTAATTCTAGGGTGCCCTCTGTAACTGTTCTTTGTCCTGCAAACTTGGCCTGTTTTCCTGCCTACTAGAAGAAGGCTCAGCTTGACCCTCTACAAAACCTTTACTGTAGGAATAAGGATTTGCATTACTTCTAGATAATTATACTTGAGAAACTTCTGTAAGGTCAAAAGTCCCTGAGCCAAAAAATTGCCACAGAATCCTAGTCAGTTTGAAAAGGAATCTTAAAAAGTATTTATTCACTTTAGCCTTTCTTCCCATTTTATGATGTTCAGTCTGGCATGCCAGTGTTATGCTGTGGCTCATACGTATGTATGTATTATTCGGTCTTGTATTTGCTATGTTAATAGTTTTACAAAACTGATTCTTTTTAATTGAATTTTACTGTTTTTATTGCCACCTCTGTTAACTACTATGGCCTTGCTGGGAGCCAGCTCTATAAATGTTTGATAAATTCATTTATCCATCCATCTCTCTATATCTTTACCATCTACGCCCGAACACAGAGAGCCTTGCTCTTATAATTCAACTAGCTTAATAATATATGTCATAGGATAGTAGTCCCTGAATTTCACAGTTAACTACAGGCCAAAAAAAAAATACCCACCCTACACTGAGTAAAAATCATACTGCAGACTTCACTTAGTTGGACTTGGTTCCCTCCTGGCTTCACAATTTACATTTTCTATGATTTGTAATTCATCTTCCAGAGATCATTGAAGAATTAGAATTGCCTTGGCAAGGGAATTTATCTACCAAGAGAATGAGTGAAGCTGCATAAGAACCCAACCAAGCTGTGTATGCTTACCTCATGTGTGAAGGCAGATAAGCATCCATATGTGCATAAATTTGAATACGGCCCTCTTGGGGCAAACTAAACTTCCTACTTCCCTTGGCATTTTCTGAATATGAAAGCAAGAACATGTGGAGGACTGTGTGTTTCACAGAAGAAAACCCTATAGTTAATTCTGAGTCAAACTGAAGGACACAGAGGAACTGGGGAAAACCAGAAATTCTTCTGAGGGCCACTGAAGTGTTATGCCTAGCAATAGTATCAGTTGAATCCCCTAATGTTTAGCCTAGGGCTTCCTGTTATATACAGATAGTTCTTGACTTACAGCCACTCATTTAGGGACTGTATGAAGTTACAATAGCACTGAAAAAGTATAATTCGCTTTACAACTGGTCCTCACATTTACAAACGTCACAGTGTCCCCCTGGTCACTTGATCAAAATTCAGGCATTTGGTAACTGGAATGCATTTATAATAGTTGCAGCATTCCAGAGTCATGTGATCCCGACAAGCAAAGTCAATGGGAGACCAGATTTGCTTATTAATCCCATGATTCATGTAACAAACCTGGATGATTCACTTAACAGCTGTGGCAAAAAAAAATATCAGGTATGATTCCATTAAAAACCCACCTTGCTTAGCAACAGAAATTCCAGCCCCAATTATGGTTGTATGTTGAGAACTACCTGTAACTTTATGCGTCTTTTATTTATTCATGCAATTAGGATATCCCCTGACATCTAACAACTTTGGGTGGCTTGGCTTGCAATTTTAAAAGTAGGAACAGTACAACCAAAGGAAAAAATAAAATGAGTAGTCTGAAGACAAAGGTCAACAACAATAACAACAACAAATCTTCCAACAGGTGCTCAACCATCAGCCTTGCCTAAGAACTAGGAGAATAGTCAGGTCGCTATTCGCTTCCTGATCATTATAAGGCCAGGAGCCATCTTGATGTCTGAGGTGATATAATTCCAGAGGGCATGCACCATGACAGAGAAGACACCTTTCCTGTGTCTCACTAGATGACACTGCTTAATTGATGGGAACCAAGCACACCCCCTCTGCCTGAACTCATCAGATGGACAGAAACAACCAGAGATTACATATAAAATAAGACAAAATATAGTCAAGGAATGCGAATTTGCAAAGGATGAATTCTTGAAACATTCTTTATTTAAATGCCCATTTCTCCTTACCCACTGATTTTGGGTTGGTTGTTTTTTTCTCAAACATACAAATAGTCCTCAACTCAAGGCCACAACTGAGCCCTGGATTTTGGTCATAAGTCATGGCATCATGTGACTGGACTCAATTTTACAATTTGTAGGTGAATCAGATGGTCGTTAAGCAAATTACATGGTTGTAAGTCTGAATTGAGCTAATCCAATGAAAAACAACTGGAAAACAACAACAAAAACTCCAAAATGCATTCATGTGACCATGGGACACTGCAACTGGTTATCAAGTCGAGCCAGTTGCCAAGTGCCCAAATGCAATCAGGGGAAAACAGGGATGGTGTAGCGAACAAAACTTTGAGGATGGGTCATGAGTAACTTTTTTCCAGTCCATTGCAACTTTGAACGGTCATTAAGTGACTGGTTGTAAGTCAAGGTTTATCTATACATTACTTGACCTAATTTATTCTCTTGACTAGTAACACATTTTGCAAGGTTAAGTCAAGCATATTGCCCATCTGTCTATGGAGATTCTCAAGTCATGATTGTCCCAAAGGTGCTTTTCCAAAAGGCAGCTGGATTTTCTTTTCTTTTCTTTTTTCCTTTGAAAATGTTTCACTTCTCATCCAAGAAGCTTCTTCAGCTCTAGGACATATTGTCTATCCTTCCATTTTAGTTAATAAATAAAAACAATACTGCACTTTTACCTTGTCCCTAAGCTGGGAGGTGGGTTGTCATTTCACAAAGAAGTCTACAAGAGAGGGCCTCCCTTGAAGTTTAGCACAGCCTTCCAACAGATATTTCTATTTGAGATACAGTAGGTCTTTTTGAACAATCTTGGGTGTGCATGCTGAACATCCATAATGTATCTCAATTCTATTTATGAGCCGATTTCTGTTTTCATCAGGAAGACCATATTTTACTTCTTCTAGACTATCTTTCAAAGATAAAGGATTGACAAGTCTTGGAGCCATGTAATTGGGTTCCCATTTGCCTGCAGGAACACATGAATATTTAGGCAGCATAGAAATACTGTTTACGGTATGAGTGGTGTTTATTTAGAAATAAACTCTATTGAACTTATGAAAACATACTTTCAGATAAATAAGGGTACACCTAGCTAAGTGTAGCCTCAATTTTCTTAGGGCTCACCCATTTATGACTCTAAATATGGTAAGAAAACACCTTCATTTCTTAAAGAACATGTCTTGATGCCACTGACTTCATTTTATTCCAGTCTGTTATGGAGGCATCTTCAGCTGTTCTAGTATAAAACTCATGTTTTCCCTATTTACCCCAAAAAGGTCTTGCCATACAAGCAATCTATGATACATTTTAAAACGTATTTATTTAAAATATTTATATAGTTGCCCATCTTATTAACCAAGTCTGGGCAGCTCCCAATCTCATTCAGGTAGATCCAGACATCCATCCAACCAATTTATATGCCGCCCATCTCACTATCCAAATTGACTCTGGACAGTTTACAGTGCCATAACAACATAAATGTAAAAAAAACATTATTTTATAGCCATAGGCATGTTCCTAGTCATTCAGCCCTGCCCTCCATGGCAATTTTTGCTCAGGCTAAGAGAAGGATAAATACAAGAAAATGAAGCAGTCAAGAGTAACTAACATTAGATTCAAAATAAATAAATAGTTATTCCCCACATCTCCTTGGAAACAGACAGTAATCCTTGATGCTTGGTGGGTTGAAAGAATTTTATACATCTTTCATTTCAAATGAAAACATATGAAATCAAGAAACCGGTAAGAGAGACAAAGAGAGAAAGGGTGGATGTGTATATGTGTCGGGAGGGGCTGATTGAGAGCAGGGAAATCCTGAAAGGTTCTCCCCATTTTTAAGACCTTCATTTAGAATTAGGAAAAATAGCTCAGTTTCGAATTGATGTGAATTTCACATTTGCCTATTAGCTTGGACTGTGAAGCAAGGGAGGAGAAGAAAAATCAAGTTCTTCCAGCTAAGAATTTTTTGGGATCAGAGTCTTGGTGGGTAAATAATCAGTTTTATCCTTTGTCTCCTGCCATCTTTTAAGCCTTGACAGAAGTGGGGTAAAGCCAACTCTCTATCCCCCACAAACAGTTTGCATGAACAAAAAAGTCAGTGTTAAGGTTAGCATGTTTTGCACAGGTGTCTTGAAAAAGAGCCCAACAATCAGCTGATATCACCCAATAATTGAGTTATATTTAAACATAATTGCAACACTTCTGGAATCTTGCTGAACTGTGTTCAGAAGGAGCCTATTGGCTGGTTGGTTGCACTCCCTCTGAACACACCCGTGCAAAACTCTTGTGCAAAATCAGATCAAGATCGGGCAGATTGCTAACTGCCAGCAACAAGAACAGCTCTAAGAATGAGACAAGTAGGCTTTTTTATTGTTGATCACAAGTTTACAAGAATCTCTGCCTTCCCTTGGGAAACAGCAGCTATAGATTAAGGGTTTGACCTCAAACATTTATTTATTTATTTATTTATTTTATTAAACTTATATACCGCCCTTCTCCCGTAGGACTCAGGGCGGTTCACAAGGTTTTTTAAAACAATGCAACAAGTTACAAAAATTAAAAACAATTAAAATAATTACATTAACCTTGAAATATAACCCAATTACAATTAAAAATACAATTAAAACCCCAGTTAATGCTCTCAGTCTAGGCCAGAAAGCTCGAAGAGCCAGGTCTTCAGGTCCCGGCAAAATGAGCGAAGGTCAGGGGCAGTCCTAAGCTCTGCAGGCAGCTGGTTCCAAAGGGCCGGCGCACCCACAGAGAAGGCCCTCCCTTGGGTATTGTCCGCCGGCATTCTTTTACCGGCAGTACCCTGAGGAGACCCTCCCTGTGGGAGCGCACAGGACGAAGGGAGCTTGATGCCGGCAGCAGGTGTTCCCTCAAATATCCCGGACCCAAGCCATTTAGGGCTTTATAGGTCATCACCAGCACCTTGAATCTCACCCAAAGGGCAACTGGAAGCCAATGCAGATCGCGGAGTAGAGGTGTTACATGGGAGTATCGGAAAACCCCCATCACAACCTGCGCGGCTGCATTCTGCACCAGTTGAAGCCTCTGAGTGGTCCTCAAGGGCAGCCCCATGTAGAGAGCGTTGCAGTAGTCCAATCGGGAGGTCACAAGCGCATGAGTGACTGTGCGCAGGGCATCTCGGTCCAGGAAGGGCCGCAACTGGCGTACCAGGCGAACCTGGGCAAAAGCCCCCCTGGTCACGGCTCCTATATGATCTTCAAAGCTGAGCCGCGAATCCAGGAGGACGCCCAAGTTGCGAGCCCTATTGATGGGGGGGTAACACCTCACCCCCCATCATTAAAGATGGAATGGACTGGTTAGTCTGAGATGCCGTTATGCACAGCCACTCAGTCTTGGCAGGATTGAGACGAAGCCTGAATAGACGCTAAAATGGAATGTTTTTTTAAGCCTCCCTATCAGGGCCTCCTGTTCTCCTTCCGGTAGTTCCACCACACTAACCCACTATTCTAGCCAACTGTTAAAACTCAATTTCTTTCCAGTTCTGCTCCTGAACCATCTTGATAAAAATGATGTTTTTCTCATTGGCAGGAAACATTTGGTGGGAGGGCAAAGAAAGCCAACAGAATCTGCCAATCCTCCTTAATTTGTAACATCTTAGAGCTGCCAGTGGTCATTCTGGTTTTCTGTTTGGGTAAGGAAATACCAGTGAAAGCATGAACCAGTGAGTCACAGGTTGTTTAGTGCAGAGGCCCCAACCATTTGGGTACCAGGGACCGGTTCTGTGGAGAGAGGTTTTTCCGCAGACCAGAGGGTGCGTGATTTTGTGTGCTGCCTGCATCCCACGGATGGGGCTTTGCTTGTTTGTGCGGACCAGTTGCTGGCATGCCATGACCCAGTACCGGTCCATGGACCAGGGGGTTGGGGAACCCTGGCCTAGTGTTTTTGTTTATACTTAGTAAAGCAGTTGGTGTATCATTGAAGAGGAGGCAGGGGAGAGCCTTAATGAAGCATCTCTCTTTTGTGATACAATGTTTTCAGAAGGTAGCCTGCAACAATTAGCCTCATTCCTCAGAAATCCCAGGAAATCTAATTAATTTTCTTCCTAATCTCTGAGCGATTGCAAACTCTTCCGCAGTCAGTAATTCCAATGACCTTCAGCTATTTGCCTGACCCTGGTCGAAAGAGCATACCGGTGAGTTCCCGGGGGTACAACTGACCAGAAATATTATTCATTTCCAACATATCTGGGATGGTGAGAAGGGAAACAATTTAGAAGCCATCTGTGAGTGAACTTTGTATTTTGGTTGGTGTCATATTTGTATACATCTAAAATAACACTGTGACAAAGAGGACTGAGGGATAAAAATCTTCTCATTTATTCCAACTATATTATTCCAGCTTGGTTTTGGAATTGCTGTTTTAAAAGTTTATGTCTTAGCTACCAAAAAGTACTGTTCCAAGTAAGAATTCAATATAGTTATACTTATTTTATACATTTACATGACCAACATTTTATCAATCATCCCAGTGGTTGAATTAAAGTAACAGCCAAAAATCAGTACAAAAGATATATAAATATAATCCATCAAGGTTGCTGCTACCAATATGGGCACATTTACTGTACATCACTTGTATCCTACCCCTTGTGTACAAACTCTGACAAGCTTATGTAAAGTAAAAGAATCAAACAATAATAAGCATAGAAAATAAAACTGACACAAATAAGAGAATCTCCCATTCTGATTATTTTCCATATGAAAAAATGAAATATACTTTAATATGGAAAGCTTAAGCTATGTTTCCTTTGCATATTGAAAATTAAAGTATGAGACTATGAGTAGTCTGCGACTTATGACCATAACTGAGCCCCAAATTTCCATTGCTAAACATCACACTTGTTAAGTAGGTTTTGCCCATTTTTTGCCACAGTTTCTAGGTGAATCCCTGCAGTTCTTAAGTGAATCATGTGGTTGTTAAGCTAATCCCCCATTGACTTTGCTTTGCTCTTTGGCCCAGAGCTCAATGTGGCAGCAGAGATGGCGGTGGGGTGTGTATGGAAATGGAATGGCCCCAGCTACCGTTGCCTCCCCATCGCCCACTCCACCCTACTCCACTGCCACCATCTCTGCCCTCTTGGGCCCAGAGTTTGGTGTGGTGGCAGCAGCAAAGCAGCACGGGGTGTGAAGATGGGAAGCCCCCAGCCATTGCCACTGCTCTGTGCTCTGCCCACCTACTTGCTTGCCTACCCACCCAGCTCTTCCTCCAGCTGCCCAGTGTGAGTTGTCCCCAGGGCAAGTTGGCCATGTGCAGTTGTCCCCTGTGGCTACTTGGTAGCGGTGAGTTGGCAGAAGCAACTTGGCAGTGCAAGCTGGCATCAGTGAGTTGTACTTGACCCAAGGCCCAGTGACCAAGTTCCAGAGACTAACTATTCATTTGTTTGCTTTGTTGGCCTGTCAGCTGAAAAGTGACATTTAGTACCAGATACATATTTTATGGAAGTCTATGTGGGAAAAGATAGATGGATGGAAGGAGACAGACAAATAGACCTTCTGGCTATTCTTAATGACTTTTTAGCCAGTAGGTTATCAAAATGATGAATACATAATTCTTTGGAACCACTTGTCAAATCTCTCCAGTCTTATATCGTTTGTAAGAAGCACACAATTCAGGAAAAATCCCTTAATGCCAGAAGAGGTGTGCCTAATCAGAAAAGAAAAGAAAAACAAGGAAAAACAAAATACTGCTCCTACAGTTGAAGCAACCTATGCTTCATCATAACTATTGCAGATTATGGCTTAGTGGTTGCCTCCCTTCTTTCCATAATCCATATCAAAATGTCTTTTCACAGCTGCTATCAGATATCTCAGATAGTTTTTGTGAAAGAAAGAGAATGAAGATGGACCCTCCCTAATAATTCCCAGAGTATATGCTTTATTATGGTGTTGGTAATGTGCTTTAGCTTGGCAAGATTCGACCTACAGGTGAGGAATACTAAAGAAATGTGCTTGGAAGAATCACATTGACTTTCTTGCTTTTTGAAGCCCGACAGAAATTACATTACAACATGGTGAGTCTCATCCCACATTGCTTTCTAGCGTCAATCATCCAAGTGGGGAGTGGACATCTCTCTAAAATTCCACAACATCAATTCGTTAAGCAGGTTTGAGCAGTCGCCTCTCAGCAACCTCTTTGCTACTGGCTTTCAACATGGAATCACAGAATAAATGTGGCCTGCTATGACTGATGACTATAGCAAAAGCTGCCAGAGAGACTCAGGAGATTCTTCTATCTCATCTTCCAGGATAGGTCATCCATCAGGGCTACTAAAGTAGTTTTTCCATAGCCTGAATGAGGGAATCCCCTTTCTTCAGCTGGCATCGAGATCTATGTGATTAATGTATGAGCAGACTTCAGAACTGAGGTGTTCAAGAGATGGCCATGATAATCAGTGGTACTGTTTCCCTGCGTTGCATATTAGGTATTCTCCAGGGTCATCTTCTGCTTTACTTCCATGTCTTTACAGTACAAGAGACTTACCTCAAAACTGCTTATTTGCAAACGTGGAAAGTCACCACTCCAGGAAACCGTATTATTATTTTTATAGGCATACTCCCAATTGCTACATAATTTCAAAATGGCGGATTGCACCATTTAAATGAATAATTGTTAGCATCAGAACTCTAACCAGCTGCTGCTTATCAATCCACGTTAATGTTTCCCATACCAAGCTGCTTTTCTAAACCCCCTGTAAGCTATGCAAAACATGTAATTTGCCTGTTGGTATGGGAACATCTTTTTAAATATGTATTTTTTAAAGTTTACATATTGCTGTGGAACATTTCTAATTAAGAACTCCAAAAAAACTATTTTGATTCATATCTGTGCTGTGAAGCGTAGTTAAGAAAGTAACAACAGTCTCTTATCAAAGTCTACACAAACCTATGGAGTCAGTGGTGAAGTCAGTCTCATGTTGATTGATTCAATCAACTCCACTGTCAATGGCACCATTACTAGGCCCCAGTCACCCTTCATATTCCTTTTTAAATATATATATATATATATATATATATATATATATATATATATATATATATATATATATATATATATATATATATATATATATATATATATATATATATATATATATATATATATATATATAGAGAGAGAGAGAGAGAGAGAGAGAGAGAGAGAGAGAGAGAAAGAGAGAGATAGCAAAGTTTGTGAAATTTTAGCAATTACACTCTAAGGGTCTTACAAAGGTACAGTTTTTAAAAATAATATTTTAATCTGTGTAGTTTTAATATTTTAATTATTTTTTTACTTCTTTTATAGTTTTGTAAGCTGCCCAGAGTCAGCTTGTATGGAAGATGGATGGCATAAAAAATTAATAAATAAAATAAAATTTAATAAATAAAATGAAATGCTTAATTAGAAAGACAAAATCTTGCAGAATTTGGCAACAAGAAAATACGTTCACCCACTTTTTCATTAGCCCCATGCAAATTGTTATTGCATCGTAACTGATTTCCAATAGGTGTCAGCCAAGTTCTGTTTAAATCATCTTTCAATTCCTTGTAAAGTCAGAGGAATTTTATTTTGATTATGAGCCTTAAATAGACATTTCAAAAGTGTGCAGCTATATCCGTGGGACAATCTGAACACCAAATATTAAAAAAAGTAGATGTAAGTGGTGCTTGGGAAAACCTTTACAGGTGAGAAATTTGTTTGCTTTGTTTTTCAAGGATGAATTAAACTGGCAAATTACTTCATAAATAGAACAGAAATAGCACGAGATTAATGCAAATATGTGAGAAGCAGGACTGTCAGATTTATCTATTCCAGGGTAGGAATGGGTGGGGAGAATGACAGATATGCTGAAACTGAACCGAGAAGTCTGGATTTTCCAAATTATTTTGAATATTCTTCTGCATGTCTTGACAATACCAGACATCCTAGATTTCATTTTTAAGCATTCTTCATTAAACTGATAAAATGACCTTATTCAGTAATAATGATTTTGTTTACAATAATTCAATAGATGTATAAGGCTGTGTCTTTATTGACAGATTCAGGTAGCTTATGAAGTAGAGTTTGTTTTCTGCCTTCTTCCTAAAAACAACTACTTCTTTCATAATGTGCTCCAATGAGGGAAGAATTGTTATTCATATGCCTTTAAGTCCATATTCTAGTTTAATAAATCTGGAACAATTGGCTATTTTTATATGACGTGTTTAAAAAACATTGCATTTGTCTCATCTTTGGGTTTTACCGAGGCAGCTAGAAGCCATGTTTAGTGGTTGTAAAGTCATGTTTTCTCCATTCTCCCAACACAGTCTTTGCTCTGGACACAACCAATCAATTTTCATTGATGACTAGTTGATCACCCAATCAGGGTCTGAGAACTGTCCAGCCACCATTGGCTGCCTGCAGCTGCAACTGGCAGAATTTTCCTCATCGATCAGTGAGCACTGCCCTCAATGATCAGTTCAGCTTGGACTGCAGGAGAAGCCACATATGGATTTGCATGGGCTTCTTATAAGCCTGGCTTTAGTCCTGTTTTGAAAGAGAGAATCCTGAGATTGTGTTGATCAAAGGTCAATCTAAACTACCAAAAGAGAGATATCCTGGACTCAGCCAGAACCGGTTGCCAATTATATAAAAAGGAAACAAACAAATATCAGGAAACCAATTTTTTATTCTGACCTGCAAAGGGCTCCAAGAGAGAAGCACTATTTGGCCAATGCTATGAAACAAGAAAGGATGAGCTTTCTAAGGCTTTTCAACCTTTTCACCCATTGTACCAGTTTTAGGATATGGCAACATCCGAGTACCACCAGTCACACAGCAAGGTGTCAAAAACTTGATGACTAAAAAAAAAGGAAACAAGTGATGAAGTACAGGTAGTTCTCGACTTACAACAGTTCGCTTAGTGACTGTTCGAAGTTACAATGGCACTGAAAAAAGTGCCCCCCAAGCCACAGCCGAGCAAGACACCTGCCTGCCTGCCCAGCAGCGCTCTTCCTCCTGTCTGAGGTTTTCATTATTGTGAGCATTTCTGTTGAGGATTGGCAGCAGGGGTGGGGTGGGGTGGTTGGTTTTTATTCCCCCCCCCCATCTGCTGGGTGGTTGCAGCAGGTTTTGGTCACTTCACATGATCCTGGGACACTGTGACTGCCATAAATATGAATCAGTTGCCAAGCATCTGCAAGACCTTGGAGATGCTGCAACATTCCAGCTGATTGGCACTTCTTCTGGGCTCAGCAGAAGCACTGGGATCAGCACCGAGCTCCAGTTGGAGCCTGGCACTGATCCTGATGCTTCCACTGAGCCCTGACAGCCCTGCAGCTCCAGCCATCTCTCGCTCAGGCTTGTGCGGTGCTGCTACTGGTTCAGCTCATTCCCCTCCCCCACTACCACTTTTCTAGGATGGTTGTGTACCACCTGCCAGGTGCCAATGTACCAGAGGTGGTACTCGTACCGCTGGTTGAAAAGCCCTGTTCTAAGGAATTAAGCAATCCCATTTAAGGTAATAGGGCAAAATGCCTTGCAAGGTAGTCCAGACAAGAAGTATATCCAGAAGTACTAGGTCTACTTTATTATAAGGTTACATCTTTCATGTCTGAAAATATATTTCTCCCCCATTGCCTTGGGGAGTAGCCCAAGAAACTGAGGAGGGCTGCCTTCTGAGATGCTTGCCATGCTCACAATTCTTCCATGGGTTGCCACTTATCCAACTATTGCCCTGCCTCTTCCCCCTATCTCCTAAAACCGTCCTCACATAGCATTACCAGTTGTCAGTAGCACTAGAGAAGGCTAGTCTTGAAACCCCTTCCTCAATTCTTCATCTGCATGGCAGACAAAGGCCAAAAGATTTGGGGAGATCGAGGAAGCTGTCTGGTGAATTTTGATGTGGCCATTAGCTACATCACCTGTATCCATCTGGGTCTAAGAGAAGATGGGGTAGAGGGCTGGTCAGTGGTGGGATTCAAATAATTTAACAACTGGTTCTGTTCGTCATCATCATCAGTGCAACGCACCTCGCATATTTGTCATCACAGCATTGTCATCATCACCAGCGCGACACGCATTGCATTGACATCATCACCTGCATGACATGCCTTGCGGTGGTGGCAGCACCAGCTTGATGCGCCTCACAGATTTATCGTGACTGGTTTGCTGAACTCAACAAAAAGTTAAGTATCAGTTCTGCCGAACTGGTGCAAACTGGCTGAATCCCACCACTGGTTGCTGATAGGCAAAGCTACCTCACAGATTTCAATTAGTTTATCCACCTTTGTTGCCTTTGTTTCATGAACTGAATGCAACACAAAATAAGCTTTACAAAGCCTAGAGCTCAACTGTCATCAGTGTAATATAATTCTTGGGTAAATAAATGCATCAAATCCACTTTATTCTTTTGCAAACTGCTGGCCTGCAGGCTGGATGCGTCATGCCAAAACCGCACCCACCCCATTGCCAGCAATGGGGAAAAAAGTCATGATACATTGCGACATGTCACGTGACATCGCGAGTTTGACATCTGTGAGCTATAGGGTTGCATGCCAGATGACTGTCCAGCTATAGTTTGAGTGGAGCAAGGAAGTCATGAGTTAATAGCTAGTACAGCTGTCATGAGAAGTAGCTTTGCTTGTATTGACCAGAACAAAAAGGGCTCTCCTAGAATGGGGGTAGGGAAGAGGGGGAGGATGTTGTTGTTGTTGTTTTCTGATTTCCCCTTGACAAGTGTCCTGCCTCAGAATAAACTGTGAAGAATTGTGCAGCCAGCAACACCAAACTTGCAAATAAGCAAAGATACACTTGTTAGTACCAGGGTCTTTCCACACCTGCCACCAGTACCAAGCAATTTCATCTTTTCCACAACGTCAAGCAAAACTCAACTAATAGGGCAACTATGGGGAGGGTCAGAAAAAGTCATAATGGCACCTCATCCAACCAATGCCTGGTCCTTTTGTATGTGTTTTGCAGATAGCAAATATTAAAATAAATAAAATATTAAATATTAAAATCAGGGCAGAGATTTAATGGCCACTATATTGGCTTTTTAGCTATGCCTTGCAATGCCTCTAAGCTCAAATAGATATTGGCTAAAGTAAACATTTAAAGCTACTGCCTATGCTGCCCAACACCCATTAAGGACAGAGTTTTATTGTTTCATCATTTGCCCTCCCAGGACCCTCTGCTTAAGGCAGTGCCTGGTTTCCCATTCTGGAGTAGAAAAAAAAAGTTATTGGCTACTGTGTGAAACAAGTCTTGAGCTAAAATGGACCTTGGTCTTATTCAGCAAAAGCTATCCTTATGTTATTAACTATTCATTTATCCCCTGCCTTCAGATCACGGCACACACTCATTTTTAGGAGGTTTTTTTTAATCTGCTGAAGTGCTTTTAAAGTTTTTATTCTGTGCTCCAGTGGTGTGTGTGTGTGTGTGTGTGTGTGTGTGTGTGTGTTCTGTGGTTTAAAACACATCTTAAACCTGCATGCTACTCAGAAAGTCCAGAAATTGCAATACTGAAAATAAATTAATTCAATAAAGCTTACAACCTATTGTCACGAACGAGAAGCTGCATTTTCTCTTCCAAAATCCAATAATGCTTGCTAGCTGAACTTGCTCCTTGGATGTTACTTGACATTCTTTTCGAAGAGTCAAACCATCTGCATTCAAAGAAACCTTTGCATTTTCCATTCTTTTTCACCTGGATGTTGTATACAATGCTACAACTTGCTGGAGCTGTTGGGTTTCTCCTATGTATCCAAATCTGGCAGCTCACTCTAAGTCAACCTCTATGTCTGCATTAATAGTTAAAAAACACCCAGCAGCACCAGTCTTGCTGGAGCTAGCAGTAGAACAGTTCAAAAAGGCATATGCATATATAAGTGTCTGCTTAGCTTAGCCTCAGTCTGAGGTAGATCTAGTCTGTTTCTTGTAACTCAAACTCGAACAGAATGAAGTTTTGGAATGGAGTCCAGCTATGCTGATTTGGGCCAAATGTTCATGAATATTGGTGAATCATAAAAAAAAGACATCCTCCTAAATTGTTAGGCTAAATTGCATTCCTCTGCAAAAGAGGTAGGGCTCATATCACAATGAGGCACCTGCCTTCTTGCAGATTTTGACCCACAGACCCTTGCAGATACTAGGTCAAGATTTTCTGATACAGAATAAAGTTTTGATTTCCAAAATCACATTCTTGCACTGAGCCTAATCATGAAGTCACAAAAAGGAAAAAATGTAAAAACCACTTTCTAGGATTTCTCAATATACCTTAGTGAGATTTATAATATGAAGGTCATAAAGATCCTGTCAAGTATAGCAGAAGTAGGCAAAATCAAGCCCCTGAAATGCTCTCAAACCTGGTCCATACTATCCCATGACAAACAAAGCAATGAATGAAGATGTATTTCCTCAAATATTATTTTTAATAGATTGCAGTAGAATTTTTCCTTAGTAATGAATATTTAATACTCTCATTATTTGGATGTATGTATTTCTTGGTTTATGGAAAGACTGAACCCACTGAGGCACATCCCTGTCTGTCTTTATATTAACTCCTGGTTCTATTGGATCCCTCACTTTAAAGTTTTTTGGTAGGAGAAGGAGTGGGATCAGAGTTAAAAGAGGGATCAGCCTAGAATCCCTACATTGAACTAGGTCTGACTTACCTTGAATTCTATGGACCCTTATCTAACTCCAAGCAGGTGCTGTTCATTGATAAGATTCCTGTGCATAGGCTGTTTAGCAATAAACCAGTTTAACTGGATCTTCACATGTTGACCTGATATCTTCCCCCAAACTGCAGGCTATAGGGAAAATAGCAAATTAATACAGTTTTGAAATATATGAAGCACCCAAAATTGATTCTGTTTCAGAATGTGGCATATGATTGTGAGGGATTCCCAAGAGTTTAGTGGGGTTTGGAAAATGGTAGACATTGGAAAATTCTAAATGCAAGTAAAATGAAATTACAGCAACCACTATTTTCTTTTCCCAGTGGCTTTGGATGCGCTGATACTGGGGTCCAGAGGTTATGCAGTTGCACTATTATTCTAGAGTTTGATGTTATTTCTGTTCCTTGGGACTAAAGGTTTACTCAGACATTAGACATCTCTTTTAAGGGAATCATTCTCTATCCCAAGCTAATGAACACAGCATAATTTTTGCTCTCTCTACATTAAAGCCATGAATATAAGATGGTAAAAATAATCATATTTTTTCTTATACATTTCCCCCCAATTTGCTAAACTTCCATGCATCGTCTTGTGGATTTACAGTACTTCCAGTATAATGTTGAAACCTGGAAGATATGTGGAACAAGTCCAGACTTCAGTTATCCTTGCTGCTTTTCCTCTATTGGAAATGTTCCTAACTTGGTTTTGATAATTATCTTCCTTAGCTAACATAATGACCAGACAAGGCATACAGGTTTCTACCACCACTGTGATTTTTATTTTCAACCATCTAAGCTTCAAACAGAAGCCTATACCACCTCTGTGATTCTTTTGAATTATAATGAAGTTAAATGAAAATAGGATAACATTTTCTCTTTTTGCCACAGATTATCTTCTATGATGTAATGGTGTTATGTTTTTATTAGTTCAAAAGTGCTGGTGGGGGAGGGTTGGCAGTCATTGTCAGTTAGATAGAGAATAGTCAGACAGATATAGATAGCCATACACACAAATAGAAAATAGATAGATAGATAGATAGATAGATAGATAGATAGATAGATAGATAGATAGATAGATAGATAGATAGATCTGAAGACACTTGATAAAGAAACTACTCTATTCAAATTAAAAAGCTTGACCATTTATTTTGTAAAGTTGTGGTAAGAAGTAAAATTTTCCAACAAAGAGTGTTAAAGAAAAATGTTCTGTAACTGCACATATAAAAACCTATTTAAAAATTTGCAACGGTAGCTAGGATCCATGTGTAAGGGAAGAAATCTAATTTTAAAGGAAGGCACATTAGCAAACTAAATCCAGTTATTCTGATGTTCACCAAATAATACAGCAATAATAAATGTTTTGCTGTTGATTAACTATCTTCTTGAGATTTTGTCTCCCTAAATTTTGTCCTGCTTAACATGCATTTAGTGGCAAATGTTCCAATTTCAGGTTTCTGGAGGAACATAATTTATTGTTGCTTGAGTAATAAAAATGTATCTCATTTGTTCTTTTTTTCCAGGTCATACCATAACAACTTCTCTGCTGAAATAATACTCATATGATGATTGATGCAAGTGAAAGTCATTCATTTGTCCTTGTTTAAAGAAAAGTTTACATCACCATTTCTTAAGTGCTGTGAGAAGGAAAGTTACTAATAATATATAAATGGAGTATTTCAACTTGCAGGGAGACCAATAATGGACTATAGGATATTTGCTTACAAGGACTTTCAGTTTATTTACTCTTGCTGTGGAGAAATGTGGTTCTGCATTTCATCCTATAAATAAATGCATTGTGACATTTACAGGAGTAGCGCCATTTGACTCTTGCAAACGCTTTGTCGACAAGTATTATGTTGCAAATGCTTTTAAACACTTTTGCCCTAAGATAGGAACTCAAACATTTTATGAGATAAGACCTAGAATTTGTCTCTGCCCTTTGCCTTTATTAACCTTTGTATCTATTATTCAACACTGAAAGAGTCTCCTATTCTCTAGATTTTTGTTCCACTGTAAAGGTGAGGGGCAACCAAGATTGATTTCATCCCAAGCCTATATTCAATGAGAATACGTTCTTTTGTAACTTAAATACATTATTCACTGCCTCAGACTCTGGAAGAAAAGAGAATAGATCTTGACTTTTCTTGTGTAGGGATCCTTTCCAGAATTCAAAAAGTACATTCATATACCTGCAGTTGTCTCTACTTGGGTTAATCATTCCAGATATTGTCTCCTTCACAGAACTTAATGTCTAGTCCCTGATCATTCACATTGCCTTTTCACTCCTCTGGCACTTTATTTGTTCTTCGGAACTTCTCAGATATGTAGTGGTTTGTCTGATTGATTGATATATCAACTTTAGAAACCGCCCCTCTCTCTCTATCTCTCACTCATAGACTGATTCTGGGAGGTGTGCAATTCAAAATATAAAGACCATATAAACATTATATCCCACTAGGAGGTAGTTAAAATAAGAATAGAATAATTAAAGTTAAAAAGGTGGGGAGAAGTTGCTCGCTCCACTGTAGGCCCCAAGCAAGTTGGCAAAGGCAGGTCTTCAGATATTTCTGAAAGGCCAGGAGGAGGATCCACCTCACCTCTGGGGCGGAGGGAGTGTTCCAAAGGAAGGGGGGCAATGGCATAGAACAGGGCTCTGCAACCTTCACAACTTTAAGACTTGTGGACTTCAGGTTCCAGAATTCCTCAGCCAGCTATGTACCCCTGTCATAGAAGGCTTTCTTCCTGAACCCCATCAGTCAGAAGAATTGATAGGGTCCATAATAAACCCTCCCTGCATGACCTTTCTAGAATGCAAGCCACAAGATTTCCAATATGGCTATTTGATAAGACACTATTTATTTATGCTTCCCTGTCAGGTGTCAAAAAAACAAAAACAAAAGAAAACAAAGTTTATGGAAGGTTTTTGAAGAAAAGGGTTACGCTGAACATTTAATCACGACCTTTCTTGCCATGGTTGTTAAGTGAATCACTGCAGTTGATAAGTTAGTATCCTGGTTATTAAGTGAAGCTGGCTTCCCCACTGATTTTTGCAAAAGCTGATCACGTGATCTTGGGAGACAACAACAGTCATAAATATGAACCAGTTGCCAAGCAGCCGAATTTTGGTCATGTGACCATGGGGACACAAAGATGGTTGTAAGAGTAAGAACTGATTATAAGTCACTTTTCAGGGCCATTGTAAATTTGAACAGTCACTAAATGAACAGTTGTAAGTCAAGGACTACCTGTATATGCCAAATGGGAGCACTGACCAGTGCTCTCTCCAGGAGGCAATGGAGATAAATAATGTCTTCCTGAAAGTTTTACTCCATATCTCTGAAGCAGCCTCTCTGGAAATCAAGTATGAGGATTAGGGACACTGCATGAGAGGCATTAGTGCCAAAAGAGAAGAGGAGAAGCAGAAATTATTTCTGAAACATTACAGGCAGTCCTCAACTTACAATAATTCATTTAGTGACCATTCAAAGTTACAACAGCACTAAAAAAAAGTGATGTATGACTGTTTTTCATAGTTGCAACCTTTGAAGCATCCCCACGATCAAAATTTGGTTCTTTGTTGTAGCAGGTGCCTAAAAGGACACACACCCCTCCACACTGCCCCTCCCTCAAGTGATTTGGGGGCTCCAACCAATTTGATTTGCTTCTTTGTTGTTGTTTTCTAGAAGTATTTTCAAGAACAAAATTCTTTAGAGCCGGGCTTTTCAACCTTTTCACAGATTGTACCACTTTTAGAATATGGCAACATTCGAGTACCACCAGTCACCTAGCAAGGTGTCAAAAACTTGATGACCCCACCCCCAAAATGGGAAAAAGTGATAAAGTATAGGTAGTCCTTTAGTTACAACAGTTTGTTTAGTGACTGTTCAAAGTTACAACAGCACTGAAAAAAGTGACTTATGACCATTTTTCACACTTATGACCATTGCAGCATCCCCAGAGTCATGTGATTTAAATTTGGATGCTTGGCAACCGATTCATATTTATGATAGTCACAATGTTCTAGGGTCATGTGATTGCCTTTTGCAAACTTCTGACAAGCAAAGTTAGTGGGGAAACCAGATTCACTTAACAACCATGTTACTAATTTAATCTCTCTCTCTCCCTCTCTCTCTCCCCCTCTCTCTTTCTCTCTCTCCCTCTCTCTATTTCTCTCCCTCCCTCCCTCTTTCTTTCTCTCTCCTTCTCTGTCTCTCCCTCTTTATCTCTCTCTCCCTCCCTCTCCCTTTCTCTCCCTCTATTTCTCTCCCTCCCTCCCCCTTTCTCTCCCTCTCTATTTCTCTCTCTTTCTTTCTTTCTCTCTTTTCTCTCTCCCTCTCTATTTCTCTCTCCCCCTCTCTATTTCTCCCTCCCTCTCTCCCCCTCTCTTTCTCTCCCTCTCTATTTCTCTTTTTCTCTCTCTCCCTCCCTCTTTCTCTCTCCTCTCTCTCTCTCTTTCTCGCCCTCTCTCTTTCTCTCTTTCCCTCCTTCTCTCTCATTGTCCCTTTCTTCTTTTCTTCCTTTCTTCCTTCCCTCCCTCTTTGTCCCTTCCTCCTTCCCTCCCTCTCATTGTCATTTCCTTCCTTCCTTCCTTCCTTCCTTCCTTCCTTCCTTCCTTCTCCATTTTTACCAAAAAACCTGATGCCCACTTAACTATAACACTTCTATCATAATCCAAGCAATCACACCCCTCAAATCACTTTACAGACATAAATTAAGGAAAATTAATACTCGGTATAGCCCAAACTGTCCGATCAAGAAATCAACATGAGCTCATCATTGCTTCATAACTTCAACTCCCAGAATTCCTCAGTCAAACACGCTGGCCTGGGGATCGGTTTGGAGGTGCGGAGGGGAGGGGAGCAGCCGAGGGCTGCCCATGTGACCTTGAAGCAGCCACCTTTGAAAGTACCGGGCAGAGCGGGCAATGGGAGAGGAGCGGGCCAATTGCCTTACCGGTACCTGGGACTCTGATGCGCCTTCCTAGCCATGTGTGCCTTGGATGGGGCCACGCTTCTCCCAGGGGGCGGGGCACCCGGGTGCAGGGCCAATCAGGATCCCTGCTAGGGGGCAAGCTGGCATGAAGAGAGAGAGAGAGAGAAGGGAAGCGCAAGTGCCTTTCTCTCTCTCTCTCTCTCTGACTCTCTCTCTTTGCAAATGGTGGAGGACTGGGAGCCGTAGTTGAAGGCTGAAATGCCTTCAGCTGTAACTGCTCACATGTGTTTGTGTGAGCAGGGATCAATGCTGCTTTCCAGGTGATAAGTACTTCTTCGGGGCTCAGCAGATGCGCCAGAATCAGTGCCGCTTTCCAGGTGATTACTGCTTATTCAGGGCTCAACAGAAGGACCAGGATCAGCGCTGAGCTCCAGTTGGAGCCTGGCACTGATCCTGGCACTTGAGCCCTGACAGCCTGAAAGAAGTGCCAATCATCTGCAAAGCGGCGCTGATCCTGGCGCTTGAGCCCTGACAGCCCTGAAGAAGTGCCGATCAGCTGCAAAGTGGTACTGATCCCAGCTCTTCCACTGAGCCGTGGCAGCCCCGAAGATGCACCAATCAGCTGCAAAGCAGTCCTGATCCTGGCGCTTGAGCCCTGACAGCCCCGAAGAAGCGCCGATCAGCTGTAAAGCAGCGCAGATCCTGGCGCTTGAGCCCTGACAGCCCCAAAGAAGCGCTGAACAGCTGATCAGCTAGAAAGCAGATGGTCGCATATCACCTGGCAGGCGCTAATGTACCACTGGCGTACCACCAGTTGACAAGCCCTGCTTTAGAGAACTCACTTGCTTCTTTTAAGAGTAGTTGTGTGATGAATATCTGAAAGACGATGTGTAAGTTCCCCCAGACATTATTTCCATTTGTAACCCTAACTTTTTAATTATAGATGTGTGTGTACTTTTCATAACTCCCTCTGTAGCCTTTAATAGTCTTGTCCATGCACAGTTAATCTGCACATGATGGGAAAAGAGATTACAACCGTGTATTAAATCTGAAAGCCTTTGAAAGGAGCACACCGAGTTCAGATTGGCAAATGGAAGGATTTTGCAACACTTGAACTTGAGCCATGGATTGGGAAGCTTTTGCACAGGCAACCCTAACACATCTAAAGCTCTCTCTGTTTGCCCACTATTTTTCATCAAGTCATCAAGTGAACTGAGATGTGGTTCTCAGATGAACTGGAATTATATTCTATAATGCTTCAATTGAAATCTGAGGTGGGAAAGAGATGGGACGTACACTGGAATAACTTCACTATTGCAGCATGTATTTGATAAACATGCTATTCCCCCTTTTATATAGCTGGATAAATGAAAGGGTCTATGACAATTTGCTCTGGCCAACTTTGCCGCAGCCAACTTTTTAAGGCCAACTTGTTGCGGGACAAGAATGACACTAACATCGAAGAAATAGTGGAATAGAATCATTAAAGAAGGGATAGTGGAATAGAATCATTAAAGAAGGCATGCCAAAGGAGGGACAAAATGAAATGTGAATGACAAAAAATAAAACATTTTAAAAATGATTTTAAATAATTAAATTGAAATTGTTGAATTGCCCTGCAGCGAGCAGTCTTGTGGCCAGTCAGCCATGGCAAAATGTACTGTGGCAGGTTGGCCATGGCGAGTTGACTGTAGCAAGTTAGGTATGGCGAGTTGTTCTTTTCTGAAAGGAGATGTCATGAATATTTTCAGATAAGGTATTGAAACCCATGACTTTCCTTAAGTTGCTACAAATTACAGCCAACCAGGGTATTATGCTTTGTTTATTTATTTTAAAATTTTAGTGAATAAACGTTAGCTTAAAAGGCATCGCTGAGTGCATTATGTAAATTCAGCCATTGAGTCTAGCATAATATCTTATTATGCAGAGAGAAAGGAGGAGCCATCTAGAAATCATGGGATCACAAGCTCAAAAGAACATCAGAGGGACTAATTTATCTCCCTGCCAATTAAAGCAATTTTCTACTTCAGCATTCTTGATAGAAGGCCATCCATTTCCTGCTTAAAGAGCTCTTAAGGAACTGGTTTATTTTCAGTGTCGGATCTCTGCAGGGGAAAAAAAGAGTCTGAAATGATATAAAATTTGAAGTTCATGAGAAGAGTACAGATGTACACACATCCCATCTAAATAATAAACAGCTGAACTATCACCATTGGTTTGGCAACTAACAGACTCACTGTTCACTACCTTCCCAAGCTTTCACATAAACAGGTATGCTCCTAAGCTGCCACTGAAAATGGTGATCAGTCACACTGATCTTTAAAATATGAATGTGATCCTTGAATTTCTTTTGCGGTGTCTCATATACTAGCTGCAAGTTTTTTGAGCAGGAGGACTCTTAGGTCAATAAGTCCACCCCCCCACCCCCACCACCCAAATTTAGACTGGATTACTTTAAAGCACTCTAAGCACTCTATTGGGGAATTTCTTTGTAGGCATTTTGAACGTTTCAGTTGTACAAAATGCAACTGCCTGTCTACTGATGGTGCAAAGCATTACAATGGTGTTCTGTGTGCCGCAATTGCTACTCACAGGCAGTCCTTGACTTATGACCATTTGTTTAACAACTGTTCAGTGTTACAACAATGCTTTAAAAAGTGACTTACAACCAGTCCTTACATTTATGACCGTCACAGCATCCTTATGGTCATGTGAACAAAACTCAGGCATTTGGCAACTGGCATGTTTTCAATGATTGTTGCATGCTCCAAGGTGATGGGAATGCTATTTACAATCTTCTCAAGCAGCTTTCTGACAAGCAAGGTCAATGGGGGAAGTGGATTCACTTACAAACAATGTGATTCACTTAATAGCCATGATATATATATATAAAAAGGTTGCAAAAAAATCAGGCACAAATCACTTAATAATTGTTTAGAGATGAAAGTTCTGGTTCCAATTGTGGTTGTAAATTGAAGATTATCAGTATAGGATGACAAGTTCAATGATGTACTGATGTAATGATTTTTAACATGGCTTGTTGTCCCCAGCACCTCTGGGACTGTTTTCTCCAAGTAGCATTAGCCTCTCCTATGACTTCTACCTAGGAAAGAATATTCCAGATCCATTCCTCTCTAGGAGTTAGAGAGATGAAAGTCAGGAAGCAGACTATATCTTTAGCTGCCCCCACCCTTTGGAATAACTTGCCCCTTCCTCCAATTTTGGATGACCCTCTTTCTCTCTTAGTTTTTGGGAAAGTGGCAAAGATCTCTTTGGTCATGTATTCGGGACTTAATATTACAGCTGGTGCTGTTTTTAGCTCAACCTTAATGATTCTTATTGTTGATCTTCATCTGTTTTATTTAACTTGACTTTGTGTTTTTATTTGTATGATTTGTCTGTCATTCTGAAATGATAAGAACCATCCAGAATCTAGTGAATGCAGCAGGGATGAAGTCTTGGAATAAGTAAATAAGCTGTCATATTTCCTATTAAACACTCTGAGATATAGTGGCTGCACTTATTCTTTATTTAATCAGCTTTCAAAATGCAGTCCGGCTCCATTAAAATCAATGGCTCTGCCATAGGCTTGAATAAAAGGTGAATTGCACTGAAATCTTTATTTCGGTGTATCTATGGAGAGCCAGTATTTGTTCAGTCAGGCACTGATATTCTTCTATTTGATTTGCTTATAGCAGTTCGACTTCATTTAACTTTAAGGTTATGCCACAGATTTTGTCTATTTATTTTGTTTTCCACTTCAGAAAAAAATTGAGCCTTTTATTTCCTGCAGTGATTCTAAGAAAGCTTGATATCTCAGCCTCATTTTATGCCCCCCTTCACTCCCATGCAACACTTTCTTTTTTTGCAAGAACACACTGCCTCTTGACTTCTTTTTTTCTTACAAGGACTTCTTAGGTTGTGCAGTTCCCTCACTCTATTTGTCAAATAATTATTTCCATTGCTTTATCTCTAAGTTTCTATTAACATGTGAATAACCTCATGGCCACCTGTCAGTTCTGTCTAGGGGTGCCACAAATCTTCAAAATGTGCCTTCCTCAGGGCATAATTACATGTTATATGAATAGAATGATTTACAGTTGTATCATGGTTTTAAATTTTAATCCTTGATGTTCATGGAAAAAAAGATTTTCTTTAGGACAAGAGCATGAACTGGGGCATCTAATCAATGGGAGTTCATGGATAACAGAACTTATAGAAATAATCTTCTAAAATTCTCCATTAAGTATCTGGACAGAGGATGATTTCTTAAGGAGAAGGGAAAATTCTCTCATAATTTCTGAGGAAAAGATTCTTGTTAGCAGTGGAGGATATAAGGAGAAAGAAAATCATAAAGCACTGCCCAGAGCCGCTCCTTGAAGGAGACTGTGGTCTAGAAACATGAAATATGAATGAAAGAATGAATGCATCTAATCAATGGGAGTTCATGGATAGCAGAACTTATAGAAATAATCTTCTAAAATTCTCCATTAAGTATCTGGACAGAGGATAATTTCTTAAGGAGAAGGGAAAATTCTCTCATAATTTCTGAAGAAAAGATTCTTGTTAGCAGTGGAGGATATAAGGAGAAAGAAAATCATAAAGCACTGCCCAGAGCCGCTCCTTGAAGGAGACTGTGGTCTAGAAACATGAAATATGAATGAAACAATGAATGAATGAATGAATGAATGAATCAATCAATCAATCAAACAAACAAACAAACAAACAAACAAACAATGAAGTGAGGATATGGAAGAGATTGTAGATAGTGCTAGAGTTGTTGGCTTGGATTTTTGGTTTTGGCAATTTCCTTATAATAATAATTTCCTTGATATTGTTTTATTTTTTGTTTCAGTAACTTTATTAAAGACTATATTATACAGTTAAAACTACTACAACTGCATGATACAGACATACATTTATTTATTTTTTTAATTTAAAAGTGCAGAAAAAGGGGGCGGGAGAAAGAATAATAGAAAAAGAAATCTCCCTCATCCCAAATAAATATAATTAATATCAACAACTTATCACTATCTATTGCAATACAACCAAACACCTCTTCGTTCTATATCTTGTCTCATTCTGTATAAGCCCATATCTTCTGATTTATTATTTGTGTATCTTTTGAGATTTTTAAGACATCATCAAATTTCAATTATAAACCTATAATTTCCATCTCTTTCTTATAGACTGTAATTTTAAAATCCATTTCTAAGACAATTTCAATTTTATTCAAAGGGGCTTGTTCCTTCTCATTAATACCTTCTGATTCCACTGTTGAATTAAATAGTTCAAAAATTTCATCAACCCATAGATCAAACATTTCTTTTAAGGTAGCCATATGATGCCCACTAGTGTTCAACCTTCAAAACCATTAATTTCAGAGTGTAAACAAAAAAAGGATGCGTTCAAATAAATTCAAAGTTTTAAATCAAATCCATTTGATTTAAATGGATTGAGCACTAATCCATTTAAAACTTTCTGAAGCCAACAATAATCATCCTTTTGATGTATATTCTGTACTTTTTAAAAAACTTACGAAGTATTTTTTAAACTTACAAACTTTAAAAAAAGAGAACTGAAGGAGACTTGCAGAGTCATTTCAGTAAAACTTGCTAGCATGAAGGTTCTCAACCTTTAAAAATGACAGCCAAAAAATGGGGGGTGGGGGATTAAATCCAAAGTGATTAAGAGATGAGCCTCAGTCAAACTTAGTCCATACAGGTGACATTAGTGGCTATGTGACTCTCAGATGATTTCAAGCCAACTGCAAGAACATACTGTAGTTCCTGCTGTCTGCAACCCCCCCCCACCATCTGTATAGATTACATGTGAGTAATTTTGTAATCTCTCTTTTATTCCATAGAGATTTCAGCAATCCAAACCCTATATTTGGTTGCAATATATCTCCCTATACTAAAGGCATATCAGTTCACCATAATGACTCACCAGAAGTCCAGGTCTGTTTCGACTGTTAATAAAAGAGATTCTATTGCAAGTATATAGTTAAAAACATTGCATGAATGGATATAGTTTTTTAGCTAATTGTTTCTTCAATACACATCAGATTTGAGAGGAGGAAACAGATCACGTGCTTGCAAGTGAGATGAATGGAAAATATAGGGCATTTCTCAAAGAATATCCTAAGGAAATGGGAACAGGAGGACCCTAACTGCTATAAAGCAACTAGTTTACGTAAGCCTGGCAACTTAGCTCTGCAGTGTAACGTATTTCTAAACCGAATATGGAGCTAAGTTTTAAATTGGTCTCAAGAGATGAATGCATAACACTATCATGTCAAACAGAGTTATTCAGATGAAAGTTTCCTATACTCTGTGTTGTTAAAACAAACAAACAATCTGCCTATGGTCAGGAAAGTTGAAGTCCTTGAACAAGAAGAAAGATCCCGGGCAAGAAATTTTTTCCTCCAGAAGCCATTATCCCCCTCTAGATAATTGTATCCCAATCTGTACAGTTATAATAAGCACAACAGGTTTATGACTACACCCTGTCAGATTGGACAATAGCCTGACTTTTTATATCCATTGTTTATAGATTGTCAGATTGGGTGTTGTATTATCTAGGCCTATAAAGGACTGCACTATTTTAATATACAGGTAGTCCTTGGCTGATGACCAGAATTTCTGTTGCTAAACAAGACAGTTATTAAATGAGTCATGCTCAATTTACAACCTTTTTTGTCACAGCTGTTAAGTGAATCACACAGTCGTTAGGTGAAACCAGATTCTTCCATTGACTGCTTGTTGGAAACTGCTGGGAAGGTTGCAAATTGCAATCACGTGAACCCCAGGATGTTGCGACTGGTTGTAAATAATGTGAGTTGCCAAACACCTGAATTTTGTTCATTTGAGTGTGGGATCCTGTGCCAGTTGTAAGTGCAAGATAGGTCGTAGGCAGTGGTGGGATTCAGCCAGTTCGCACCAGTTTGGCAGAACCGGTAGCTAATTTTTTGTTGCCCAGGCCCAGAATGGACTTCTGGAACGGCATCCACACAGAGAACTGGTTGTTCACATATTTGAATCCCACCACTGGTCATAAGTCATGTTTTTCAGTGCTGTTGTAGCTTTATATGTTCATTAGATGAACGGTTGTAAGTGAAGGGCTACCCGTAAAACATGGATAGACTGAACTTGTGTGCTTGATTATTAGACTTCATCTAACAAATGAGCTTTACAGCTACTGGTTGATGAACATGGAATTTTTCAAATATTACAATACAGCCTATTGCAGGGGTCTTCAAACGTGGCCCTTTTATGACTTGTGGACTTCAGCTCCCAGAATTCCTCAGTCAGGCATGCTGGGAGTTGAAGTCCACAAGTCATAAAAGGGCCAAGTTTGAAGACCCCTGGTCTGTTGGAAATAGGCTCATCAAGAACACTGAGTGAAGTGGGGCAGGAGCATCCTTGCGCCGCATCAAGTGTATTGGCTGGATTGGGTTAAGGTATCATTGGATACTTTCTGGTGTGCTCTTCTATTTTTGATGCTTAAGGAAATAAAAAATACAGTATACATTATGATTAATACCATTCCAAAGAGGCATTCAGCTTCATCTAGGTTGCCAATGGTGATTGGAAAGTGGAATGATTAGAAAGGAGTGGATTCCAAATTCTGGTAGGAGGTCAGGCAATGGGAACTGCTCTTTACTCTCTTCATAGCTGGGGAATCCATATTTCTTCCTTTTTTAATATATATTTTATTAGTTGTAATAGGGTTAGGGATAAGGTGGGGTCAGGATTAGGGTTGGGATTTGGGTTAGGGTTAGGGTTGGGATTGGGGTTTTGCCAAATAACATTTTCAATATTTAGCAAACAGCATAATGTCTGGGTACATGTATTTAACTAACAATAACAGATATAGTTAATTATTATAAACAATATGTCAATTAATGACTCAATAGCCTTCTTCTTGCTGATATATATTCAAAATTACATATCACGTTCCTTTCTCTCTGACTCGTTTTTCTAGCCATTGATAGAAATTATCCCATGTTCTAAAGTAAACTGAGTCTTCTTTCTCTTTAATCTTTAAAGTCAATCTATCCATTTCTGCACACTCTAGAATTTTCTTAATTACTACTTCTTCGATTGGTAAGTTTTCATTTTTCCAATGTTGGGCAAATACAATTCTTGCTGCCCTTAATATGTGTAGTATTAGATATCTGCAATCTTTCTCATAATTAGCTCCTATTATTCCTAACAGAAATAATTCTTGTTTAAAGTCTATTTGTTTTTTTAGTCATTTTCTCCAACCATAAATGTATTTTAACCCAAAATCTTTTTGCTTTGGGGCATGTCCACCAGATATGATAATAAGTACCTGGTCTTTGTTTGCATTTCCAACAGTTGTTTAAAGTAAACATTTTTACTTCATTTTTTAAAAAACGTTTTTGCTAATCTCACTGGTGTCGTATGCCATCTGTAAAACATTTTATATAAGTTTTCCTTATGACACTGCTTTACGTAGTTAATTTAATGTTTCTTTCCTATAACTTTTGCCAATCTTCTAGTTCTGTATTATATCCAAAATTCTTTGCCCATGTTATCATTGTTTCTTTTACTTGCTCTTCCTCCATCTTTAACAGAAATCTATAGAGTTTCTTAATCAACTTTTCATCTGTTTTTAGCAATATCTGATCAAATTCTGTCTGTTCTTTATAAAATTTCATTGTTTTTACATCTTTTTCATATCTCATTTGAATTTGCAGATATGGCTACCATGCTAGATCAATACCTTGTTCTTGTAAATCTTGTCTGTCTTTCAATTTTCCTTCATTGTCCAAAATATCTTTATAAGTCACAACTTTATCGTAGTTAATTAAATTTGGGTAAGCAAAAGCTTCCATTGTTGAAAGCCATTCAGGTATCTTAATATAATTTTTTTATTTTGTTTTTTCCCATTCTGAAAGAAGTGCATTCCTTATAAAATGGTTTTGAAAGTATCTATGTATTTTATTCTTTCCATACCACAGAAAGGCATGCGAACCGATTTGTAGGTCATGCTCCTCTAGGTACAGTAGTCTTTTATCTCTAAGCATTATCCATTCTTTAAGCCATGTTAGAATGGTTGCTTGGTAGCATAACCTCCAGTCCGGCAGTCCAAATCCTCCACTGTCTTTTGCTTCTGGTAGCATTTTCACTTTAATTCTAGCTTTTTTCCCTTGCCAGATGAATTTCAATATTATTGTATTCATTTCATCAAAAAGGGCTTTTCGCAGTCTTACAGGGATTGTTTGAAATTAAAAAAAGTATTTTTGGTAAGATATTCATTTTCACTGTTGCTATTCTCCCCAACATTGAAAGTTGGAAGTTTTTCCACTTTTCCAAATCCAATTTTGTTTTAGTAGTCTTACATAGTTATCTTCTTTTAATGTTACGCAACTTGCTGTTAGATAAATTCCCAAGTACTTAATTTTTTTAACTATTTGAAGATTTGTTTTATTGTTAGTTGATTTTTTTTGTTTTTCTGTTAAATTCTTTGTTAGCACTTTAGTCCTTTCTCTGTTTATTGTCAACCCTGCCACTTCTCCAAATTTTTCTATTTTCTCCAGAAGTTTAGTGCTTGTTTCCAGTGGATCTTCCAGTATAAAAATCAAGTTATCTGAAAATGCTTGTAATTTATATTTTTCATCTTTTGTCTCCAGTCCTTTAATTTCTATATCTTGTCTAATGTTTCTATCTAGTACTTCCAATGTTAGTATAAATAGTAATGGAGATAGTGGGCATTGCCGTCTTGTGCCCTTTTTAATATTGAAGTGTTCTGTATAGTCTCCATTTACAATTATTTTGGCAGTTTGTTTACAATAAATTGTTTTGATTACATTTACAAAGTTTTTTCCAAAGTCCTTTTCTGCAAATTGCTGAAACATAAATTGCCAGTTTACGTTGTCAAACGCTTTCTATGCATCAAGGAATATTAAAGTCATCTGTTTCCCTGAATGAATTTCATAGTCTAACACATCAAGAATCATTTTTAATTATTTTTTATCTGTCTTTTAGGTAAAAAAACCCATTTTGATCTGTGTGTATAAATTCGATCAAAAATTTCTTTAGTCTTTCTGCCATTATTGAAGCAAAGATTTTGTAATCTACATTTAATAATGATATTGGTCTATAATTTTTTATTTGTGTTAAATAAGAGTCTTCTTTAGGTATTAAAGTAATATTGGCTTCAATCCATGTATTTGGTATTTTAGCCTCCAGGAGAATTTCATTACACACAGTTCTTTCAGAATCAGACTTAATACATTTTGTAATAATTTATAAAACTCCACAGGTAATCCATCTGGGCCAGGAGACTTATCCTTTTTTGCCTTTTTATAGCCTCTATAATCTCCATCATTGATATTTTTCCATTTAATATGTTTCAAATACTCTCTGGAAGTTTTCATAAGTCTGCTTTTTAAAAGCACTGCTGTATTTTTTTCTTTTGGAATTTCCTCTGCCTTATACAGTATCTCATAGTAATATTTAATAATTTTTTTGATTGTATCATTTTGAAACTGTAATTCACCTTTTGGATCTTGCAGTTTATCAATTTTTTTCTCTTTTTCTTTTTACAGTCTAAATGCTAACCATCTCCCTGGCTTGAGGACCCAGATTGTTGGGGGCAATTAAGCTGACTTTGTAATAATGCCGCTTGGGGTGTGTGTGAAAGCCCTAACAAGCAGGCATATACATAGAATGAAGGCTACTGCTAAGCTTGTAAGCCGCCCTGAGTCTTCGAAGAAGGGCGGGATATAAATGGAATTAAAATAAAAAAATTTTTTTCAAAGAAATTCTGTTTAGCCCTTTTAATCTGTTGAGCCATTATTTCCATCTCGGCTAAATTTAATTTATGTTTTATTATCTCCATTTGTTTCTTAAGTATTTTCTTTTGTGGATCTATTTGTAATTACGATTCTAGCTTTCTGAGTTCTTCCTTCAACTTTAATTCTAGTTGTTTCTTTTCTTTATTCTTTTTAGCGATATAAGTTATAGCCAACCATTTGAAATATGCTTTAGCCATATCCCACACATTTTGAAGCGATATTTCTTCTTGTTTATTTTGAAGAAAAAATCAATTTATTTTGTTGCTAGTTGTAAGAATTCTTTTTCTTTCAATATAGATTTATTCAAGGACCATCTTAATTTTTTCTTGGTTCCTCTCCAAGTCATCTTTATTGGGTTATGGTTTGCCCAAACATTAGTTTCTATTTCAACTTCTTATATCATCATTTTAAGTTCCAAAGATGTTTCTGGTGGAGGAGTTTCCGGTGACGTCGCTGCAAGATGGGTGCTGGGGAATAAATCTCCCTTCCCCAAGTCTGATTTCTACCAGCTGGGGAGTCCAATAGGACCGAAAGTCGCCCCGTAGAGGTGACTGGCCAAAGGGTGAAACTTTGTAGATTGCGGGCCAGCAGTAACTGGCCCGCTTTATCAAAAGGAGCCCTCAGGACTGGCAGGAAGAAAGGCTGACAGCACCCATGCGGTCTGCCACAAGCAGCTGATCGTCAGAGACAACGAATTTAAAAGTGGAAGGCAAACAGCTGATCTGGGTGAGACTACTTTTCTTATCTCTCTTCAAGTGGATACCAGTTTTGTGAAACAGCATTCCAACAGCATTCAAAAACAAAGCCCATAGCTCCAGGGAGGGGGGAATTTTTTCCTTACCCCTCCCTCCTGAACTATAAGCAGTGGTTTAAGCTTTAGGGAAAACTTATAACAATACTGTGAAGCTGACTGAGGCATAACAGAAGGATAACTTGGAAGGCTTTGGGTTTTATAGATCTTTTTGTTTATTATTATTTCTTGACTGGAAACTATTGGGTTTTTAACTTCTTAAACTTTTTCAAAGTGTGGTGGGAATGGACATCTAATGACATCTAGCGGCAAAACTGAGAACTATATGCAGCTTGCTATGATTAGAGTAAAACTTGGCTGTACTTATACTTTAAACATCTTGGTGTCCTTGGAATTTAAAGTCCTGAAGATTGTGGCTGGGAAATAAAGACTCTTTTTGTCTTACAGAATGGATTACAATTATACATAAAAACTGTGTTTGAAGTCATCGGACTTCCCTGGATTACAAATACAGCTTGACTTGGAATCTTTACAAGCTGTTTTGAAAGAGTGAATAACAAGAAACCCCTCTGAACAGAATACTTTAGATTACAAATTTTGGAATTTTTTTTCTTCTTCTTTTTTCTATTTTTTTCTTTTTGCCCTTCTGCTCTTTTTTACTATTTACTATTTTTATTGTTTACCTCTCCTATTTGTTAGGAGCTTATTGGATTATAAATTTTGACTTACTTGGTGGATTACAACATATGATTTAAAGATAAAGATGATCTAAAGTTGGAAAAAAGGGATCTTCTGCTCCCTCTTCGGCTTCTGCAAGTCCAGTCTATCAGAGATCAATCACTACAATACTTCAACAAGAAAAGACTGATACCTTCCAAAACAACACTCAAGTGACTCTACAAGCAATTCAAGGGACAATTGCTGCTCTCATGGCGGTCACATCGAAAAACCATGAGGAGTTGAAAAGTGATTTTGATAAAATGAATGAAAAAAAATAACAACATGGATTCTCAATTTGAAAAATTTAAACAGATGATCACAGATAATCAACCAAGAATTCAAAAAACAGAAGATAAATCAAGTGAGGTTGACCAGAAAATAGAAGTTTTAAAACATGAAAATCAGAAAGTTGACCGAAATAAATGAAGAACTAGAAAACTCAATAACGGGGATAGAGATGGAAAAAGCCTCACACTCTTTAAGCTTTCAAAATATAATGGAAGATAAGGAAGAGGATCTACTAGGCTTGATAACCGAATTATTGGCAGATGCATTAGGAACTGGGAAACAGCAAATGGAAGGAGAATTAGGCCAGAACTATCGAGTCAACTCAAACTATGCTTAAAAAAAATAAAGTCCCCAGGGAAGGGAATCCATATTTCTTTCTTTGCTTTCAGGAAAAAAAGCCCCGATTTGAATGCCAAATAGCACGAGGGTCATTGTTTCTCTCATTATTTCTACAATGATTACCTCATCATTCACTAGCCAAGTATTGTGTGGTCAGGTAATCATTGTGAGGAGATAAAAGTGACAAGCCCTTGCACTCTGAATGTGCATGCAGGGTTTCAACCAATCAACCTTTATTATAGTTAAAGACCAGCATAAGGAAGATGGGATACAAAAAATTCAAAATGTAAGAACACAAATATAAAAATAAAAATTATGTAAAAAAACTAAAAAATATATTTAAAAAATTCTTTTAAAAAGGTCTAAAAAGAAAAATAATAAATGGACATAAAAAACCTAAATGAAGCCTATCTTAATACAAATCTGCAACACTAGTTCAGATTTTGATGTATTTTGAGTGCTGCTAGAACATATAGCCACACTATATGTTATTAACGGGCTTGGTACCTGAGAGAAGCAAGAAGTAAAATAGTCCTATGCTTCCTAGATATTTATATAAAAGGAAAAGGTAAGCTTACAAATATTTCTGTGATACAGGCATTGGAGAAGTACATCTCCAGGGACATTGTCTCTCTGGATGGAGAATCTTCCTGTATCTGCCTTCAAGAGCAGCTGAGGGGAGAGCACAAGATTGTGCCAAAGTAAAGGGCCTTCAATGATTAGGTACTTCAATATTTTTTAAGTATGCCAAAGTGTACCTGTTAGGTCATTGGCAATAAAAGTGGGGGACCTGGCTAGGTCCAATTGGCACTCTGTGTCCACTACATGCGGTTTAATGAGAGCTTTAACCTGACCAAGCTTCATGCTTAGTAGAAGGCCTGAAGAGAATCCCAACAATGAGATTTTAGTTGTCACCTTCTTTTCCCATGTGGATTGAAAAGGGCTTCTCTTTTAAGAGTGGAAGAGAAGTAAACCCACTGGCCATCAACAAGGGGATCTAGCTTTCCTCCCAAATTATTCATGCAATTTGTTTATTCTATGTGAAAAGGGAATATATTCTTTCGTACAGAGTAAAATTCCCATTGAGGGCCCAGGTCGGTATTAAATTCAGTGGATCACATTATTTCTATAACGTGAAAGCATTACTTTCTCAAAACCCATTTGAAATGAAATGAGTTTTCCAGCTTTTTTGTAGCTGGGGGCCATGTTTTTTTTTTAAAGTGACAGACCCAAGGGCTCCGTGGGATATGGTAATAGAGTAGGTGACTCAAAATGGATAGGTTAAGTCCAGCCATATATTATTTTAGATTTTAATTTCTATTTTAAAGTAAATAATGTTGAGCAATAAGATGAAAGACAGGACATAAAATGAACAAATAATACATTTTGAAAGTACAGTCATGGGGAAGTTATAAAGCTAGTGTGAGTTCCCTACTTCTGTTTCATATAAGATAGGTGATTTGGGAGAAGGAAGGAAGGAAGGAAGGAAGGAAGGAAGGAAGGAAGGAAGGAAGGAAGGAAGGAAGGAAGGAAGGAAGGAAGGAAGGAAGGAAGGAAATTACCAGGAGGCAACCCTAAAATAACCCAAAGGAGATTAGGTTTTTTCACTGGCCACAAAATATTAAAATATACAATGTTTTTGTTCCTATGATGTTTTACGTTATGTATTACACTTCTAATTGTCTTTTCGTGCTGTGCTTTAGATTTTTAAAAGATATTTAAAGGGATATGAAGAGTACATATGGTATATGACTGTAAAAAAGTGAGAGCTTTAAAAGCAAGAAGAAAGCTTTTTCAGACCTTTAAAGGCATATCTATGAAAAGCATAAAACTCCACTTTCAATACTAACGTTGTCCATGACAAAGCTTCCTGGAATCAGACATGTTTTGGCACTGTCTTCTCATAAATCTCTGCACCTGGAAAGGGCAATTTGGGAAAAGAGTAATCCAAACCAGCCCTCTGCTTTTTAGTCTGTGCTTTGTTGATCAGGAGTTAAATTAGATTCTCATAGGAGATTTAGGGCTGGAATAAAGAAAGGAAACTTAGAAACTTCCAGGATGCTACGTATATCAAGATTTGAGTAACAGAAGAGTTGGCTGGCCTCTAAAGGTGCTTCTATGGCTTTTGGAAATGTAGGTATTGCTTTTTTTTTATCCAGAGTAAGGTAGACTGTTATTTCTGAAAACAGACTAAGCAGTTTGTAATAATTAGGATTTACAGGATGCTGAATGAAAAGCAAATGATCCACTGAAGAGAAGAAGAAAGAGAAACAGCGCCATGGGACAAGTGACCAGATATCCTTAAGGTTCAACTGAGGTTGAAGACAGAAAATAAGAAGCACCACCTGGTCATCTATTATCTCTTCAGTCTGAGACGGGGAGCTGTGATAACAATTTCCTGAGACCAATAGTGGTAAATAAGAACAGAACTGGGGATTAGAGAATCTGTAGGGGATGGGGTTGGTGAAGAATGCATTTTAGGAACACACATATGCCAGCCACATACTACATCAAGTTAACACTTGCTTTCTTTGAACGTTTTTGAAAATAAACATAAGTTGAGAGAAAGAGTGGGAGAGAGGAGGGGGGGCTCTGCTATTCTATGCTTGCTTAAAGTAGGCACGGGTGTCAAACTTGCCATGTCACATCATGTGTCACGACGTATCGCGACTCTTTTTGCATTGCTGGCAATGAGGTGGGCTTGGCTTTGGTATGATGAAACTGGCCCGCGGGCCAGCAGTTTGACACTCCTGGCTCAGTAGAGGAAGATATTCATTCAGGACAATTAGGTTTGAAACCTGCAGCATGAACTGTCTGCTTTGATAAGCTTGGCTTACTTCCAAATTGCTGACTTCTATCTTTGCAAACTTGAATGAAACAGAAAATCTGGAAAGTATGTGATCTTGCCCAGTCCCCATCAGATTTTGAACCTTCATGTGTGCATCCATAGTGACATTTTTGTGATAACTCATAGACCTCTCTTTGGAAGTGTAGTGCTCTTCTCCAGCATCTAGAGGATTGCCTTCTGACTTGGCATACAAACGCATTTCAAGGTCCAAAATCTATCTCCACCTAGATTCATTGGCAACAGTGTAGAAGTGCTTTGCAATTGTGCTCTTCTAGAGTTGATATTAGTGCTTAGGGTTGCCTTCTCTCAGGCCTGAAGAAACCAGCTGCTGTCATCCTTGTTGCAGCTTACTTTTAGCTTCCACCTTCCATTTTGACTTTATCAGCAAAACAGTGATGGTAGATGGCTGGATTAGATTTATAATATAGGGCTGTTCATGTCATAGCACTGATTCTGAAAGGCAGACATGGTTAAAAATAATTCAACAATCCAAACTGTAACATCTGAGGTCACAGATGATAATCCCAATTCATAAGAAAAAGCATTGTGGCAGAATTCACCTAACCTCCTGGCCTGAAGGCCCTGCAGAAAACCAGGTTTAAATTCCTTACAAAAGGTTAACAGGTTTGGAGCCTTCTACATCAACAGGGCAGGCACTGCTACAGTGAAGGCAGAGGTTGTGAGGCCAATAACATGACATGGTTTAATAGAAGGGACCCAGAGCATGCTAAAACTGGCAGGGTGAGCAGGCAGAATGGGAGATAGGTGGTCTTGCCAATAGCTTAGTCCTATACTATATATAACTTTATTGTATAGATCAGGGGTCTTCAAATGTGGCCCTTTTATAACTTGTGGACTTCAACTCCCAGAATTCCTCAGCCAGCATGCCTGGCTGAGGAATTCTGGGAGTTGAAGTCCACAAGTCATAAAAGGACCAAGTTTGAAGACCCCTGGTATAGATGATAACTCCCGCCTTTAAGTGCAATGGAATCCCCAGTGCAGCTCAGGAAGCTGTGGTGTTCTACAGGTATAACAAGAAATGCCATAAACTGCCTGCATTGCTGTTTTCTAGATCCTTGTACTGCACAGTTCATGACACTAATTCAAATGGGAGGTAATTAAAATATGAGTCACTGTGAACAAAGCCTCCTGGTCCAGCCATTCAATGCACAGGTCAACTCTGTACCAAAGTCCTCTTTTCCTAAAATTTTGGGAATGGGACCAAAAGTATTTAGGTTTATTAGACCCATCAACATCTTCTTGAGGAGTGGATGGGCAACCCTCTCTTTCAAGGCAGGCAGAACCATCCCTTCCTGCAGAGAAGCATTCAGCACTGCATAGACTCAACCGTATCTCACTTCCCAAGAGATATGGAAAGACAGAGATTTAAAACACAAGTGGCCAAACTCACAGGTCCATGGACCCTCTCACTTCACCAAATTCAATAAAATATCCCCAGGTAACTGGTCACACAGTTTCCAAACCCAAGTGAATCTAAGCGACTTTCACAAATGAAAGCAAATATACATGTTCCAGGGTAATGTTTCAGAATGCAATCTGGGTTGGTCACTGGGACCAGAGGTTTATTTTGCAAGCTTTCAGACTCATGCTGGAGCCCATCCTCAGGGAACTTCCCTCTCCAGAATGACTCCAGCATGAGTCCAAAAGCCTGAAGACATAAATCTTTGGTCCCAGTGACTGACTCAAATTGGACCAAGTGTCTTTATTCAACAGAAGCATAGAATACAGATCATCCTCAGCTTAAACCACAATTGGAAGCAGAATTTCCATTACTAAAGCAAGGTAGTAAGTAAGTCATGTCTGATTTTACAACCTTTTTGTCACAGTTGTAAAATAGAATCACTGCAGTTAAGTGAATCACACAGTGTTTAAGTCCATCATATTTATCTAGTTCTTAAGTAAACAAAGGGAAGGTCTGAGAAAGGACCCCCCATTTCTCTAAAGACAGAAGTCTTGATTCTTCATATTTAGACTGAGAAATAATTATTATTACTAAGCATGCAAATGGTGGTAGTATATCTACCTTTGGAACACACAGCAAAGGGTATAACTTAATAAATATGGTAAAGGAGAAATGTGAGAAATTAGGTTGTGTGTACAAAATTGATTTCACAGGAATAGGATTGCAATGAGGGCTTGGGCTAATAAATAGAGCAATCAAATCTGCCAAGATGAAGGAGAATCTCATCTGCATCCCATTGGAATGTGAGTCTTATAGCTGAAGCAAGCTTCATAAAATTGAAATATATCCTTCAAAGGGTTATTTGCTTTTTCTCCAACTGTATGCTTTGCCTGTGTTGACATTGGCATTAAATGTTCTGACAAAATTGTTCTTAGCAACTGTTAAATATATATCCTGTAAACAAATTAATTAATACTTTAGTTAGAGTTGGATGGATGAGAAGTATATTAACTTGGGGTTTTTTTGTAAGAATTTAACCAAAATTCATATTTACTAAGGACAGAAAGAATGTGTGAGTAAGAAAATGATTATGGAGAAAATAAACCTGAAACACATTTGTGCATCTGTTATAGAAAGGCCTTGAAACATCTCAATACGTTGAGCTCTGTATTTTCAGTCAGGCTTGTGGTATTAATAGAAAACTGTCACCTCTCATTTCTGACAGATTCTTCATCTTTAATGGTTACAGGTACCATATTGTCCTCTCTCCACTAGGAATTAGGACTATATGACTCAGGTAAAATCCAATATAAATCATCTGTTTGAATTTCTGCTTCAGTTTGAAGAGTCCATTAATTCAACTCAATTCAACGTAAATGTTCATATATGCATATGCACAAAAGGTTGCAGAATCACTAAATCAATTTGAAGCTCCTAATAGACTCAAAGGAATGATTCCCAGAAGCTTTGCATAGTCCTGCTGGAAACAGAGGCACCTACTGAATTTGACTGGTAAAAGGGGATGAAAATATATTTACTGATAAGAATTCTTTATCCTGAGGAGCATGTGGCTTGCCTGGTATTCTCTCCTCTAATTTTTCCACACAACAAAGACATTGTGAAGTATTATAATCTAGGAGACAGTGGGTAGCCTCAGGTTGCCCAATCTTCCAGTCTTAGTCCAAACCCTTAGTTGTTACACCTTTGTCTCTGTGTGTTCTTTCAAGTCAATTTTGTCTTCTGAAAATTAGTTAGACTAGTCTCTACATTTTTTGGGACAATATTTTCAAAAGTGATTAGACCTTCCCTTCTTCCTAGGGCTGAGAACAAATGTCTTCTCCAATTGAATTTTATCTAAACTTCTTCTGACTTGGTACCTAAAGCAGGACTAGAAATGGGCCTTCCAGTCGCTAATTTAGTGCCTTAATCTTGTCCCAAACTGGCTTTCATCATTATACTGAAGTGAAGATTTCCAAATGTTGCAATGTTTTACATCAATTGGATGGAAAAGAATGAAAATGAATGGAATGTGAATTGACAGATATTTCTATGCCTAAATATTTCTTCTTGGAGATTAAGGAATAATAGAATTAATCAGAACCTAAATCTTCTACAGTTCTGCTTCTCATTTTCTGTTAATCTATTATTTTTGTTCCAATTATCAATTTAAAGAAGGGACGCGGTGGCTCAGTGGGTTAGGACGCTGAGCTTGTCGATCAGATGGTCGGCAGTTTGGCGGGTCAAATCCCGAGTGCCGCGTAGCAGAGTGAGCGCCTGTTACTCGTCCCAGCTTCTGCCAACCTAGCAGTTCGAAAGCACGTAAAAATGCAAGTAGAAAAATAGGGACCACTACGGTGGGAAGGTAACAGCGTTCCGTGCGCCTTTGGCGTCTAGTCATGCCGGCCACATGACCACGGAGACGTCCTCGGACAAGCGCTGGCTCTTCGGCTTTGAAACGGAGATGAGCACCGGCCCCTAGAGTCGGAAACGACTAGCACGCACGTGCGGGGGAACCTTTACCTTTACCTTTTATCAATTAAAAACTTAAATGCTAGACAGTATCACTCCTGAGATAGAAATATTATGGCTTCAGATAATGTTTCTTCTGCCCTTCTAACTCTACAACACTGCAAGTATTTTATACACATAAACAAACACATAGATAGACAAACAGACAGAAACACACACAGAGAGAGACAGAGAGACAGAGAGAAAGAGCAACTTTTAATTCCCAATTCCCAGCAGCCTCAACCAAGAAGGTCAATGATAACCAATACTAAGAATAATAATTTGGTAAAGTTTGGGAGGAGGCATTGTATGTTGTTAGCATAAATGATTGATCTCCTTAAGATAAAGGAGAGGAGCCCAGTATGAAACACTGCAGTATCAGGAGACTTTCCCATTGAAAACTCTTGAAAGTACCAATATGGCTGCAACTTTCTTTAAAAACAGTTGAAATACCATCAAAAAGAAAGAAACAAGTTTGGAGGGAAGAAAGGGGAAACTTCTTTCCTCCCTCTGCCAGCTTCTAAAGAAGAATGGTTACTTGGCAACAAAAGACAAAACTATCATCAGCAACATTAACTTTGTTTGCATATTGCCCTAAATCAGGGTAACCATTCTTCTTCAGGAATTTTGGGAGCTGAGTTGCCCATCCCATCCCTCCCCTAAATCATAAACCATGCTTTACAAACTTCTGTGACTCAGTTCAGCAAATGCACAAAAGTAAAACTAAGCAAACTATATTGTTAAATGCAGTACATTTGCCCAAGCAGTTGAGTGAGCTCATGATGAGAAAGAGGCAAGGTTTCCCAGAATATATATTCCTATATCTAAGGCAACGAATGACAATTTTGGAGTAGAAACAACATACACTTAGCCAAATCTAGACATTTGGTGCTGAACTAAGATGTTACCCAAAATTTTGTGCCAATGTGCCTGAATTCCAGAAGCCTTCTCCAAAGTGACAACTTTACAACAATGTCATATCAGTCACTATGATGCATGAGATTTTGAAGATGGAACACTATCAATTGCATCTGTAATAAATGTCAGGTCCACCATTATACTCTAGTGTCCTGCCATCATGCTAAGGGAGGAGTGGGGATGGCATGCTTGGAATTTTTCCATTTCTGCTGTTGCTTGGGAATTAGGGAGGGGGACTGTCTTTGGAGATGGGACAGATTCCTTCATAGCTGGTTTTTGCCAGGCTCCAAGGCCGTTGTGCCCTAAGTGTGAATTGTTATCTGCCTGGCACCTCAACATTAATAATAATAATAATAATAATAATAATAATAATAATAATAATAATAATAATAATAATAATAATAATAATAATAATAATAATAATAATAAGAAGAAGAAGAAGAAGAAGAAGAAGAAGAAGAAGAAGAAGAAGAAGAAGAAGAAGAAGTAGTTGGAAGGGACCTTGGAGGTCATCTAGTCCAACCCCCTGCTCAGGCAGGAAACCCTATACCATTTCAGACAAATGGCTGTCTAGTCTCTTCTTAAAAACTTCCAGTGTTGGAGCATTCACCACTTCTGGAGGCAGGTTGTTCCACTGGTTAATTGTTCTAACTGTCAGGAAGTTTCTCCTTAGTTCTAGGTTGCTTCTCTCCTTGATTAGTTTCCATCCATTGTTTCTTGTCTTGCCTTCAGGTACTTTGGAGAATAGCTTGACTCCCTCTTCTTTGTGGCAGCCCCTGAGATACTGGAAGACTGCTATCATGTCCCCCCTCATCCTTCTCTTCACTAAACTAGACAGACCCAATTCCAGCATCCGTTTCTTATATGTTTTAACCTCCAATCCCCTGATCATATTTGTTGCTCTTCTCTGTACCCTTTCTAGAGTCTCAACATCTTTTTTACATCGTGGTGACCAAAACTGGATGCAGTATTCCAGGTGTGGCCTTACCAAGGCATTGTAAAGTGGTATTAGTACTTCACGTGTTCTTGATTCTATCCCTCTGTTAATGCAGCCTAGCACTGTGTTGGCTTTTTTGGCAGCTGCAGCATACTGCTGGCTCATATTGAAGTGATTGTCTACTAGGACTCCGAGATCCCTCTCACAGTCAGTACTATTGAGCAAGGTACCACCTATACATTCTCAAAACATCTTCTCAGCATCACATTGGCTGCCAGGGAGGTTGGGACTGGGAAACTGAAATAATTGTTTATGCTTTGTGCAAGACCTTCAGATTCTGCCTGACTTTACTGCATCCAGTTTCTCTCAGTAAAAGTTTTTTAATTCAACTCAATGGATTCAAGCGTCTTACTTTCCTGAGGGCCTGGCTGGAGAAAGTCTGACAATAACAATATTATTAGCTGTAAAGCCTATCATTGAAGGCACAGATAAAGATGCTTGGTTCTTAGTATAAATCAGAACTGGACAATTAGAGTCCTTGGTTCTAATGCAGCTTTTTTAAAAACCTTCCCCATTCTTACTTGGTCTAAAAAAGCTGTCTTTTATTTACTATGGTCTTCAGAAGTGAGAAGTTATGTTCTCTTGGGAATGTATTTAAGATTTTCTTTTTCACTGTCTTATTATTTAGGAATGTTTGAATAAACATTCACTTCAACTTATATTACTGTAGTTTAAAAGGAGAAAGTCAAGGAAAAATATACAGTTTTGCTGTCTGGATCCTCTCTATTTGTTCTCCAACACTTGCATGAAGAAAAGCAGAAAAGCCACCATAGTGCCGCACCGGTTCCATCTTCTGACAAAAGTTGTGCATAGTTTTGAAGGGGACCAGCAGTTCAACAGTGTTTCAATTAATTCTAGCAGGCTCTGTGTGTGTGAGAGACACACACACACACAGAGAGAGAGAGAGGGGGAGAGAGAGAGAGAGAGAGAGAGAGAGAGAGAGAGAGAGAGAGAGAGAGAGAGAGAGAGAGAGAGAGAGAGAGAGAGAGAGAGAGAGAGAGAGAGAGAGAGAGAAATAGTGAGGTGGATAGCCACTCAATGAGTTTTATGATTGCATTTAAAATCTCTGCCCATCTCTTTTGGGGTCACAGAGTTAACTTAACTTTGGGTTCATTTTCTCTGGTCTCAGTGATTTTAATGTGACCAGCCACAAGATTTAGTTTTGCTTTCTCTTGTGTTAATAGAATTATACATTCAGCTTTTTGACACTCTGAAAGTCAGCTCGGCATTTTGACCAGTCAGGTATATACTTTGGGGTCAAAGCTTACATTTAAATTATGTATAATTGGGCCTAAATGAATGGATAGATACAGTGGTGGGATTCAAATATCTGAACAACCGGTTCTTTGCGTGGATGCCGCTTCCAGAAGTCCATTCTGGCCTGGGCCTCCAAGGCCCAGAAGAGACTTCTGGAAGTGGCGTCCATGTACTTCTGATGGTCCATTCTGGGCCTTGCAAAAAAAGGCCTAGGGCTTCAGCTGAAGTCAACAAAAAAATAGCTACTGATTCTGCTGAATCCCACCACTGGATAGATACCAGGCTTTCACTATTAGGCTATGGTAGTGGTGGGAATCAAATATGTGAACAACTGGTTCTCTGTGTGGATGCCGCTTCCGGAAGTCCCTTCTGGGCCTGGGAAACAAAACATTAGCTACCGGTTCTGCTGAACTGTTGTGAACTGGCTGAATCCCACCACTGGGCTGTGGTCTAAACGTTAACTGTTGTTGAGAAAAAAAGAGTGATAAAGCTGTGAAACCAGCTTCTCTCTCCATGGCTGCCTGTTGCTAAAGCATTGTATTTCTTTCTTCTAGCCTGTTTCTACTACTTTTGCTGACTCACATATCAGCTTCCTCAAATCCCAATGCAATGAAGTCTGGCCTCTTAAAAAGTGTCCTTCTCAGGAAGAGCTGAGCTTGTCAGGTAGCTATGCTAATCTCCCTGTCATCCAGTAACAGGAAGGAAAATATACCAATTTCTAAAGGTTATCCAAGAAGAGATCAAGTTCTGTCAATCTGCTTTGACTAGTTTGGCTCTGCATCAAAGCCCTTGAGGAAAGGGCCTTTTGCAGGAAGAAACATCAACCCTCCTGCCATCTCACAAAACCAGAGTAACTCAGAGTAACCTATAATAGTCAATCGAGGTAAGTGTCATGGTACTGACAGATGAAACTCTTCAAAAGAACTTTGAGGCATTGTTTACCTTAAAGCAGGCATGTCAAACTGCTGGCCTGTGGGCCGGACACGTCATCCTGAAACCACGCCCACCCCATTGCCGGCAATGAGGAAAAAGTCACAATAGGTAGCGCGACGTCACGTGATGTTGCGAGTTTGACATGCCTGCCTTAGAGGATCTTTATTCAAGGAGCAGAATATTGGCACTTACATAATCGAAGCCAAAAACTGAATTCCCCTCCCCTGGGTACATAGTATCAAAGTACAATTCCCTCCTCCAATTAACAGTCATAAATCACATTCCCCAATTAGCATGAAGCATGGGCTTCATTTCCAGCTCTCCAGCCGGCCACTTCTTTATCAGCTCTGAGTTCAATAACCTTGATTCTCATGCTATGATTCAGCATTGTTATGTCTAGCTCAGGGGTAGGCAACCTCGGCTCTTTTATGACTCATGGACTTCAAATCCCAGAATTCCTGAGCCAGCACGGCTCAGCTTGGAAACCTCTCTTTCCCCTCAGCATGGCTGGCACAGAAATTCTGGGAGTTGAAGTCCATGAGTCATAAAAGAGCCGAGGTTGCCTACCCTTGGTCTAGCTGGACTCTCATTCACATCCCCCCCTTCCCAGCATCATCTAACTCTAAAAGCGAAAGGGGAAAAAATGGCTACATTTCCATCTGTTGTCAATGCAAAAACATCCGATGTTAGCAGCGTTGACAGTAAGTGGAACAGAGCATTCTTATTTTAAACTATTTTATTTTTGTCTTTCTTTTTAACTTAAGAATAGGCCGTCTTTGTTACTGGTTCAACATCAATCAATCAGAATAGAGCTGGAAGGGACCTTGGAGGTTTTGTATCCAACCCTCTGCTCAAGCAGGAGACTCTATACCATTTCAGACAGGTGGCTATCCGATTTCTTCTTAAAACCCTCCAGTGATGAAGCACCCACAACTTCTGATAGCAAGCTGTTCCACTGGTTAATTACCCTCATTGTTAGTAAGTTCCTATTTATTTATTTATTTATTTATTTATTTATTTATTTATTTATTTATTTATTTATTTATTTATTTAATTTGTATACCACCCTTCTCCCGAAGGACTCAGGGCGGTGAACAGGGCAATACATAATAAAAACAAGATACAAAAATTAAAAAGTAATTAAACAGCAATGCCCGTAATAACTTAGTACAGATTAAAAGTTAAGACCAATTTATAAAACCCAACCCCATCCCATCAGGCCAGGCCAGCTTGTTCAAAAAGGTAGGTTTTAATTCCAGTTTTAATTCCAGTTTGCTTCTCTCCTTGATTAGTTTCCATCCATTGTTTCTTGTCTTGCCTTCTGATGTTTTGTGGCAACCTCTTAAATACTGAAATACTGCTATCATGTCTGCCTCAGTCCTTCATTTTCCTGGTCCATGGATCAGTACCGGGCCGTGGCATGCCAGCAACCAGTCCACACAAACAAGCAAAACCCCATTCGCGAGATGCAGGCAGCACACAAAACCACACACCCTCCGGTCCTTGGAAAAACCTCTCTTCACGGAACTGGTCCCTGGTGCCCAAAGGTTTGGGGACCTCTGCCCTAGACTATCCAAACCCAAATCCTGCAACCATTCTTCATGTTTTAGTCTCCAGACCTTTAATCATCTTAATTGCTCTTCTTTGCACTTTTTCCAAAGTCTCAACATCTTTTTTGTAAAGTGGTGACCTAAACTGGATGCAGTATTCCAGGTGTGGCCTTACTAAGGCTTTATAAAGTGGTACTAGTACTTCACATGATTTTGATTCTATGCCTCTGTTTATACAACCAAGGACTGTATTAGCTTTTTTGGCTGCTGCCATATACTTCTGGCTTATATTTAATCCTCTAAATTAGCCATCCTCTAGGACTGCAAGGCCCTCTCACAGTTACTCTTTATGAGTCAGGTTTCGCCTAATCTGTACCTTGGTTTTTCCTACATAGGTGTAAAACCTTGCTTTTCTCCACATTAAATTTCATTTTATTGGATAGAGCCCATTGTTCAAGTCTGTCTTTTTGGATCCTGAGGTTATCTTCTGGGGTGTTGGCTATGCCTGCCAGCTTAGATACTTTGCTGGACAAAGCTGATCTGCTATCCTTTCCCCATTCCTGGTAACACTGCCTTAAAAGTTAAGGTAATAGTAGAGGTTTCACTGTCCTCTCGTATCAGGCTCTAGGGCAGGGGTCGGCAACCTAAAAAAGAAAAAGAGCCACTGGGAACCGGTTCCATCACAAATTAAAAAAAGAGGGAGCCGCGTGCGTGTGTCCATGCACGCGCATGCGCAAAAAGGTTTTTTGCGCATGCGCGGACGCACGCGGCTGCCATTTTTTTAAAAATGAGATGGAACCGGTTCCCGGTTGCCCGACGGCGACGGCCCGTCTGCAAAGCTGCCGCTTTCGGCAGCTTTGCAGACGGGCCGCGGCAGCTTCCTCAAAGAGCGGCGCCCCTGCCCATTCCGAGAGGTGCGCGCGCACCTCTCCAAAGGTTTGGGGAGGTGCGCGCGTACCTCCGCGCGAATGGGCAGCGGTGCCGCTCTTTGAGGAAGCTGCCGCGGCCCATCTGCTAAGCTGCCGCTTTCGGCAGCTTCGCAGACGGGCCGTGGCAGCTTCCTCAAAAAGAGAGGCGCCCCTGCCCATTCCGAGAGGTGCGCGCGCACCTCTCCGAACGACCGGAGTTGCGCGCGCACCTCCCCAAACCTTTGGGGAGGTGCGCGCGTACCTCCGTGCGAAGGGGCAGCGGCGCCGCTCTTTGAGGAAGCTGCCGAAAGCGGCAGCTTCCTCAAAGAGCGGCACCGCTGCCCGTTCGCGCGGAGGTACGCGCGCACCTCCCCAAAGGTTTGGGGAGGTGCGCGCGCAACTCCGGTCGTTCGGAGAGGTGCGCGCGCACCTCTCGGAATGGGCAGGGGCGCCGCTCTTTGAGGAAGCTGCCGCGGCCCGTCTGCTAAGCTGCCGCTTTCGGCAGCTTCACAGACGGGCCACGGCAGCTTCCTGAAAGAGCGGCACCGCTGCCCATTCGCGCGGAGGTGCGCGCGCACCTCCCCAAACCTTTGGAGAGGTGCGCGCGCACCTCTCGGAATGGGCAGGGGCGCCGCTCTTTGAGGAAGCTGCCGCGCCCCGTCTGCGAAGCTGCCGAAAGCGGCAGCTTCGCAGACGGGCCGCAGCAGCTTCCTCAAAGAGCGGCACCGCTGCCCATTCGCGCGGAGGTACGCGCGCACCTCTCCAAAGGTTTGGGGAGGTGCGCGCGCACCTCCGCCCATTCGGGGAGGTGCGCGTGCACCTCTCCAAACGGGCGGTGCCACTCTCCATTTGGAGAGGTGCGCGCGCACCACTGCCCGTTGGAAGAGGTGCGCGCGCACCGGGCGGCTGGGAGCCGCAAGAGACGGCTCAAAGAGCCGCATGCGGCTCCGGAGCCGCAGGTTGCCGACCTGTGCTCTAGGGTGTGGTGCTGATCTCTGTTTCTTGGCTGAGGGAACCAGCATTGTCTGAAGACATTTTCCATGGTCATGTGGCCAGCATGGCTATATGCCAAAGATGCACGGAACACTGTTACCTTCCCATCACTGGTATCTATGTATCTACTCACATTTTTATTTATTTATTTTTTTATTTTAATTCCATTTATATCCCGCCCTTCTCCGAAGACTCAGGGCGGCTTACAAGCTTAGCAGTAGCCTTCATTCTATGTATATGCCTGCTTATTAGGGCTTTCACACACACACCCCAAGCGGCATTATTACAAAGTCAGCTTAATGAGTAGGAGCTGAAGCAAGTAATGGAAGCTCATCCCATCATGCAGTATTTAGGCCTCAAACCAGGGTTGCCAGCTTCCTGACAATCTCAACATCTTTAAATACTGAGCCATTGCACCCCTGCCTTAAAAAAGAATGGGGGAATTGTTCCGAAAATGTATTTTGGTGAAATCTATGAAGGTTCAGCTGAAACTCCACTGGGTTACTATTCTAGAAAGAATCCAACACCGTGAATATTTTGATCTGCCAGTAGAGAGAAGTTGATTGTTTCCAATTACAACCTGAGTGCATTTTGGGGAGGAATTGAATTTAAAGTTGCTTATTTGGTCTCAAATTTAATTGTGCCATGCTCTCTTTGTATCGTGAATCTCTAATTCAAATTGAAACAGGGCTGTTTGTGCAGGCCTGTCTTTGCCCACCCAATTGAGAGGATCACGGTGAGGCACAGAATTCCACAGAATTCCACAGATGTTTTTGACATATCTAGAGCTTTGTCTTCTATGCAGAAATGTTGGAAAGTATGCTTGACAAAGTGGCTCATCAAAAGCCCAGTCCTCCTTCCCCTTTTCTGCATGCTCCTTTTCTGCACAGAAAATCAATAAACTGCACTTTGTTGCAGAGTTTGTCAGTGCTGAAGGACATTTTACTTAAAGTTTACCAAGTCTTTTCTTATTTCTCAGGGTTCCAAAGAATCCTGATTCACAACTAAGCTTTGTCTACACTAAAGCAAGCAAACAAACAAACAAACAAAAATAAGCTCTCTTTTCAGGACCAAAGAAGCATCTCTTAGATTTTACACATTCCTAACACACATATGAAGATGCCAATGCAGAGCCTGATAGTAACATTTCAATTCTCAATACTTTTGAATGGAATAACGTGCATTTAGCATGCATCGCGTAAGATCCAGGTTGGGTGTGAAATATTTATGCACTCAGCCTAACAATGTCTCATGGTTTAGAGGCACCCACATTGATTTTTCTTTTAATTAGACTACATTTTGGCTCTGCAGAGGGTCATTACATTTGTCAGAAGCAGAAGGCTCCTAGAATGGATAGAAAGTATTAGATCAGCCTCATTTGTCAGCTCAAGGAGAGCTGAGGGGCCAAGGATTGGCTTTAGTTATAACACATATTTAGACACCAAGATCAGCTCTATTTTCTCCCTCAAAGTGGCAGATTCACACAACAAATTTGTGGCACTCAGGAAATTCCAATCTCCATCCCTTCTGCAGTCACAGAACTGCAATTTGGGCACTCAGCAACAGTCCACATTTTATGGCCTATAGTCACATGACCATGATTTATAGCATTTTTTAAAACCAAAAACAGGCATTTACTTCCAGTATTCAGCAAAAACTATCCCATAGCAAACAATGACTGCCAGCTTCACTTTAATAACTGCTGAGTTGGTTTAATGGCTGTCACAAAAAAAGGATAAAATTGGGTCCAGTCATGTGGTGACCTGCTTTATGACTGTCACGATGTACAACCATAATTGCTGGACTCAATTACAATCATAACTCAGTGATTACCCATATTTTATCTTGATTATAACTACGATGGCCATCAAGAGGAAAGCTGGACTATAGGAGGACCCCACGTTCTCTCTCTTTTTTCCTTTTTCTGGGCATTTGGCGAAAAAAAAAGGTGGCTGGAATGAGGTTACTTGTCAGTTTTACTTCACCACATGTTCTGTTCTCCTTTATTTAATTTCTTCTCATTCCATATAAGGATGAAACCTGAGCAGTTTAGTTTAGAAAATGTACCTGAAGAAACTGTCACAAAAATATATTGGCCAAATGTCAATAGGCAGGGTTGTTCCCAGTTTGGAGAAAAATATGTTGGGTGGGCTTCCCATAGTATTAAAGAGGAGGAGCCTATAGTGGTGGTGGTGGTGGTGGTGAGGGAGAGAGATGGCACCTTTAATTTTGCACCCAATTATTGGCTAAATAACCAGGAATTCCAGCCAGGCTTTTAAGAAGTGAACATTCAGAACTTCTGGGGTGGATGGTTTTATTAGCTTGAACTGAATGAAGCGCTCACACATCCTAGGAGAAGTGGGGTGGAAGCTATTTGGAGTGAGAATATTGCTTGATCTATTTTTTTTAAGTGCATTGGCCTAATTTGCCCTTCTTGAACTAATATTTGGATTGGAACATCTTTGCTCTGAAGTGTGCACTTCTCCACGTTTTCCGATGCCATTCTCAGTTCAAGAAAGTGTAGAAGTGTCTGCATTGACAAAGTTGCTTTTAAAGTATATACAACAGCACGGGTAATCATATACAATGGTAGAAAACAAAATAATGCAACTGTTTAAAGAGTTTACAGGTGCAGAAATTGGACAGAACCAATTTATGGGCTTGTGGCAGGCTAAGCAAGGGGTCTTCTTATTAACTCCACTCCCAAAATATTTTGAAAACCGGGGCTTAGATCAGGATATCAATTAGAAGAGACATTTCATTCATTCTGCTCTGTTATGCTTTCTGATGTTTTGCATTATAGGGTTTTAAAATGCTTCTGAAACCACTTTCTCTTCCATTAACACAAGATATTAGAACCTCTGTGCCTTTTAAAGTAAAAGGTTTCCAGCAGTTTTGTTTTATTTTGCTTTTTTTAAAAAAAAATGTAAATGCATTGAACTGTGTATTACTTTTAAATATAAATAATTTTAATTCACGGTAAATTGTTTTTAATGAGTGCTCACTTTTGGGACTGGTGAAAAGCAAGACAGGATTTTATAATTAAATGGGTAATCTTATTTTAATTTTTATACCTTGTGTGTTGTTAGCGTTTTAATTGCCCTGTACACCGCCCCGAGTCCTTGGAGAGGGACGGTATATAAATCTAATAAAAATAAAAATATAAATAAATAAATAAATAAATGTCATTTAGATTTTTCAAACAGGAGAAATACATTCCTTTGGGCTTTGAGATGTGTCCCAATTTGAATCTTTACCACCACCATATAAAATAGGTGAGCTTGATGAAGGGCGACTTTTTTCAAAGCCATCAAGGAGACTTTATGGTGGGAACATCACAAGAAATCATTTTTCAATTAGAAACCACACATTTTTCTGTCACCATCATCTTCCGTCATGGCTGCCACCCCCTCCTCACTTCTCCCATGTTCTGCTCCCGGGTAGTTCAGAATTTATTCATAGTAGGCATTTTTTCCCCCCAGAAAAGACTAAACATGCCAGAAAACAGGTTAAGTAAGTAAGTAAGTATAACATTCTCTTCTCACCCTTATAGCAAAAGCAATAGCACTTAGACTTAAACACTGCTTCAAAGTGCTTTGCAGCCCTCTCTAAGCGGTTTACAGAGTCAGCCTATGGCCCCCAACAATCTGGGTCCTCATTTTACCAACCTTGGAAGGATGGAAGACTGAGTCAACCTTGAGCCAGTCAGAATCGAACTGCTGTCAGTTGCCAGAATGAGCCTGCAGTACTGCATTCTAACCACTGCACCACCAGGGCTTTTTATCAGTGTTCTTTGTCTTCCTCAATCTTCGGTCCTCTACCACAGGGCTTTTCAACCTTTTCACAGATTGTACCACTTTTAGGACATGACAATGTTCGAGTACCACCAGTGCTAAGCAAGGTGTCAAAAACTTGATGACTAAAAAAACGGGGGGGGGGGGATTTTGGGCTTTACTGGTTAGATTCATTTGTTGTTATGGAAATGGCTAGTTTATAATATTATGGAAAAGTAAAAAGTTTAAGTTCAATGTTAATACTTCCTTCTACTGCAACAGAGGAAGTCAGAAGTCAATGTGTTTTTTCCCCTTCTCTCCCTCACTTTTTTCTTTTTTCTTTTTCTCTCACCCTTTGCTCGCAAAAGCCTCTTGCTCACTCACACATTGCTCACAAAGGCCACTCCATCGCTCTCTCACTCACCGTTCCACTAACAAAAGCCTCTTCTCTTCTCTTCTCTCCTTTTCTCCATGTGTTTTTTTCCTCTCCCTCTCCTGCCCAAACCTGTTCCTTTTATAGATCCTCCTCCTTTTCTCTTACGGTGTTCCAGAAGCTCCAATCGGCATGCAGCCGCACGCGCAGATCCTGGTGCTTCTGCTGAGCCCTGAAGCTCCAGCAGATCTCCTCCAGGCCTTTGTGGTGCTGCTTTAGCTCATTCCCTCCCTCACTACACTCGGCTAGTGGGTCGCATACCACCTGCCAGGTGCTAAAGTACCACCGGTTGAAAAGCCCTGCTCTACCACACCTGGGAATTTCAGAGTTCTGCACAATATCTTTCACACAGAGCTCTCTTCTGGACAAAGAGTTCCGATGCTGTTCCTGGGATCTGTTGAAGCCACTCTTCCAACTTAGGACACCCAGCCACAAGTGTTCCTATCACCACTGGGACCACTTTGGCCTTTATTTTCCTCGTCCTCTCTAGTTTCTCATTCAGGCCTTGGTACTTCTCCAGCTTCACATAGTTCTACTTCTTGTGACACTTGACACTGCTATATCTATCACCACCACCCAGTTCAGGTCCTTGTCTACTACCACAATGTCTAATTGATTAGCCATCTAGATCTGGAAGTCCCAAGGATCTTAGCTCTCTTACTCTCCATGACCTTCTATGGGATCTTCTATCTGGATTTGGGAAGGTCTAGCGCGGTGGCTCAGTGGGTTAGGACGCTGAGCTTGTCGATCGGAAGGTCGGCAGTTTGGCGGGTCGAATCCCGAGTGCCGCGTAACAGAGTGAGCGCCTGTTACTCGTCCCAGCTTCTGCCAACCTAGCAGTTCGAAAGCACGTAAAAATGCAAGTAGAAAAATAGGGACCACTACGGTGGGAAGGTAACAGCGTTCCGTGCGCCTTTGGCGTCTAGTCATGCCGGCCACATGACCACGGAGATGTCCTCGGACAAGCGCTGGCTCTTCGGCTTTGAAACGGAGATGAGCACCGGCCCCTAGAGTCGGAAACGACTAGCACGCATGTGCGGGGGAACCTTTACCTTTACCTTTACCTTAGCGCCCATATAATATGCAAATGTTCCTGTACACAATGCCAGTTACTTGGTTGTGCCATTCAGGGTATGGTGCTCCTGCCTGCATCTTATACACTGCCACTATGAACTGGACTGTCTCTGAGGCCTCTGCATAATCTGCACCTTGGATCCTGTCTAATGTGGTGGACCCCTGCTTCCATGGATCTGGTACTTAATGTCTGTTGTGCTGCTATGATCAGTGCCCCAGTGCTGTCTTTTAGTCCAGCCCTTTCCAGCCACTGGTAGGATTTCCCAATGTTTGCCACCTCAGCTATCTATCCATGATACATACCGTGCAGGGTGCCATCTTGACATAGCACTTCTGCTTGATCTTCCTCCCTTGTCTGCTGCTGCCTCAGGTATTCTCTTAGCAGATTATCTTTGGGTGTTGTCTTACTGATGCACTTCTGCATGCTCTGGGCTTCATCCAGGGAGGGAGAGGGAGAGGGAGAGAGAGAGAGAGAGAGAGCTCCCAAGTTTTAGAATTTGGAAAACTTTGTACAAACATACATGTGATGAAGGTGTGGCTAAGATTTGAGTTCACAGGTTACTTCTCTCCTCCATTTCTTTGCTTTTGCTAGATGCGACAGCAGTAACAGTTAGGGATTTGAAAATCCATTGAAAAAGCTTCTTTGGAATACATGGCCCTATATATGAAGCACCTCTTTTAGTAACATTAAAATAGGATCTTTTTCCAGATCAAGTGGTAGCTTTCAAAGCTGCTCCCAGCTGTCTCTATAAGCCCTGTTCCCAGTGAAGGGAAAGTGGAAATAGGAGTAACTTCTAAGCAGCCACACACATCTAAAGAAAGACACTGCTACTTTTGCAATTCAAAAAAGTGCTTTGTTCAAGTATGTGCTTCCTTCCACCGCATTTCTTCTGACAGAGTTACGCAATTCTAGGAGAACCAGTTTGGCAGAGTGGTTTAGGCAACAGGACAGAACCAGGAAGTCCATGAGTTCTAATTTCCCCCTTTCGACACAAAGTCAGTTGGTGACCTTGGGCCAATCACTCTCTCGCAGCCCTAAGAAGCTGGCAAGGGCAAACCAGTTTCCTCGAAGGCACCAGGAAAAATAAATCATCAGACCTCTGATGGAGAAATCTGGATGGCCACTAAATGGCAGCAAAGTGATGCAGAAAATGCTAATGTATTTCTGCCATCTAGTGGCTATTTGTGTTTTTGCATCCCAGTCTGGTAACCTTCGTAACTGCTATACAGGTAGTCCTCGATTTACGACCACAACTGAGCCTAAAATTTCCATTGCTAAGCAAGACAGTTGTTAAGTGAGTTACTGCAGTTATTAAATTAGTAACACGGTTGTTAAGTGGATGGCTTCCCCATTGACTTGGCTTGTCAGAAGGTGGCAAAAGGGGATCACGTGATCCCTGGACACGGCAACCATGACAAACACATGCCAGTTATCAAGCATCTGGATTTGGATCACATGACCATGGGGATGCTGCAATGGTCGTAAGCGTGAGAAACGGTCATAAGTCACCCTTTTTCAGTGCTGTTGTAACATTGAACGGTCACTAAATAAATGGTTGTAAGCCAAGAACAGCCTGTATTGATAGCCTTTAATATTTTGCCAGAGAAAAAAAACTGGCATCCGTAAGAGGGAAAAAAAAAACAATAGCTGAAACAAACACAGAGAAACCAAAATGGAGACAATCTGAAGGCGATTCTGCACAGTAGAAAAAGGAAGAGAAATAACAGGCATTAAGAAACATTTAGCTACGTAAGGGGAACATTGTGCTACAAAGACAAATGTTCACCTACCTCCTTTTATTAGTTCTCTTCTCCTACCATCAAGCTATCAATTCCTCACCGGTCATGTTGCAGACTACAAATATCTGCACTGAGTAGAAAACAGGAATTAATTACCATGCAGGACAGATCACAAGGTGGTCCAAGCTGCAGTCTAAAAGTCAATTCTCAGTTAAGCGGGGTGTAGTCAAAAACAGAGCCATACCAAAAAATATGATGTGGTTATTTTATGGGTTGGAAGATTTTAACAGACCCACGTTCTTCTCTCCTTTTCTCCTGTGGAAGAGCTGTGCTTGACTAAGACGCTGTGGGCAGAAGTGGCTGCCCTTTTAAGGGATCAATCCCCAAGTAGCCAGCGGAGAGATGCAATTAAAAATGCACAAGGTGCATTCATTCAAGCTTTCTTTTATGGACAGAGGGATGGCACTTGCTTTGATGACAGATAAACCATTGAGAAAAATCTATGTGATCAACACCTAGTGATCACATAGATTTTTCTCAATGGTGATCTGTCCTTGTCTTTCAAATTTTCCAATGGTGTACTCATTGCCATTGTAACTGAGCCCATCCACCTTGCTGCTAGCCAGCCTCTTCTTCTCTGCATCCTTCCGCCATTTCCAGCATTAGAGCCTTTTCCAAGAGCTGGGTCCTTGTATAATGTGTCCAAATGATGATGCAGTTATTGGTTTGCTTGGCTATCCATGATATTCTCAGGAATCTTCTCTCTCTCTCTCTCTCTCTCTCTCTCTCTCTCTCTCTCTCTCTCTCTTTTAATGGCTTTTGCTTAGTGGTGGGATTCAAATATGTGAACAACCGGTTCTCTGTGTGGATGCCGCTTCTGGAAGTCCATTCTGGGCCTGGGCCACAAAAAATTAGCTACCGGTTCCGCCAAATTGGTGCGAACCGGCTGAATCCCACCACGGCTTTTGCTCCATTTTTCTGTAGTATCAGGGAGGTGTATTACATTCTGTGGGCCATGATCTAATTTATTTCAGGAAACTGCTGTGTTGCAGTCTAGTACAACTGATTCCCACCTCTTTTTTCTCTTAGAATACCCTATGCTGCATTTATATGCATAAGATATATTCCTGCCCAGGAACTTTGCAGAAGTTTGTTGTTTAACCAAAGAAGACTTTAATTCTGACTCTGAGACTTGATTTTGTAAAAAAAAAAAAAAAAAAAAGAGAGAGAGAGAGAGAGAGAGAGAGAGAGAGAGAGAGAGAGAGAGAGAGAGAGAGAGAGAGAGATTGCACTATTTATGCAATTGGATGCATAATTAGTGCAATGCAGGACCTTTCTCCATTGCTGAGTTTCTGCCTACCTGGTCTGCAGAAAACTACCTGCTTGAAATTTGCTGTCCCCATTATCTTATCTCTACAAAGTCTGTTCCAAGACACATGCTAATATTTTTCTGTTTATGTCTATGCAGGTAAAGTATTGCAGGTAAACTCCTTCAAAATTACTATCCTCCCTCTTCTGCACATCACCCACAAACAAGAAAAACATCCACTGATCTCAGCACCGCATCATGAATGAGGTGGGGTGCCTCTAGGTCAGGGGTCTTCAAACTTGGCCCTGTTATGACTTGTAGACTTCAACTCCCAGAATTCCTCAGCCAGCATGCCTGGCTGAGGAATTCTGGGAGTTGAAGTCCACAAGTCATAACAGGGCCATGTTTAAAGACTCCTACTCTAGGTTTACCCATGTAGCACCTTATAAGGCTACCTTAAGGAGTCTAGGAAGCAGGCCTATTCCATGGCAGCCCCCGCCCTATGGAAAGCTTTTTTTCTTGAAGTTCAGCCGGTGTCTGCCCTCCTAGTCTTCTGTAAAGCTTTGAAAATCTGTTTTCTCCCTAAAACAGATTTAGGGGTAGTGGGATAGTGTGAGGTGGATGAGAAGATTTAATGTGGGACTGTATGTTAATGCTTAACTTCAATGCCAAGTTTTTAATGTTTTAATTGATAAATTAATTGTATTGTTTTTATTGATTGTTTAAATTGTTGTTGGGGAGCCATCCAGAGTTTGATATAAGATGGGCAGGTAAATAATTGTTTTTAAACAAACAAACTGCAGGACACTTTCCATTCTCTCTAGGCACATTCCTGTGGCATTCCTTCTTCCAACCCAATCTGTCCAAAAACACATTACAATGCACTATTGGTGGAATTTAGGGTCCCCCCCTCCTCCTCCTCTTCCTCCTCCTCTTTAAAGATGGGCAGCAAATGCAGAATTCCACATTTCTCCATGCTCTGTTTGAAAGCTGCAGTCCAGTAATACCATTTTACTCATGCGTTAAATTGTTAAGGTTTATAGAATTAAAATAATTACATACTGCCAGCTGAGCAATCTAGCACTCTTAGATTTGTCTAGAAGGAAGGAACATGCCCCCGTCAGCTTGAGGCAGTTACTGTCCTCTGTTCTGATCCCACCCACAAGAGGTCACCTAATTTTGTTATCATAGGTCATGGAAGGGGAGCCTCATGGCAAATACAGTAAGCCGTTCCTCCCTGCCCCTATGGATTTTGAGGCAGCTGAATTAGCTGGACCTTGCCTATGTAAGAGCCTTGGTGGAGCAGTGGGCTGATGCCTCCTTAAGTAACACCAGCTGCCTGCAATTAGTGCAGGTTCGCATCCCACCAGGCTCAAGGTTGACTCAGCCTTCCATCCTTCCGAGGTAGGTAAAATGAGGACCCAGATTGTTGGGGGCAATAAGCTGACTTTGTTGGGGGGGGGGGCGAAAGCCCTAATAAGCAGGCATATACATAGAATGAAGGCTACTGCTAAGCTTGTAAGCCGCCCTGAGTCTTCGGAGAAGGGCGGGATATAAATGGAATTAAAATAAATACAATAAATAAAATATGTTGCACATAGAAAAGGAGGAGCTCAGTTCATGTATGAGTCCATTGGGAGAAGATGTTGCCTTTGTGGGTGAGTTAGAGTGTAAGAGAGAAGAAGAATGGACAATGCTGCAGGCAAAGCTTCTGAAAAGAACTCAATAAAGTAAAAGATGCCCAAGACAAACCTGACTTGGTGAATGCATAGGACATTGCCAGCATGTAGTGGGTGACTGTGAAAGTACAGACAACTTCTTTCTTCAAACTGAACAGAGAGGAACAGCCCAACAGGAATGTTATCTTCTACAACAGCTCCAACAGACAGTCAGTTCCTCCTCCCAACCAAATGTGAGAGAGACTGCCACCCCTGCAAAGTCCTAGCATCTGACTCAGGCTAGAGGCAAGGTACAAACTGCCTGAAAAACCTAGAAAATGCTAGCTAAGCAATTCAAACCTGGGATGGCTAAAGCATAATAGGGTCTGAAGCAGAGGTGGTCTGTTTGGAGGATGACCAAGGCAGAGGCTAGCTAAGCCTTGATAATGGACAGACTGGGCAAAAAGAAAAAGGAGGAGAGGGGAAAAGCATGTTTATGGAAACTCAAGAAACCCATGGATAGATGGATGAATATTTAAAAGAATAGAATAAGATTCATAGGAAGTAAGATGTAGAAATGGATAAACCCATTGAAGTGTATAAAAATTAGGTACATGGCACACCCATAGAAACCTATAAAAATAAACCCATTAAAAAACTACTATAGCATAAGAGGTATGGTTAAAAAAAGATTTAGAAATAGATCTATACATAAACCAAATTTAGAAAATAAGCAGCCACCTTCAATGTTGTTTAAAAAGAGTAATTTTCAAATTTCTATTGTTATGCAAGAAATATTCATCTGCCGTGAAAAGAGATAAAACTTCACTTTGTCTATTGTCTGTTCCATTTCCCCCAAAGGAGCCTATCATGTAGTTGATGAAGCGTAACAAATTTTATAGCCCTTGTGGTTGCCATTACACGCTGTCAGCTTAAGAGGAAAACCATAGCTTTAACTCCGTTTCAGTTAAATACAACTTCAGCCTGTTTCACTCATAGGCGATTGGGATGAGAAGAAAATGTCAGAATTCAATTTTGCTTCTATGTGCTGGCCTACAGCCCCTATAAACCTATTGATTCTTACTGCACAAGATGTAGATGGTTAGCAATTCAACTTCTGCACTTCTATCTGCTTTCCTTGTCTAAAAAAGCTGCCTTGCATACTTCTGTATGACTAACCCTGTGGGTTAGACTTGAATTTTCAAGGTTGTCATCACTATCTGTCACTCAGTTCAGTCCTCACCTGTTCACCCTCTTCCTAACAGAGGAGAGCACATCACTGTAGAAACTCTTAAGTATCTCAGGGTTTCCTACGTTGTCCCTTAAATAATGCTTGTTTTAAGTTTCTTTCATGTGAGAAAAGTTATACGTCTTTACATTGCAGAAGACAATGTCATGTGAACTCAGCAGAATAAGGGGATAGCCTGGCATGTTGATGCCTTGATTGGGTACAATTGTGGAGAAGTTTCTAAAAAAAAGTTGAGGAAGAAGCCAATGTTCCCTGCAAATTTAGTTCCTTGGCCTTAAAGCAACCTTGCCTTGCACACTCACTTCTTTTGATAGAAATGTTTTCTGTTACCTGTAAATCATACTCATGCACTTCCATTATGAAGCCATTGTAAAGAATATTTTTTATGATAAATAAAGGCAAGGCCAGAGTTGGATTTTATGCAGACTTTATACCAACAGTTAACTCATTGTTAGTTGAAATGTGAGTGACCACCAAATTGTGCCATTCATATTTGATGGTGTTCATTGCCAACTTCTAAAATGGAATCTGCTGAGAGGGAATAATCATTTCCACCACTCCAACCCCACTGAAAAGTGAGAAAAATGGACACTCCCTGATCTGCCTATCATTCTCTAGTTCAGTATGGGACTTCCCCATAAAATCTATGAAATATGAAATACACTGTCTATCCTGGACTGGCTAATCTAGCAGTTCCCAACCTATGTGGCTTGGCAGCCCAGTGGGGGAGGAGACGGGAATAAGCCCAGACGAGCCAGCACACATGCATGTGCACAGCTCAACTTGCATGTGTGATGGGCCAGGACACATGCACATGCACATGCACGTGAAGCTCGACTTGAGCAAGTTGAGCTGCGGGCATGTGTGCCGGCCTGCTGCTTGCACAAATTGAGCTGCACACGTCTGTGCCAGCCTGCTGCTCGCACGGCCTGGTTCCAAATACTCCATGGCCCAGTAGTGGTCCTTGGTGCTTTCTGAGCTTGGTTGTTTTCTTGCAGACATTTCAGTACCCAACTAGATAACATCATCAGTGCTAGAAAGGAGTGGGAATTTGCTGTCTGTTTATATACTAGTGGCGTGCCCTGTCAGTGTTGGTGGGAATGTTCTTGGTGTTTCCTTGATTAGGCTGTTGTTTACTGTTTGTTTGTCTGAGTTGGTAATTCTTTGGGGTATTGTTTACTACTTGATTGCTGATCCAGTATTAATCTTGGTGCTAATTGTGCTTATCTGGATGCTGAAAGCTGGTGAGGTGTTTTGGTCTTTTTGTTTCTTTTTTAGTTTTTTGGTTGTCTCTTTTGAATGGTATGTAGATGTTATCTCTACTTGCCTCTGGATGGCTGATTTGTCTGAATGCCAGGCTTCTAGGAATTCTTAGCATGTTTGGACTTACCTTGATATAGGATGCTCACCGTTTCCCAACTGTGAAACTATGATGAAGCCTGCCTATGTGATGTGCAGTTAAGGAGGTTCATCATGTCTTCTGACTGTTAGTTGGTGTTCATGGATGCGCTCTGCTAGTTTTCTGCCTGTTTGTCTTAGCCAGTGGTTATTACAATCCTTACACTGTATGCTGTTAATGACTCTAGGGACAGATTTCACCATAGTTTCTGTGGCTTCCCAGACAACCTAGTTTGGTCATGAATTGTCTGCAATAAAACAACCAAGCTCAAAGTGCACCAAGGTTCAATCTTGAGTTACAAATATTCCCTTCTAATTCTACAGCATTTGAAGCACTTGTTGCCAAACCTGCTTTGCTGTAATCTTCTCCCTTTCCGGGACTGTTGTTGCTGTTGTTGTTAGTTGCGAAGTCGTGTCCGACCCATTGCGACCCTATGGACAACGTTCCTCCAGGCCTTCCTGTCCTCTACCATCTTCTGGAGTCCATTTAAGCTCACGCCTACTGCTTCAGTGACTCCACCTCATTCTCTGTCGTCCCCTTCTTCTCATGCCCTCAAACTTTCCCAGCATTAGGCTCTTCTTCAGTGAGTCCTTCCTTCTCATTAGGTGACCAAAGTATTTGAGTTTCAACTTACAGGACTACCCAAAGCAAATTGTTTCACCCTGGTGTGTAGCAGAGACTGTTCTGATATTTTTCTGAGAAATGTGTGGGGCCTGAATATATTGCATTAGCCAGATTCCTCTTCCTTCCAGAGTGGCATTGAGGCAGATGAAATTCTCTGCATTAGCAAACCATTACAGCCTGGCCTATAATAGAGTATATTTTCTTTGGCAGGAGTAGGCGTTCACCTTATTATTCAATCAAGTTTATTTTTAAACAGAGGGAAACTATTTTGTGAATTGGTATTTGCAGTCTGTTAACATTTGCATGTAATTGACAGGCAAATGTGAGGCTGTCGAAAGCAAAATAATCATTTAGTCAAGCTGTATCCTTAAAACGCTTCCCTGCCACTGGGATTTAATGTGAATAGCAAAGCTTTGAATATGCTGCCTGAAGTGTCCCTTTCAGGGACTTGTTCAGCAGCACTGTAGACAAAACAAAGCAAAGTTGAAGCACTATTTTGTTATTTTTTTTCCCTCATGGATGGTGCCACTGTACCTTCTGCAAAGTATTCTTGGTGGAGGAGTAAAAAAAGCTTGACAGAAAAACTGAGTAGTTAATGTGGAAAAAAAAAACTTTCTTAGACCTCTGGGCTCTTGGTTTACATCAGGGGTCTTCAAACTTGGCCCTTTTATGACTTGTGGACTTCAACTCCCAGAATTCTTCAGCCAGTGTGGCTGAGGAATTCTGGGAGTTGAAGTCCACAAGTCATAAAAGGGCCAAGTTTGAAGACCCCTGGTTTACATAATACAGGTAGACCTCGACTTACGACCACAATTGGATGCAACATTTCTGTTGCTGAGCAAGACAGTTGTTAAGTGAGTTTTGCCCCATTTTACAACCTTTCTTGACACAATTGTTAAGTGAATCCCTGCAGTTGTTAAGTTACTAACCCAGTTGTTAAATAATTCTGGCTTCCCCACTGATTTCACTTGTTAGAAAATCTCAGAAGGTGATCCCAGGACACTGCAGAAGTCATAAATGTGAGTCGTTGACAAGGGTCTGAATATTGATCACATGGCCATGGGGTTGCTGCAACAGTCATAAATGTGAAAAACGGTCATAAGTCAGTTTGTTTCAGAGTCATTGTAACTTTGCACGTTCACTAAACAAACTGTTGCAAGTCGAGGCTACCTCGGATCACTAACTAGGCATATCCTCTACATATGTTTTCCGCTGCTGGGTAGCCATGAATGAACCCTTGATATAGGGCACTTCTAAATTATTGCTGTGTGTAGCCTGATTACTCTTAAGTCAGCCCTGATCTTATGGGGTGCCGATGTATTTATAGCAGGGTTTATTAAGCTGTGATACTTCTAGCTCTCTCCTTATTTAACTGAAAGTCAGTCTCACTAAAGGCAGTGAGATTTAATTTGGTGTAAGCATCTCCAGCATTAATCTGCAGGCCTTTTTGATGCAACCCAACAGAAACCATACCAGTTTTCCTTAGCATAACTTCCTTCTCTGATGCCTTCCCTTTTGTAACAAAATCTTATGAATATCTGAAGGACCCTGTATAGTTAAATGCAGAGCTCCTGAAACAGTAGATAAAGATGGCTCCAAACCTTTAGCTCACGTCTAAGGTCTGCCCAGGAGATGTGATTTGATAGTTCAGATGAATAAAGCATCTCCCAGTCCAGTCCATTTCCTGGACTGATATGTACCATTTCTGCAGCAAATGTTGTAGGCAACAAACACAGCAGCTGGCAGTCCCTTGCTTGACAAAATCTTCGAAGTTAACTGTTAGGAGTCCCACAAAATCAGCATGGTTGTCTAAACCCAAAAAGGTTCTGAGTCAGATGGAAGGTTGCTTACTTTACACCTTCCTCAGCCCTTAGGCTTTCATATATTTTATTGTACACTGCCCAGAATCCTTCTCTGAGGGAGATGGAAGGCTCAAAATTATGAAAAATAAATAAATAAATCATCTTGGATGTGGATTACTGCAATCTGCTCTGTACGGGCCTGCCCTTGAAGATCACTCAGCAGTTGTAAAGAGGCCATGTCATACTTTGTGACACTGATTTCTATCCCTTTTCACCTGCCTGCTTGTATTTTGCAGCATCACAAGACGAGACCACCTTCGTTCCGATTTAATGCGGCCTTCGCTTTCTCCGGTTTTTATTGTCAAACAATCTTGTTGCAAATGTTGGATGCCACCCAGAGTCCCCCATGTGTGAGTTGGGAAGCGATATAAATGTGTTCAATCAATCAATCTCGTATTATTCCATCCTTCAGTTCCTTTCATTTGTTATTTCATACCATGTACCATCTGCATCTCTAATATTCTAAGCTGTACTCTTCCATATAGCACAATCATTATTGGATGGGCCTAGAAATATTACCCTGTCCTGCCCATCATGGCTTTGGTCTATTGAAGCTTTCACATGAAGCTTTGCATAAGACAGGGAAGATATTGATTAAGTTACCAGCCTTAGCTGTATCTGTGCCACATGCAGCATTCCCTGGTAAAGATAAGCACCTTATCCATCAGGTTGCACACATTTTGTCCAAGAGGCCACAAGTCCAAACAAAAACCTGCATATCCCTAGAATGCAAGAAGACTCTTCTCTGCTGTCTAGAATTTTTAATCTAGTTGCACAGATAGCAATAACAATAGTATTTAGTCATATACTGCCCCATAGGGCTGTACAGCACTTTCTGGGAAGTTTACTGTTATGTATTGGGTTCAATTGTAGCATCACGCGGTTAGCTGGAGCAGCTAACGGCTCTCCAGCAACCCAGACTCCAGGTCTCCAGTGCTGCTATTGGCTGCCCCTAGGCGGCAATGGGTTGCTTTAAACCCATTGGCTGCCACCTAGGGGCCTGGCTATAAATTGCTGAAAAGCTGCAGCCCAATTCTCAGTTCAGATTCTGCAAGCAATAAACCATGAGCTTTGCTGAACTCACTTGCCTTGTCTTCTTTCCTGCGCAAAGAACCTGCTACATAACATTTACAATGCAGAAGCATTATTTGCATTTTGCCCCCAACAATCTGGGTCCTTATTTTACCAACCTCAGAAGGATGGAAGGCTGAGACAAACTTGAACCCTGTCAATATTGAACTCCAGGCTGTGGGCAGAGTTTGCCTGCAATACTGCATTCAAAACTCAGCGCCACCAGATCCCACCAACCTAAATGTTTAATGTTGTTGCACAGATCCCACTAACCTAAGAGGTATGTGCAGTGAGATGACACACTCACTCAGGACCGGTGCTCTCTTTGCTTTTTTTATATAGTTCCTACTACAATATTTGGGTAGTGACATTAAATTCCCTTCTTGTCTGTCGGTATGTTGTCTCTCTTGTTGTCAGCTCACTCACCCTTCTGCCCAAGTCTAGTGTTTCCAGAAGGCGATAAACTCTTACACTCCTCACTTGGGTTTTAATTAGAATAATGTGCTGGCCTTTAAGAACTCAGTAAATATTTCATTTTGTGGATGTAACTCAAAGCTGTAACACGCAGACCTCTGAAGATTTTCTACTGGAGGGTCTGTGCCTTTCTCCTGCTGCTGGGTATTATTGGTTGATTGGTGATATATTGCAATAATAAGAAGGGAAGGAAAAGCACCAGACCTTGGCAATCAGGTTCATTTCTTGCTCAATTAAGAAATCTTTCCAGATGTTCCTCCCAGTTGGTTTGAGCTGGGCTGTTAGAGAACTTATTTTTAAACTGAGGTGAGGGCAACCAGTTCGACCTGAGAAATACTTGCGCACCATGAAAGAGAAAGAAATAACTAAAGGCTTCTATATCTTGCAAAAATAGCTGCTGACAAATGAGCGACAGTGACTCTGGAGAAATGGAGCTTCTTATCCTGATTGCCTGAGTCCATCATCCACCACAGTGTCACCCTGGGAACTTGTGGCAAGAGAAAATTGAACCTTAACTGAATTTGAAGAGAGAGTGAGAGTGAGAGTGAGCGTGAGCGTGAGAGAGAGAGAGAGAGAGAGAGAGAGAGAGAGAGAGAGAGAGAGAGAGAGAGAGAGAGAGAGAGAGGAGAGAGATTTCCTCTGCAGTGCAAGGCAATCCAGATGGGAATCCTTCTTTTGAGGAAGAGCAATTAGCTGAGGACCAAGCCTTACAAATACTTCAAGAAAGGCAGCCAGGCTAATTTAATACTCCTGTTCCTGCAGTTATCAAGAAGATGTTGGCACAACAATCTCTAGTGTCCTGAGTCTAATTATCTTCTGGACAATTCTGCTCTTATGAATGAAGGTGAATATAGGAGTCCCAGGATAATGTTGCAGGATCCAATCTGGGTCAGTCACCTGGACCAGAGTTTTGGTCCTCTGAGCTTTCAGACTCGTGTTGTAGCTCATCCCCAGGGAACCTCTCTTTAGCAAAATGTGCTCTTAGTAGCCCGTAGCTCTTTTGACATCAACGTTGCCTAACAGAGGCCTCGCGGTCAGGATTTTGAGCCCCAGTTCTTCATGAAACAACAATGCATCACTTAATATATATCCTCTGTCTCACCTACAAGGCTGGAGCATGGGCACTAGAGGAGGCTTTCTACTGCAACCCTGCATGTTTCATTATGCTGACCCTTCCTCTCTCAGCTGAGGATGCTGCCAGATCCCTGCATCCTTCATGATCCTATTCTTTAGCTCCTTGTCTCTAGTTTGCATTTCTTTTCTTTTGAGCTGTTGGTTCAAACACTCTGTAGATATAGTTCAAGTGGAGTTTGATGTAGTAGTGGTGGAGGGAGGCATGTTTCTAAATCATGGAGAAAGTGGTATTGTTAGAGAAGATAATTAAGTTACTGAAAGTGCTTGAAGTCTTGATGAAGGTTGAAGTAATCTATCTACCTATCTATCTACATCTATCTATCTATCTATCTATCTATCTATCTATCTATCTATCTATCTATCTATCATCTATCTATCTATCATCTATCTAAACATGCACAGACACACACACAGAGAGACAAAGTATATACATTATATAAGCCTATGGATAGGTTGGGCTGAGATGACTGGCTCAAAGTCAGCAAGTCAATTTCATAGAGGCTTCACTTTCTCAGGGTCTTGCGGAAGAACAGGGTAGAACAACGGCTAATGACCCTCTTTTACCGGTCTACTATAGAGAGCATCCTCTCGTATGGTATTGTGGTTTGGTATGCTAGCCTGACAGCCACGGATAGGAAAGTATTACAGAGGGTGGTAAGTACAGCACAAGACATTGTGGGCTGTCCCCTGACACCACTGGATGACATCGCCAGGGCTTGTTGCCTTGGAAGAGTGAGGAAAATTCTCAGGGAGGATGACTCACACCCTGGGCGGTATCTCTTTACTCTCCTACCATTGGGTAGGAGATATAGGAGTATAGCCATCTGCACCAACAGGCTGAAAAACAGCTTCTATCTGTGGGCTGTTAGGCTTTTGAATGAGAAATAACTTTTGTGAACTTTTGTGTATTTTATGCAGAATTGACTTGGGAGGCTGGTGTGTGGTGTAGTTGGTTCACATGGTATAGTAAGATGGAGGTTTTGTTGTCACTGTGTGTTGGGGGATGGGAGCACAAAGGGAGGCTCAGCTAATCTCAATGTACACAAAGTTGTACTTTGACAATAAAGGTTCATTTCATAAGGCTGGACTTGAACATGGATCTTCTGAGTCCTAATCCAGCACTTTAACCTCTACATTATATTCTCTCTCTTTCCCTCCCTCTCTCTTGTATAGGCAACCCCTCCACCATGTTCTCTCTCCCTCCCTCTCCATTTTATATGCAATTGCAACAAACCCATGTTGTAAACAGTACAGGTAATCCTCGACTTAGGACCACAATTGAGCCCATATTTATGTTGATAAGTGAGACATTTGTTAAGTGAGTTTTGCCCCATTTTACGACTTTTCTTGCCACAGTTGTTAAGTGAATCGTTGCAATTGTTAAGCTAATAACAGGGTTGTTAAGTGAATCCGGCTTCCCTATTGACTTTGGTTGTCAGAAGGTCACAAAAGATGATCACATGACCCCAGAAACACTACAAAGGTCATAAACCAGTTGCCAAACATCTAAATTTTGATCACATGATCATGGGGATGCTGCGAAGGTCATAATTATGAAAAATGGTCAAAAGTCACATTTTCCAGTGTTATTCTGACTTTCACAGTCACTAAACAAATTGTTGTAAGTCGAAGACTACCTGTACTTTTGTTTTGTGTGTTGGCAAAAAATTTTTTTGCAAGAAAACAAAAGCATTTCCTCCTTTGTATTTTGCTGAGAAATCACTGTATGTCTTCACACCCCGTTTTCAATAGCTTATTTTACGTTCAGAATCCATAGTAGAATACACAATATTGAGTTTTGTGTCTCCAATAAGGCTGAATAGGGGAAAAGCTGATTGTCTAAGCAGTAAATCAGGCTGTAATCCCATTACCACTTTTGAGTCTCTGCCTTTTGTTTTTCAATAGCTGGAGTGAGACTCATTGGAGGCAAGCTTGGTTTTGCATTGTAAAGCAACTTCTGCAAAACAAACGAATTTGCTTAAACACCTGGGAAATTTCATATAACCAGAGCAGAATGGAAAGAACAATCTATGCACATCCAGTCAATAACTACTTTTTTTGAACGGAAGCTTATAGGCAATTTTTTGGCTCAGTGGGTTAGGACGCTGAGCTTGTCGATCAGATGGTCGGCAGTTTGGCGGGTCGAATCCCGAGTGCCGCGTAACAGAGTGAGCGCCTGTTACTCGTCCCAGCTTCTGCCAACCTAGCAGTTCGAAAGCACGTAAAAATGCAAGTAGAAAAATAGGGACCACTACGGTGGGAAGGTAACAGCGTTCCGTGCGCCTTTGGCGTCTAGTCATGCCGGCCACATGACCACGGAGACGTCCTCGGACAAGCGCTGGCTCTTCGGCTTTGAAACGGAGATGAGCACCGGCCCCTAGAGTCGGAAACGACTAGCACGCATGTGCGGGGGAACCTTTACCTTTACCTTTTATCCTCTTAGAGAAATGCATTTTACGACGTTTGTATTTATAAACCTGAACAAATTCTGGTGTCCCCCAAAATGGAGGGCTGTGGCTACAGAAATACTGTGAAAGATTACAATCCAGATTTCCTCCAAAGGAACGAGAGTTGTGCTATGCCTTTCTGAATGGTATCATTTGTACTAGGAAGAAATGAAGTGGGTGTTGCCATGCTTGCTGCAGCAGATGCTTTACTTTGCTTGACAGAAGTGACACATTCCACCACAAGCTGAACAATCACCTGATCACTAATGGCTCCTGTGCATATGTGAAAGCCATATTTTTAGTGAAGTGAAGCAATCATTCCCATCTGTCATTTAAAAAGGGGGTGGGTGGGTGGGGCAATACGTTGCTTTACCATTTTTTCCCCCAAGGGAATGTTTCTTGTCCATAACTACAGACCTGAAAATCTGAAAGTGATCCCACGCAATTAGATCAGATAATGCGCATTGGATGCTATTTCAAAAGCAGCACTGAAGTCATTCTGAAAATAGCAGATATTTAGGTCTGAGCACACTTTGGAACTAATTTGGAAGAAGTAAGTGCCTTGTGTTTTTCATGCATGAGCATGACCACTGTTCCTCTCTGCTATTTATGATAGCATTTCAGTCTTGCGCATAAACCTGAAAAATCCGATACTGATGCTTTAAGGAGTCTGCCTTAAATCTACAAGCCTACTCATCTGAAGTCTAAATAACGTCTTTCAGATCAAAGCGAGCGTAAAGACATTTTTATCTTCTTAAGGTTTCAAAAATCGGGGCTAGAAGAATTCTGAAAGATCCATCCATCAGATTCTCCAGGACAGGTGATGGAAAATCCCCGACCTCCCTAAAAAGATCTACAAGATTGCATTTAAATAATGGAATCTAAAATGCAATCTCCAATCGCTTTTCAGCCTTCAGCGCACCACACAGTAGGCATGATTAGGTGTTAGAGCAAATGAATGATTGCTCTCACAATCAGATAGATGCTGGCTTGTGCTTCAGCTAACTTCTGGCCTGTTTAAGTGCAGGGACCTGCATAAAACCAAGGAAGAAACCTACCAAGTTCCAGAGGAGTAAGAATGACACTTGGGAGCAATAATCTATAGGAAATGGTGGGATTCAAATATGTGAACAACCAGTTCTCTATGTGGACGCCGCTTCTGGAAGTCTGTTCTGGGCCTGGGCAACAAAACATTAGCTACCGGTACTGACGAACTGGTGCGAACCAGCTGAATCCCACCACTGCCTCTAGGATTTCCCCATTCTATAACACAGCAATGACCTCAATAGGCTCTCTCCCTCTGGTTTAGGAGGATGCACTGTCCTTGAGCCTTTGAGAATCCATCAGATTCCATAAAGCTCCAAGAACAGAAATACTATATAGGATTATCTTTCTCTCTGTCTCTCTCTTTATCTCTGTCTCTGTCTCTCTCTTTAGAATGTACCACAATGAACTTTTAATCTAATAATAAATGTGCTTTATTCCTTCTATTCCATCATGATGTGAGTCTATTTTATGTGCCAAATTTTATTTGTCCACCATTTCATTTTTATGAAGGGTAAAGAGGGTGGCTAGGGAGAAGTTTATTGACTTCTTTATGATATCCTTTATTTTCTGCTCTAGAGTTAGGTAGTGTTAGGGAAAGAGACCTTACTTTGACTGCATTCTGTTGTGTTCAGGGATAGGACATTTCCTATAAATACCTTTATTATTTCTGAAAGTCAAAGTAGTATTAGAACAGTAAGATGGAATATGTGGAAATAACAAATATTAATCCTAGAGCATAAATTCTAATCCTACAGCCTCCTATTTATGTGTGAAATTAATTATAAAGATTCCCATGAGTTCATTTCCTAATGCTGGCAACAGAATGCAAATGGTTTGCCAGAGTTTTCTTCTGGGAAGCTTTTTGACTTCCCAGTTTAGTTTATAGCCCTGGGATTTCCCAGTAGTTTCCCATCCTGGTATTAACCAGGGCTGATCTTGATTAGTTTTTTTTAAAGTTCTGTGTAAGCTGAAACACAGGCAAGAGACAAATAATGATGGAAGGTTGGAAGTCAGTGTCACTTCTGTTGCTAAAAGAATGATGAATTATCTGAAGGTGAATTTTAAAATCAGTACTTTGATATTTATATTTGGAATAAACAAACTTATATCTCTTAGTCAGAGGTCATATATAGAATGAACCAATGACACTGCCCCCTTGGTCAGGGGTAGGCAACCTTGGTTCTTTTATGACTCGTGGACTTCAACTCCCAGAATTCCTGAGTTAGCCATGCTGAGGGGAAAGGGAGAGTTTCCAAGCTGAGCCATGCTAGCTCAGGAATTCTGGGAGCTGAAGTCCATGAGTCATAAAAGAGCCAAGGTTGCCTACCCCTGACCTAGGTTATTGCAGCCTATCAGATAAAGATGAGGATTAGCTAACTTGGGAGAAATATTAGCCTGAGATAAATAAAACATGCTTCTGAGCTGTGAAAGTTGGGAACAGGATCAGACAAAAAAAAATCAGACAAAAAAAAACACAGTTGTTTTACCTCAAAGCTTTTTGTTTGTTTCCCCCAAAATGGAGAAAAAAAATAGATTATGAAGTACTTCCTAATTTTAAAAAGTGGCACAAAGCATTTAAGACATGCAAATACTGGGGAGGATGTGTCAAGCTGAAGACTTGCTGCCTGCAATACCAAAGCATTTATCAATAGCCAGGAGGTAAATTTGGTTTCTGTGCAAGTTTTCCTCAGATCAAGGGGAAACTCTGGTATCATTCACATGAATTCTGTAAGATGGGTTCTCAGGATGCCGGTGTGGTCTGTGGGGACTTTGCCAGTGTTCTTAGAGTTGAGCACCCAGGATACATGGGAAACATCAAGCTCCTCAGAGGGAGACCACTAATCACCAGGGCTTTTTTTCTAAAAAAAAAAAAAAGGTGCCGGAACTCAGAGGTGCCGAGTTCTGTAAGAACCCCCTCTTGCTACGGCATCACTGCCTGTCCTTTGCACCCCCACCCCTGCGGCTTGGAGCCGCAGGCTGCAGGGATTCTCCTCCCCACAGCCGCCATGGGGATTCCCCTCCCTGCAGTTGCCACGCCGCAGCCCATGCTGAGCCCCCACCCAGAGCTGCTCTGAACCCCAACCCAGAGCTGTGATCCTTGTGGCTGTGGTCTCTGCCGCTGAACAGCTGACGGCCTCTGGCACCGTCCCTGACACCAGCTGAAGATGCCCCAGCCACGGAGCGCTGCATCGGGCCACCCGGCATCTCCAGCGCCAAACAGCTGATGGCCTCTGGCCCTGGCACTTGTTCACTTACTGCCCTGTCGCTTCCAAATGCAGTAAGTGAGTGAGCAAGTGGTGTTTGGAAGCATTTACAAGCAATGGGGCAGTGAGTGAGTGAGCAAATGGCATTTGGAAGTGTTTAGAAGCAACGGGGCAGTAAGTGAGTGTGTGAACGAGCAAATGGCATTTGGAAGTGATGGGGCAGTAAGCGAGCGAGCAAGAGGCCTTTGAAAGAGATGGAGTGAGTGGGGGAGAGACTGAACGAGGTGCCTTTGAAAGAGAGGGAGGAGTGAGTGAGAGCGACTGGAGACTTTTGTGAGCAAAGTGTGAGTGAGTGTGGGGGGGCTTTTGCAAGTGAAGGGTGAGAGAAAAAGGGAAAAGTGAGGGGGAGAAGGGAAAAAGAAAAGGCAATGACTTCTGACTTCCTCTGTTGCAGGAATAGAAGGAAGCATTAACATTGAACCTCAACTTTTTACTTTTCTATAACATTATAAACTAGCCATTTCTATAATAGCATTTTCAAAATAGAAGACATTATGGATGAGTGAGTGAGAGAGAAAGAGATGAGATTCTTAACTGAAATGTACAAAGAATATGGAAGATCTATGCAAGGACTTAAGGTGGTTTTGGGAACATTTCCTGACACATAACGTCAGCTGACATTTAGGGCTGAGTTGGTGTCTTTCTTTTTTTTTTTAATGTGGCTTGTTTGAACCTGGAACAAATCTTTTTCTTTGTTGTTTTTGTTTCCAAAACTTTATTTCTTCTGAGCTAATGTATGATTCACTTTTCCATTGGATGAACATTTCTGTTTCTTGGACTTTTCCTTCTGTTATTTTTGTGAGGTTTTTCTTTTTCTTTTTGGAGATATCAACTTTTAAATGCAGTGTGTTAAAGCAATTCAACATAGATTTTTCCTTTTTTTCACAATACAATAGCCTCTCATTATAATAATTGAGAGCCAGGGTTGCTAGCAATTGTAAGGGCTGAAGTTAATTTAAAGGGATTTGATAAAGTAAATCATAGTCTCCTTTTTGATAAAGTGGAAAAAATGGGCTTAATGGCCCCACTCCGCATGGATTCACAGTTGACTTCAGAGTCATCCTGGTGAGATAGTCAGCATATAAATTTAATAAATAACTTTTTTTTCAAATACCCCTATCAAGAATTGAATTTGAATGAAGTTTCTGAAAAGCAAATGTTCTGTGCTGGTGGTACTAAGCTCCCAAAGATCTAGCATAGGATAAATGAATTCTTCCTAATAAAAATAACTTCCTGCCTTTTTCTAATCATCATTTCTACCCTACAACAATTTGAAAAGTAAAACAAAGTGAAACAAACAAAAATTAAAATAAAGTGAAACTACTCCCTCCATGCAGGGAAAATTTCCTTGAGTCATACTTGGATATCCTATTTGCAAATAATATCTTACTTACCTAGTTGAAATGGTGTAGTTGGGTAGCAGGGAGGAATGCAAAGTTCCTGCATTTGCTGCCAGTTGCCTGTGCAACATTTGCTGGCCGGGTCTTTTGGCAAGCTCACCAGCAATTCCTATTGGCTTTCCAAAGCCAATAGTATAGCTGACTCAGGAATTCTGGGAGTTGAAGTCCATGAGTCATAAAAGAGCAAAGCCTGCAATAGGCTTAAGCCAATAGCAGCACAGCTTGTGTAAAAGCTTCTTCTTTCTTTTTTTTTTTTTGCAAAAAAAGGAAGGTGCTGGAACGCCGTTCTGAGTGTTATAGAACAGAGCCTTGCTAATCACCCAAGGACCTTTGTTCCTCTTTTTTTAAAAGACACAAGTTTTTGTTTTTTGAACTTCATGGATTGAGAACTTCAGTTTACCAAAGGAAAAGAAGATCAGCTGGGTGAATGGAAATCCCTGCCATCTGAGAAAGACTGAAATGTGATTTAAAGGGGAAATTGGTGAGGAAGAAAAGAGAGCAAAAAACGTTGATTAAGACTGATCTAAAAAGATAAAAATGGAATAACGTGACCAGTTAAAATTGGATTTGAGGAAGAAAAGCTATGAATCAAGAATTAAAAGAATGGTGAAATAGTTAAATATCTTTGTGGGAATGGCAGATATTTGGAGAAGGAGGAGGAGGAGAAGGGATTATCACCCCTTCACATGCAACCCATACATGTACCTGCAGAGTCTCACCTGGCTTGCATCTACCACAAAAGAGCAGCAAGAGGAAAAGAAGTTAATGAAGATATTACAGCATTAAAATTACAGTTGTGCACTTTTTCAAAATGTACAATACAGACATGGAATTCTAAAGCATAACTTGAAAATGATAATTGGAAGCAAAAACTGATAAATGTAAAAGTAGTTCAGATTCAAAAAGCTGACAGATTAGTCCACATTTAACATGGCAATTTGAATTCTGTGTCTTATTTTCTTTCTTCTCTGTTTTTTTCTGAAAATTAGTGCTTTCTACATCCATCCCAAATATATTGTTTTCTTTTCCTTAATACAATGCCAAGTGATTCTTTTGTTTGTAATGTTTACTTCTTGTCTGCCTGTTTCTTTCTAAACAGATAGAAATGAGGAGATTTTACATACTTTACCTTGCAGCTCCATTTGCGATTAAAAAACCCCTTTAAAGTCAGTTCAATCTTAAATTCATAATTATTGTCTGACAGTTACACTTTTCAGCTTCTACTGTATATACCAGCTATTATTTTATGAGGCAACCAATTATATATAAGCAATTTAATAAAGTAATAAACTAATTTATACCTCTAAAATATGGTAAATACAGGTGCCTTTGCCCCAAAATATTCTGAAAAAATAGATCTTTTTTATTGATTCAAATTTTCTGAAAAATATAGATCTCTACATCTGTATAATACCCTCCTCTCTTTTTACATTCACTTTTGGATTTAAGATTTAGAAACTCTTCAAAGTTAACGATCTGACAAATGGCAACATTTAGGTTAAAAAGGCAACATTTTATGTATACATTTTTCTATTACCTGCTATTAGATTCCTATCAATCAATCAATCAGTCAATCAATCAATCAATATCTTTTGACACATTCTTGGAAAGAGAGAGTAAAGATTCATAATGGAGGGAATAAACATTGATTTATGAAAAGGAAAAAAGAATATTACAAATGAATGATATATTATGCAAATGATGTTGATGGGAGAGACTTGGCTTGGGTGATCATGATCTGAGTTATTCACGTGATGAACTGCTGGTGCAAGATATGATTCATCTCACAAAGACAGACAAAAATGTGCTTGATCAAAGAACCGTGAGCTTGTTCAATAAAGCATCAAACTCATTCTTGTGGGGGTTTGAGTAAAAATCCTTACAACAACAGAAGAGGAAAACAGAGAATTGCTATAATGGGGCCTATAAAACTACTCAATGAAAAATAAGGGGGAAAAAACCCATTGACTTATAAAGTTCATGACCGCTGCTCAGAATAGGGGAAATAAAATGAACTTGAAGTGCAGGTAAAGGAAAGCAGCATTTCATAGTTAGATTGATGATATGTGGATGTGTGGATGATTCTTGTGACTGGAATACAAGAGATAAAGGATGCAGTTTGAAAGGAATAGAATATGTAGTAAAACAGAGGTCTCCAACCTTTTGGGCACCAGGGACCAGTTACGTGAAGAGAGGTTTTTCTGAGGACCAGAGACAGTGTGCTTTTGTGTGCTGCCTGCATCCCGTGGATGAGACTTTGAGACTTTCTGCAAACTGGTTGCTGGCATGCCACGGCCTGGTACTGGTCCACGGACCGGGGATTGAGGAACCTCTGTAGTAAAGAATGAAGAATATTGTGTCTGCCACATATAAATATATGTGGGTATATGCATAATTATGTATATATTTATTTATTTTTGTCATATTTGTGTAGTGTATATTGGAGGTGGTGACCCTTTGAGAGCTGTATGCAATGAAATTTCATTTTAATATATGCTGATTAGTGTACATTCAAAGTGACAATAAAGTTTCTATTCTATTCTATTCTATTCTATTCTATTCTATTCTATTCTATTCTATTCTATTCTATTCTACTGAGATGACAATTCTGAAACTTCTTGGGAAGGAAAGATCAACTTTGAATATCATATAGGTAGTTCTTCCATGTTCTCCTTTTTATTCATCTTATACATAATTCATTTCAGATATTTCCTTTTTTTCCCCACCAAGTCCCTGCAATTGCTCTCCTCCAACAGTTTTGTTAAAGTGTCAGTCCTTTTGAGGAGAGATTAGCAGCTGCAGGAGAATGTCCAAGAAACTGTAGACTGCTGTGGTTCTCTGATCCTTTTTCTTCAGATAAGCATGTCAGGAATACTGAGCAATAAGCTTCCCTACTTGGATTAAAATTACATTAAAAGCCTAACTGCACGATCAATATATTTTTGTCCCTGACATTTTAAGGTTGTCTCCATAGCAAATGTTCTGCCCGTAATAAACTGAGTTATCTTTTTGCAAGATTTGATGGAGCTGAAGTTTGGAAAGAGATAAGCAATATTAATGTTGCTGGCCATTTAAAGAAATCAGTGTGGCAGTTGACTCCAGGAACCATCAGAGGAAACATCACTGTCTGCCGTTTGCACAGTATGTTTTTATTTTTGTCAAATCAGCGGTATTTTCTTCCTGCCACCATGTCCTTGCCGAAAATTGGAGAAAATTGGCAAGATGAATTCAAATGTGTCAATGCACGAAAGCAATCTCATCTTTTTTTTGTAGCCCAAAGTTAACACTGAAGACACTTGGAATCCTTCAAAGTCCACCTCTCCCTACTCTCTCAACTTTTTCTCAGCAGATATATTGTGGGGAAACAAAGGTTGCCATTTGTCCTCTTTTATCTAAGTGTGCAAGGAGGGAAACTACATCTTCCCTGAGAGAGGAGCATAATTTATATTTCAAATCCAGGCCATTCTTCTCTGAGTTCTTCTCTGCTATGTATTCTTTCCAATTCTGTGTGGAATCCAACATTCCAAAACACAATCAAAACCTACCCGCACAATAATCATAGTCATTGTAAACGAAATTGTAAGATGGAAAAATGTTGGTTTTGATGATGCTTTAAAATGTCCCTGTAACGCATGGCTCCCAACCAGTCTTCGGTTGGAGCATAGGCTATGATTTTAGGGGTCTTTGCTGCTCTCTGAGCTTGGTTGTTTTCTTGCAGACATTTCAATACCAAATTAGGTAACATCATCAGTGCTACTAAGGGGTGGGGTTTGCTCTCAGTTTATATTCTAGCGCTGGTTGGATCATGCGGAGGCCGCACCCACCCCAGTAATGCAAAAAAAGTTATGATACATCACAGGACATGGTGAGTTTGACACCCGTGTTCTAGTGGCTTGTCCTGTTGAGGTTGAGAATGACAACGTCATTGTTCATTGGACTTCTTACCACCACATTGTGAGGATTTCCAGCTATGCTTTATTTAGTTTATTTTTCACATTTTTGAACCACCCATCTCCCTTTCCTGCCTCCTACCTTCTTAATTATCAGAACGAAGCTAGAGCTAATGCCTAATGATACCATTATAATTGTAACATAATATATATAGTATAATATAAATATAATGCTAATTAGCTTACTGCCTAATAAGCTTTCTTAATCCTCAGTTTTCTTTCTGAGTATGTTCCTCTGAGTTTCTTCTACTTTCAGTTTAATTTACAGTCTCCCTGATAAGGTTCACAACCTTAATCTTTGTGGTGTGTGTATCCTATCCTTGTCACGGAGTGGAAGTTCCTCGTATTAATGGAGTAGACCAGATCTGTGTTTTAAAAACATGTTTCCAGTTTTGTGTGTCCTTATAGTTGTGTGTTGTAGCCAGTTTGCACCTTTCATGAGAGCTGATTGTTAAATTTTCTGGAATTTGGCAAAGTGGTTGGTGGCAGAAATAAGCTTCAACACCTAGCCTGTCCTTCTGTCGTTCTGTGGCTAGCAGAGTTGTAGGGTGGTGCCGTTGGAACTGAGAGAGCTAATTCTGTTTCTTTCTTCTTCTTTTCTTTTCCTTTTGTAAGGTTCAGTCCAAGCCGGGAATAAACAACATGGCAACTGCTTTAGAAAGAAGGTTGCAGTTTATTGAAGAGGAGAGCCAGACAGAACGATGGCTCTGGAAGAAAAAAAGAGAGAGCACATGTAGGGAGTGGGATTTCATACCCTCTGGAGCTCTTGAGTTTGTTTCCTGTTCCTGTTTGAGGCTTTGTATTTCCTGTGTCATGTACTTTGACCTGAGTCTGTGTGTGCCCCTTTGGCATCTGTGGGTTAATCCTATTATGTCTTGTCTTAGAGTTTGGGTGGGATATGTAGATTTTAGTTTTCTTTGTCTACCTAAGCTTCTAACTGGAGGGCTTCTACCTTCCTGAATGGATTATCACATCTGCATTTCTAAAGAGCTGGTTTCTGCTTGGGGGAGGGACACTTGGAGCTATTAAGAAAACTGGGCATGCTTTTCTGCCTCTTTAAGATACTTTGAGGAAATATAATATTCTGCTCTTTTAATATTTCCTTCTCTGGGGGTACTGACTTTCCCCACTTTCTTGATGATCAGCAGGAAGGACTGACAAAAATTCAACTAGCATTAGGACTCTTGCAAAAAATATGAACTACTGGACTGCAACAAAAAGCAAAAGTTGTTGTATTTGCTGCCCTTTAGGGGCCGTTTGATTTTTTTTCATTTTGGATCTAGTAGTCCTAACTTGCATCCCAGGTCCTTTACTCTTTTACCCTTTGTATACAATTCACCCACTCGTGGTAGTGTCATCTGTCCCTATGAGTATAAGCAGGAATGGATAGTGATCAGTTAGTCTGAGGAGTTTGTCATTTTTTTCCTCTAGGCCCACCTTTTGGATAATCCAATGCTCAAATTTTAACCACAATTCCAAGAAAAATTGTGATCCAGGGATAAGCTGACCTTCGAAAATGTTTGTATGTTTTATTTTATTTTTTCCAGTTGGGTTACCTGTGGGTGGTGCATTTTTGTGGTATTTTTTTTTAAGCTGAGGGTCCATAGATGCACTGGCAGAAGGGGCATGCTACCAATTCTGGCTGCTGGTGTCCAGGAGAAGGGCCTTCTCTGCTGTGGCTCCTGCCCTTTGGAAGACCCAGTTCCTGAGATGAGATCTGCACGCTCCTTCCTGGCCTTCCAAAAGGGCCTGAAGACCTGGTTCTGCCAATTAACATCATTTTGGAGGTGTTAATGGACTAGATAAGACACCATGTCCCCTCCCCCCATCCTGTGTGCAACTTGGTCCGTTCCTTCCCATCTTTGGCCATTTTAAACTAATTTAATGTTTTATTGGTTTTTAATTATTGTAAGCTGTTTAGAGAAGGGGTCCCCAAGTTCCGGGCCACAGCCTGTTTGAAACCAGGCTGTGGAAGAGATGGGTAAGTGCCTGTGTGTGAAGCTCCATTTGTATGAGTGGAGGTCGCGAGCGGGCTTACCGCTTGCACAAATGGAGCTGTGCACATGCGTGTGAGACTGCCACTCACACACCTTCACCTTGCAGCAGGGCAGGCTACCAAGCTAGAAAGGTTGTGAGCCACTGGTCTACAGTCACTTCCAGGAGAAGGATGGCATATAAGTTGAATGAATGAATGAATGAATGAATGAATGAACAGGTACTTTCAAAAACTATTACTATTATTCACAGTTAAGCCAAACCCAAATTTTGCTGGATGTATTTCAGCACTTAAAAATTTTAGTTTATCTTTAACTCTTTGTGATCTGAATACCAGGAAGAGAGCAGCCTTCTCATCATAGCTTGATTGGCCACTGGGTGCCTCTGTCCCCTGGGATAACATCTCTTCCGGCACTTCTTTTGTTCATCTGTAGTAGAGAACTTCAGTGCTTGTTTAAAAATTGTATAAATCAATGTATTCTACTGATTTACGTGATTATTGTGAGGTGAAGGCAACTGCTTTGTTCCCCAAAACTGTTTGTGCTGCTTGGTGATAGACAGGAGTTACATATGTTCACATCAAAGCAGGCAAATCTATATGTTGGTACATGCCTTTTACCTGTTCATGTAGAAGGACATATATGCACACATCTGGACATACAGGTACACACATGAAGGTGCAAAAAGTCTCTGCCTCCCACAAAGATTTAATGAACTCATAGAGAAAGGGAAGTTGGAATCTCCCCCCCCCCATCCAATCTTGATGTGTGGGAAGATTAAATTTTTTCTTATTGTTTTTTCTTTGCAAGATGCCCCATTGAGATCTGCTGTTCTTGAAGCAGCTCCTGACACCACAGGGTTGTTTTTGTTTTGTTGTTGTTTTTTTGAAAGACCTTTTTTTTTTACAAGACCTTCTCCCAGAAAATTCTTGTAAAGCAGGACTTACAGTATTAGGTTATTTGCTAAAATTGGAGTTCATACATACGTGTGTATCTGTGTATGTGAAGAGAGATAGATGATAGATGGACAAAAATATAATAGATGGATGGATGGATGGATGGATGGATGGATGGATGGATGGAGGGATGGATGAATAGATAGATAGATAGATAGATAGATAGATAGATAGATAGATAGATAGATAGATAGATAGATAGATAGATAGATAGATAGATGATATATGATGGCTAGATAGGATAGATAGATGATGGACAGATAGATAGATGACAGATACAAGATATATAGATAAGAGATAAGGGGGTGTGAGAGAGATGATGATGGATGGACAAATGGATAGATGATAGATGGATAGATATATGGATGGATGGATGGATGGATGGATGGATGAATAGATAGGTAGTTGGATGAATGATAGATTCCAAACATTTATATAAGAACATCAGGAAGGACAAATTATGTAGCACACTATGAAAAAGCCATCCTTCCTAGAATTCATTTCCATTTGTATATGTGTGTGTAAGGTGTTGTTAGGGCCTGGATGAGAAAGCAGTGAGAGGGGTTTTTTTGGTAAGGAAACAGAAAGGATTAGCTTGCATATATATATTCTCACTGCTTTCTCATCCAGGCACTAACAACACTTTACACACACACAAACACACACACACACACACACATACACACACACTTGCCTATTGGCTTTTAATCCTGCATTTTTTGGAAGGTTCTCTCAGTCCCCTTTCCACATCATTCCAAAGACAGATGCCTTGTTATCTCCTGTATCTCTGGTCATGCCTTTGTTGCTCCAAGAGAGCCACCCTGGGCTTCTCAGGCTGCCTGCTGCCATTTGCTTTCAAGCCTCTCAAAAGGGAAGGAGGATCCATGTTGGCTTCCTTATGCAAGGAACTCCAGACATGAAACGGTTTTTATACTGTCGTCTCCCAGCTTCTCACTCAATCATGCCGGCTATCAGATCGGTCGTGTGCAAAAACTATGGAGAGAGGCTGAGAAGGGAATAAAAAAAGCAATAGTTTTTTTTCCCCTCTCCCCGTTCAACAAGGTAATACAGTGAAATATGATTCCTTTTAAAAAGATAAGTGTTTTCTGGACTTGGGCAGCAGGATAAACAGCTGAGTTATCTGTAGTCTCTCTTTTATTTTCAGCCTGTGTTGTGGGGCTTAGTAAATTTTTAAGCAGCTGTCAAGGTGAATTTATTATAGAAGTGGTCTAGATTCTTGCGTAATCCAGAAGGGAAAAATCCCACACAGTGATTTTATACTCCATCCTTTGTCTTTAGAACGCTTTAAAAGCTTCCCCCACTTAAGATCCAAGGGCACCATTAGTCAAAAATTTCAGCTCTAGAAACTCTGTACCTAGTCCTGACAGTTTAACTTCCAAAATGCCTTAAGTGGCTTTTAAAGTGATAGAGACATTCTTGCTGTAGATATTGATAGAAGAAACAGTTAAAATGCACTGTTTCAGAAAATTGCAATTGGAGAGAGAGAGAGAGAGAGAGAGAGAGAGAGAGAGAGAGAGAGAGAGAGAGAGAGAGAGAGAGAGAGAGAGAGAGAGAGAGAGAGAGAGAGAGAGAAGAAGGAGGAGGAGGAGGAGGAGGGAGGGAGGGAGAGAGTGGGTGAGTCAGAGATGGTGCAAAGTAGATTTTCAGTTCTGTGAAACAGGGGTCCCCAGTCCCTGGTCCGTGGCCAAGTACTGGTCCTCAGCCCATTGGAACTGGGCCAACAAGCAGTGGGTGTGTGCACAAGTGCATGAAGCTGCACTTGTACAAGTGGCACATGCGTGAAAATATCCCGTTCCCCTCCTGCCCTCCTTCCCCTTGCTGCCACCACCGCCATCCACAAAGCTGGAAGGGTTGGGGACCACTGCTGTGAAACACTGGTTGGTCACTCTGCCTGCTCCAAAAGAGATCCCATATGATCTGGGATTTCTCTATGCAGATCAAGGGATCAGAACATTAAAAGGTTCGATTCATGGGTTCTTGGCATCTCACTTTCACCTGAACCGAATGCCTCACCTTCAGAAACGCTCTTCTCCGTAGGCCTTTCACATACACCTACCAAATTTCAGCAACACATCAATGTTTCTTTGATGGCGAGTCACAGGAGAATGAGGTTAAATATTCACGGTGGATTTTTGTTTTTACAGATCACAGTAATTGTATGGGCTATCTAGCAATCATCTTCCTGGCAACAATATGGATGTGATTTATCATTGCCTTCTTCTCGGTTTCTTTCTTTTGCTTTAATTTGCAAGTCTCGCTTCCAGACATGGGATTTGTTTTTGAGTTTAGCCAAGACCAGCTAGATGCTGTCCCCTACTTGTGTGTGTGTGTGTGTGTGTGTGTGTGTGTGCGTGCGTGCGTGCGTGTGTGTAGATTATTGTTTATCAAATTCATATACAGTAGCTACCTATCTTACCATGAGCAAATCTGGGCAGCCTGCCACAATCAAATAAAACAGCAAGATGTAAAAATTGTCATGATAATTTTTTTTAAAAAAATCATTATTGAAAGTTTAAAATATCATTAGAAATTAAAAAACACAAACCCCAGGGCAAGGAGAGAGTAAACATATCAGCTAAAATAGTGGAGCCATCTTAGGATATTCTAGGTAGTTCTTCACTTACTATCCTTTGTTTAATGACTGTTTGAAGTAATGACAGCACTGAAGAAAGCAACTTACAGCCGGTCCTTGCCCGTACGAGCATCGAGGCATCCCCATGGTCATGTGATCAAAATCTGGGCGCTTGACAACTGGCATGAATTTATGACAGCTGCTGCATGGGTTCATGTGATTGCTATTTGCGACCTTCCCAAGCAGCTTCCAACAAGCAAAGGGAATGGGGGAAGCTGGATTTGCTTAACAGCCATATAATTCACTTAACGACCATGGCAAAAATCATATAATTGGGCATAGCTTACTTACCGACCTCATTGCTTAGTGACAGAAGTTCCAACCTCAATTATGATTGTAAATCAAGGACCCTAGGCCCACCGCCCCCAAGCCTGTTGACATCACTTTCACTTTTTTGTGTCTTTAATGTTTTCAAAATATACTGTGTATTTCTCAGTTTAAGGAAAGACCACTACAGATGTTAATATGTGTGATATATAATGAGCACAAACATATAATATGCATACTCTCCAGTAAACTACTATTATCAGTGAGGATGAGCAAGTACAGAATGGCCTGAGTCGGTTTAGTGTATATTTCAGACATGTCAAACACAAGGCCCGGGGGCCGGATCTGGCCCACGAAATGGTTTCATGCGGCCCACGAAGCCATCCTGGAAACAGTGAGGGAACGGCCCCCACTGCCTTGGCCTTGGCCCAGAGACCCTCCTTCTGCCAGAGACCCTCAGATCCGTCCCACTCCTGCCCAGGCCCCCATAGGCACCCTTGATGCAAACGATGTAGAGCTGGCCACACCCATCCAGGAGGCCATATGCACTCTAGCCACGCCCACCCAGTAGGCCACGCCCACCCAGGCCATACCCACCCGGCCCCCTGAGGGCAACCGCAATGCTGATGCGGCCCTCAATGAAATTGAGTTTGACACCCCTGGTATATTTATTCATAAATTGATTTTGTTCTGTCTCTGCCTTCAACTTAGATATTTTTAAAAAGTGTGAATTTTTAAATCCATCCTGCAAAAATGCATATTTAAACACATATTTAGATATGCTTTTCTGAAAGTATTTTTTTCTCACAAAGCCTGCATTTCTGAATGTGTTTTCTCTCAAAGTATGCTTAAAGTGGACGCTGAAGCATATGCTGTCCTGGAAAATTCAGATAAGTCCAGAATTAATTGGTACATTCATCTTGAAGATGTCGATCAAGTCAGTTCACTGTGAAATGTTGACTCAACAGGGACCTTGAATGTCTCTAGTTATAAGTTTGCCAAGGGGGTCCTAGTGCCAATTTCCATTTGTGGAGTGTTGAAGAGAGTAGATTTCATCAAAACCTTGACCGGCCATTGTCTGCTCTGATTGAACAATGGGGCTTTCCAAAGTTCATGGACTGGTCGGCTGTTCCCAGTCTACATGATGAGGGATTCCAAATTGGAAAGGCATTAATTATCCTTGATTGATGGACAGGCAAGTTGTCGTACCGGGCTAGGGGAAATCACAGAGAGTGAAGTCGGAAGTTAGCATTTTCCTAGCAGTTCAAAATGACAGAATTAATTATTATGATTTGATTCTATCTATCTATTATCTTGATGCTTGGAATAGCATATGGGTACCAGGAGGCAGATGGCAGCTATCCTGCTGAGTTCAATAAGGAGGCCATCTAAATTGTAGTAGAGCTACAGCACTGAACTGTGCCACAGTTCAGATTTAAAGGCAAAAGGGGGATTCAGAGATATGTGGCCATGCACATAGCCTCTGCCTGCAACTTCTTAAACCAAACATGTATTCTCCCACCCCCCAGGATGATCCTGCAGCTGCAAATGACCAAAACACAAGCCTGAGAGAATACTTGGAGGAGTTAACAGATGGCTTGCTCCCAAGCAGCTTTTCTTTCCGAATCCAAAGCTCTGTGCCGTCTTTGCACTTTACAACTTTGAACCCTACTGAGGTTTTTGTAAGTACAACAATTCTTACTGGTACTAAGGCTCTTGAAATATTTGCAAGAGTCAATGTTTCCAAATGGGATTTAACAGGTTGAGGCAAGATACAAGGTGTGCTGCTAAATCAGCATGTACTATATTCTGAAGATGCTTAATGAAAGGAAATGCTTAGCTTTTGTGTGAGATGAGCTGGAATTACCAGCCTATTCCTGAGTCAATCAATCAATCCATCAGAAGAGAGTGGGAAGGGACCTTGGAAGTCTTCTAGACCAACCCGCTGCTCAAGCAGGAGACCCTATACCATTTCAGACAAGTAGCTGTCCAGTCTCTTCTTGAAGACCTCTACTGATGAAGCACCCACAACTTCTGAAGGCAAGCCATTCCACTGGTTAATTTTCCTCACTGTTAGGAAGCTTCTCCTTATTTCCAGATTGCTTGTCTTCTTGATTAGTTTCTATCCATTTCTTCTATCCATTGCTTGATTCCTTCTTCTTTGTGGCAGCCCCTCAAATACTGGAATACTGTTATCATGTCACCCCTAGTCCTTCTTTTCACTAGACTAGCCATACTGAATTCCTGCAACCGTTCTTCATATGCACGGCTTTTCAACCAGTGGTACGGGTACCACCTGTGGTACATTGGCACCTGGCAGCTGGTACATCACCATCCTAGTGGTAGTGGGGGAGGGGAATGAGCTGAACCGGTGGCAACACCGCAGAATCCTGAGCGAGAGATGGGTGGAGCTGCAGGGCTGTCAGGGCTCAGCAGAAGTGCCAAGATCAGCACTTCTTCGGGGCTGTCAGGGCTCAGTGGAAGCACCAGGATCAGCGCCGAGCTCCAGCTGGAGCTTGGTGCTGATACTGGCGCTTCTGAGCCCAAAAGAAGTGCCGATCAGCTGGAATGTTGCAGCATCTCCAGGGTCTTGTGATTTATTTACATTTAGATGCTTGGCAACTGATTCATATTTATGATGGTCACAGTGTCCCAGGGTCATGTGAAGTGACCAAAACCTGCTGCAACCACCCAGCAGACGGGGGGAATAAAAATCAAACATTACCCCACCCCACCCCTGCTGCCAATCCTCAACAGAAATGCTCACAACAATGAAAATCTCGGACAGGAGGAAGAGCACCGCCGGGCAGGCAGGCAAGTGTCTTGCTCAGCTGTGGCTTGGGGGGGTACTTTTTTCAGTGCCACTGTAACTTTGAACAGTCACTAAGTGAACTATTGTAAGTTGAGAACTACCTGTACTTCATCACTTTTTTCCTCTTTTTTTTTTTGGTCATCACGTTTTTGACACATTGCTAGGCGACTGGTTGTACTCGGATGTTGCCATATCCTAAAAGTGGTACAATGGGTTAAAAGGTTGAAAAGCCCTGTTCATATGTACTTTTTTTTTGTCTCCAGGCCTTTAATCATCTTAGTTGTTCTTCTCTGGACTTTTTCCAAAGTCAGATACCTAGTACACACAGATCCCTAGTGCAACTAGGTAAAAGGTAAAGGTAAAGGTTCCCCCGCACATGCGTGCTAGTCGTTTCCAACTCTAGGGGCCGGTGCTCATCTCCGTTTCAAAGCCGAAGAGCCAGCGCTTGTCCGAGGACGTCTCCATGGTCATGTGGCCAGCATGACTAGACGCCAAAGGCGCACGGAATGCTGTTACCTTCCCACCATAGTGGTCCCTATTTTTCTACTTGCATTTTTTCTGTGCTTTCGAACTGCTAGGTTGGCAGAAGCTGGGACGAGTAACAGGTGCTCACTCTGTTACACGGCACTCGGGATTCGACCCGCCAAACTGCCGACCTTCTGATCGACAAGCTCAGCGTCCTAACCCACTGAGCTACCGCATCCCTTTCTAGTGCAACTAGTATATCAGTATATCAGCCTAGTATATCAGTTCTAGGGATCTGTGCATCTGCTCCTTCACTTTCGATACTGCATTTTCAGGGATGGGTAGACAACCTCTGATTTAGAGCTGAAATCTTCTACCTTGCTGAAAGCTGACCTCTGTGTTTGCTCTCTAAGAGGGGCTCATCTTGTTCCTTCTCCTTGCTTAAAGGTGATTCAGTAGCTAGGGAAAGGTCAGATTGCTTACAAAATGTAGAATAAGCAACACAACACAGCGCTTCAATGCTTGGTCACTGTTGCCTTCGTGCCCCTGCTCTGCCTCCCCATCTATAAGTAGTCCTAGACTTACAGCCATTCATTTAGTGACCATTTAAATTACAACCACACTGGAAAAGGGGGCTTATGATTTGCCCTTGCAGTTATGACACAGTCACCTTATCAAAATTTGGGCATTTGGTGACCAGCATATATTTACGACAGCTAAGGTGTCCTGGAGCCACGTGATCACCATTTGTGACTTTTCTGGCTGATTCTGACAAGCAGAAACCATCAGGGAAGCCAGATTTGCTTAGCAACAGCAAGATTCATTCAACAACTGCAGTGACTCTCTTAACAACTGTGGCAAAAAAAGGTCATGAAATCATGCACGGCTCACTTAACAATGGCCTTACCAGAAATTCTGATGCCAATTGTGGACATACCGTAAGTTGAGGAGGACTCTGTACCATTAGAAACAACCACCTCCTGCTCCATCCAATAGCTGGACCTGTCTTGAGAGATGAAATGAATTTTTTTTTTTAATCCCATTTATATCCCGCCCTTCTCCGAAGACTCAGGGCGGCTTACAATTTAAAGCACAAATCAATGTGCTTAGCAATAGCCTTCATTCTATGTATATGCCTGCTTATTAGGGCTTTCACACACACCCCCAAGCGGCATTATTACAAAGTCAGCTTATTGCTCCCAACAATCTGGGTCCTCATTTTACTTACCTTGAAAGGATGGAAGGCTGAGTCAACCTTGAGCCTGGTGGGACTCGAACCTGCACTAATTGCAGGCAGCTGGTGTTACTTAAGGAGGCATTAGCCCACTGCTCCACCAAGGCTCTTTTAAACATGAAAGCCAGCTGGGAGATTTGGGGCCCGTCCTCGGAAGGATGGAAGGCTGAGTCAACCTTTACAGTTGCTGTTTACCAGATGCAACAAAGGTACCTTCAAAGATGCAGTTATTTGGGGGGGGGCAGTATTCCTCTCATGGATTCTAAATAATCTTTTGAAAACCACATTAGGATGTCGGGATGCTGAAGATGAAAAGATTTTGACTATTTTCTTAGATGTGCTTAATGCTTAGATCTGATGCACTGGAAACCAGAAGGAAGCAGTCGCCTACACTTAAAATGAAAGAGGGGAACCAAACACAACCATTTTCCCTAATGATGTTTGCAGGATGTTTTTAAAGTTACATTCATCCATTGAGTTTCTTGCTGCCCAAGGCTCCTTAACTATTTGATCAATGTTTTCTCCTTTGAACTGGAAATAATATCCATTGGTCCCTTTTGCTCTTACCGGCTAGCTGGGAGCTTGAAATGGTTTTGTTCTCTTTCAACACAGGATGAATCCAAATGAAATCAGGTCACTATAATCAATCCACCTCCAGCTGTCTTTTGTTTTTTTTAGTTCAGCAGGTGGTATAAGTGAAGAAGAGAGAAAAGATTGATTTGGTAAAAGATGTATGCATAATTTGATACATAACTCTGCTAAATGAACATACAGATCTGTTTTAAAGAGACAAGAGAATTGCTTCATCTGGCCTTGTGCTCTTGTACTTAGTTCAAGAGTTTCTTATTAGCCTTCAAACCTGTCATTCCAGTAGGTCAGTTGTATCTGGGATGTGCAAGAAATTTTATACTAAAATATATATATTTTTTCAAGAATCACTTGGGGCTATTTCTGTTGTCAGGCAAAACAAGTCTTTCAGGATGGTAGCAGAGCTGAAGAGGTTTGTGGTTAAACCAAAGGAAACATTGAGGCCATCGGGCCAATGGAGAATGGAGTGCAGAGGTTTCTCTGGGTTGCAATTCCCTTGTAAAGGCTGCCCTTGGGCTATACTGTGAGCTGCTGAGGAGGCTTCTGGTTTTTTGGTTTAGATGGGATTACAAGGGGCCTTATCTGGCAATAGGGAGACTCAGATCAGGTCTGATAGAATTAGGCAAAGAGATGAACCGTTTTTGACTTTGATCATGCCTACAAGACCCTAAGGCAGGGGCAGGCAACCTTGGCTCTTTTATGTCTCGTGGACTTCAACTCCCAGAATTCCTGAGCCAGCCATGCTGAGGGGAAAGGGAGAGGTTTCTAAGCTGAGCCATGCTGGCTCAGGAATTCTGGGAGTTGAAGTCCACGAGTCATAAAAGAGCCAACGTTGCCTACCCCTGCCCTAAGGTAAGGGTTCTCTCTCTATTTTGATTGTTAGATTGATTTTTTCTGCTAAAGTGGTTGGCTCAAAGCTCTCCAGGGAGCTTCTGTGGCTGAGCGGGAACTAGAACGTAGTTCTCCCTTGGGCCAGGCCTACACTTTCATCTCTATGCCATTTAGCTCTGAGATGGCCTTGCTACTTTGCAGGGCTCCAGACACCAACAGGTTGCCCCCACCATCCAAATATATAGCTCTCCTTTGCCAAGGGAACTTTCCAGTCCTACCGTGTGATAGCCAGATGAATGTGAATCTTTTGCACACCAAACAAGTGCTCTTCTTTAAGGGTAGAAATAAACAAGAATTCAGATCCCATTTTTCTCACACACAACTGTATATCACTGGGTTCCCGATGTCTTAAAATCACAGCAAGCACAAATAATTGCGGATTTGTGAGATGCAAAAAGGAATCCCCACTGTCTCCTCACTTCTTTATTTTGGGACTTGAAACACTGAATAGAGATGCAAGACAAGATTAGAGGATTGTGGGAGTAAGGCTTTAGAAAGAAACTTACAAGTTAAGGACTTTAGTAGATAACTTGTGTTGATTCTGGAAAATTCTTTAAAGGGAGTTGAAATATTAATGGGCAAATTAAAAGAATTTATTTATTTATTTATTTATTTATTTATTTTAATTCCATTTATATCCCGCCCTTCTCCGAAGACTCAGGGCGGCTTACAAGCTTAGCAGTAGCCTTCATTCTATGTATATGCCTGCTTATTAGGGCTTTCACACACACCCCAAGCGGCATTATTACAAAGTCAGCTTAATTGCCCCCAACAATCTGGGTCCTCATTTTACCTACCTCGGAAGGATGGAAGGCTGAGTCAACCTTGAGCCTGGTGGGATGCGAACCTGCACTAATTGCAGGCAGCTGGTGTTACTTAAGGAGGCATTAGCCCACTGCTCCACCAAAACTGCATTAGCAGTTTTCAAGATTAATAAACTGAAGATGAAGATGAAGATGAATACAGATATTCAAAAAGAATTGATAATTAAAATGGGCTTTAAGATTGAGAAGAAAGTAAAATATCTTGGTTTCACTAGGACAAATATGAACTGTATGTTATTTTAAATAGCTATCTTAGGACAGAGAATGAAATTTAAAAAGACATGTTAAAATAGGAGAAACTACAACTGTCATTTCTGGGGAGAATTTCCATGATAAAAATGCCTAGAATGATGCTTTTGTTTCAGACAATACCTGTTTTAATACCTGATGCATCATTTAAACAGTGACAGAATGATATATCTAAATTTGTGTGGCAGGGGAAAAAACATGAGTTAAATTTCAGGCATTACAGGATGCAAAGGAAGGAGGAAGATTGGGTTTACCTGACTTGAAATTGTGTTTCACAGTTTTCTGTTTGATTTGGATGAAAGAATGATGACTTGGCCATGGCAAGTTGGCTGTGGTGAGTTGTCCTAGACCCGCTATATGACAATCTCAGCGGACTAAACAGAGGACGTAATTGATGTCCCTGAGATATACTCTGGCCAGTAAGATTAATGGCAAAGAATGCTGGGAGTTGTAGTTTTGCAATATCAAAAGGGCCTCATTTCTCTAATGTTTGGTGTGATGGTGGAATGAAACTCAGAATGAAACTTAATTTAGAACAGACAGAAACTGTAATAGTTGGGAAGGCCCCAGTGAGCTTTAAAATAGTCGGATCGGTCTTTTTATATTGTAGTAATGTTCATTTGCGCAAGTGCATAACATCTACTATTTGAAGGAATGAATTGAGATAATGTTCTTAAAATTTTAAAAACTTAAGAGAAATATACAAAATATTTTGTGGTCTGAATGTAGAGAAGGATAAGGAAAGACACCTCCCTAGCTGTCTAATATCTGTACTAGTTTGACAAGAAGAGAGTGGGGAAAAAATAAATATTTTCCAGGTTTGGAAGACTTTTTAAAACAGTTACACTAATTTGTTGCTTTTAAAATTCTTACTGCTCTTTTGTTCAAAAGAATACCTACAGAATATGGAAATGGGAGATTAATTCAAATTTATCCAATAAATTATTCAAAAGGAATTACTCACTTGGTACGAGTATTTTCATTAAATCAAACTCAAGCCTGTCAAACCAACGTATAGCATTAAAAAGCCTTAAACACACACACACACACACACACACGGTCCTTATTAAAAGCAGCTCTTTAGAAAAAAAGATATTTTCAACAAGCAACAATCCATTTGTCAGTTAACGTAAGAAGAAGAAAAAAATGTGACAAGGAATGATTTGTTTTAAAAAGTTAAACTCGAAAAACATGCGCCCTAATGGTGACAATATCGTCTGCAGAGATATGCTTGGTTTAGGAGGGTTTGGGTTTTTTGGCGGGGTGGTGGTGGTGGTTTAATAATGGCTTCATTCCTATTCTAGATCTGGCTGTCAGAAAGCACTAATAATGTTTTTTTTTTAATTGACTGCTTTCCAAAGACTCTTCTCCATGGTGCCTACCAAGAGGGTTTGAGCAGAAGACAAGCTGGCAAGGAGAACCAAAAATGGCTTCCTCCAAGGAGGACCAAGGATGTCTCCTCCAAGGAGGACCAAGAATGGTCTCCTCAGCTACAATTTACTTATTTATTTGATTGATTGATTGATTGATTTGCTACCCATCTTGCCTCAAGACACTCGACATTACGGCAGCTCATCCTAGTCAAGTGTAAGAGAATTCTTAGGGTTAGGGTTGGGTGCCTGTGATAATCAAGGACAGAATTCCTGTTCAGTATTGTGGTGATGCCTGGCTTCAGATTTCTGAAGCAATTTACTTCCTTTATATATATTTTTTTATTTTAATCCCATTTATATCCCGCCCTTCTCCGAAGACTCAGGGCGGCTTACAATTTAAGCACAAACCAATGTGCTTAGCAATAGCCTTCATTCTATGTATATGCCTGCTTATTAGGGCTTTCACACACACCCCAAGCGGCATTATTACAAAGTTAGCTTATTGCCCCCAACAATCTGGGTCCTCATTTTACCTACCTCGGAAGGATGGAAGGCTGAGTCAACCTTATAAAAGAGGCTTCTGGGTTATTAGTGTCATACTTGGTCCCTGATAGAAAAACGTTCCACAAAATTTTTGTCCTCAGATTCAGAAAAATACGGTGTGCTCCCCAATTTCATACTAGCTCTCTGAGAAATTACTTCACTCTGCCTAATTCAAAGTCCAGTTGAAATCACTCAAAGCATCTTCTAATTCCTCACTCTGAGAATGACACTTTCATTTTTAATGGTGTTTGATGGAGGTTTATCCCACATTCCTTTGATGGCATTTTAGAGCTTAATTTAGATGCTCTAAAGATTAGAAGGTGCTGGCAGACAAAACTCTCTTAGACAACTAACTATTCATCATCATATCACAGCATCCTTTGCTGCCCCAGTTGCCAGAGGGGATGGGGTGGGGCCGTGGGGGAACCTCTTTGGGAAAAGATGTCCCTGATGGCTTCCTTTGCAATTAAATATGGGAAATGTGGAAGGATTTAATCTGAATGTTCATCTCTCTTTTAGCATAGGGCTCCTGGGCACAGCTAGAGTTTTAAGTATAGTGGCCAATAATTAGAAAGCATTTAACATAGCTTCACTTCTGTATTAATAGCTAGGCTTCAAGAAGAAGTTATCAGAATAGGTACAGTTGTGGTTTGATGCTTAGCAAGTACATTTAGCAAATATAACATAGAGAATTTTGCCTTTTTATAATCAGTTTATAACCAGTCACATTATATTCCTGGAGTTCCTTGTTGCTTAATTATAAATGCACGCTATTTTCTCAATTTCAAAGTCTTACCCATGGAGTGCTACTGAACACACATCTTGTGTGCTTGACCTGGTTTTGCAAACTCATCGTAAAGGGTGGGAGTCTGAAATCCTTGGTGTCCTGCTTGAGTAGAAAATAAACCTCACATTGTCTCTGTGGAGCAAGCGAGAAGGGAAAGAGACTTTTAACTCATAGACAGGATAAAAATAAATTCAGAAGTTCCCAACAGAGGCCAGGGAATTTGCTGGTTGCTTAGCTCAGCTGCCTTCTTGTTGAGCCAAGAGCCTGAACTCAACAGACCACCCAAGAGAATTTCATGGTATGTTTCTCCACCTTTTTGAGGGGGAAAAAAGGAAATGAAAAATACCTTCCATCATCATAAATGAGAATCATAAAAAATATGAAGAAATGCTCAACAGAGCACTATCTTTCTAGTATGTCTGTTCTAAGGGATACATTTGAGTAGAAGCCAGAGCTCTCCAATGGATCTTCTTTCAGAAAGTGCCTCGACCTGAGCCTTACCCTTTTCATATGCTCCAGCCAGCATTAAGCCAATATCAGTCCTGCATTAGTTTAAACCAAATCTGTGCAGTCAGAATTTGACAAGAGACCGGCCCTGTGTCATTCCAATTCAAAATATAAATATGGCAGTTGGGTTTAGAACAGGCTTTCCCCTACTGTGAGGATGGGGATGCTCAGAGGTCTAGGGGAGGTGTAAAGAACCTTTTATTTACATTGTTACAAGAAATCCGCCTTCCCCAAATTTTCATTGTATGGTTTTCATTGTTTATTTCTGTTCACATTGGTGTTTGGATTTTTAGGAGAATCAACCTAGAACTAAGGAGAAATTTCCTGACAGTGAGAACAATTAGCCAGTGGATTGGCTTGCCTTCAGGAGCTGTGGGTGCTCCATCACTGGAGGCTTTTAAGAAGAGACTGGATAGCCACTTGTCTGAATGATATAGGGAGGGTCTCCTGCTAGAGCAGGGGTTTGGACTACTGTAGAAGACCTCCAAAGTCCTTTCCAGCTCTGTTATCTTGTTATTCTGTATGTACATTAGGATTATACCGAAGGAGGATGTGATGGCAAATAATTTAGCCCTCCCTGCTTTAGAAGCAAGAAAAAAGAACATTAGACTACTTTAAAATCCAAGGGTAGCTTTCTTCTTCCTACCCCAGAGGCAGCAAGAACTGGTATTCTTCATGCATGGAGTTTTTGACCTATTTTCCCCTTAACAGTAAGTGCTTAACAGTTATTGCTGCATAGAGGCAGAAATACTCAAATAATATACTGGCTGTTCACTTTGCTGGAGGGTTCCTTCCTCATATCCACTCAATCACCTGCTTTGTTTATCGCTGTTGCTCTGTTGCAAGCACTCCTCTGCTGGTCCCTCCCTTCTCTTCCAAATTACTTGCACACCACATTTTTATGCATATGGAGTATCCATGCAAACCGCAGCCTGTGAAGACACATGCTTTCCACTACATTGTGAATAAATTACCAAGCTCGTTCGTGCAAACTCGCAGGAACATTAAAACTAAGGCAAAATAGGATTCCTTACAGAAGTGAGCAAAATGCACAGGCCATAATGCTAAATATATAAATTAGCAGAAAATGTTGTTTAATAATTTATTGATTCTGCAGCTGCACATATGTTAAAAGGAAAACCGTCTGTTAAAATGTTAATACTGCACACTCCACAGATGTCATTATACAAAGTCAAACATTTATACCGCTCAACTAGACTGTCTGACATTTAGAACTGGGTTGATGTAAGAAAAGAGCTGGCACCCCATATGTTTTGTTGATGATCATTTTCATTTTTCATAAGCCAGACCAAACTGTGTTACTGTACAATATAGAAAGAGGATTCAACCTGTTTTTTTTAATGGAAGAATGATCTTCTCTTTAAAAAAAACACCCTCTTGAATTCTGTGCAGTCTCAATTTACGTAATAGTTCCATGGGATTTTAAGAAAAGGATAGGTCTATGCATCTCTTTTTGTTTAGGTGCAATGAGAATATAGCAGTGATCTAGCCTCCCATTGTTTTCATAGTAATTATGTTTTTATATGCCCAAGAAACACACATGCACACACACAATGAGGTAAGCCTTTTCTAGCTTTTATTATGGAAGTCAGTATTGAACCTCACTGAGACGATTATGCTGACAGAATACTACTGTTCACTGCAATGGACTATCCAAGATCTCAGTGCCATGAAGTAAATGGCCTTAAAGCTTGACAGGCCAATATATTTCACTGAGCAGTAATTAATAACTGCTTTGAACTAGGGGTTTTGCACTTTCCACTCACCCACTCACTTCTGAGGGCCACATGAGCATACATGCAGATAAAGTATATTGGCTCTGACACAAAATTAAACACTGGGCCAGCTCATAGACCTCAGATGATGGTCCATGTGGTTGTGTTTGCATCAGCTACATTCATGCAATCAGGCAGAGATAGGTCAGACACCAGTTACCCTTTGAGGTTCGGAATACAATTTCCATGGACCCTATAAGCAAAGACATTTGCCAAAGATTGTGGGAGAATCACACTAAATCTTAGAGCTGAGATGCACAACTTGAGATCTCAGGGGTACTTGTGACTTTTGAAAACTTTGAATGGAACCCCCTGAGTCCTTCAGATATAAGGTAGAGCATTAGCCGTAATTATCAAAAGCAATGCATGTTGCAAAAAGGCTTTGGTTTTAATAAAAGTTCAGTTCAAACTGTGCAGTCAGATTCTAGGAAACTGTAGCCTGGTTCAAGCCTACCCTGAAACCAGTCAAAACTATTGTAATTGGAGACTTCCGGTGGCTGCGCGGCGCCGGAGACAGCCTTCCCGGGCTGCCCGCGGCTCAGCTGAGTGATTTTCGCCCGAAACAGCGCCGATCAGCTGTTCGGGCGAATTTGAAGCCCCCTCCTCGGGAGAAGAGGAGGGGGTGAGGCCCCAGGTAGGGGTCGAGTTCTCCGGGGCCGCCTGAGCTTGCAGCTTGGGCGGCTGAAGGATCGAACTCCCCTGTAGCCTGGGTCGCTCCCAGCTGGCCAGCGCCTCTGCTCCTGATTTCATGGAGCAGAGCCAGGCGTCTGCGACCACCCCTGCCTGAAGGAAGGACTATGGAATAAAAAGAGCAGGCAGAGCGGTACAAGAGGAAAAGGTGAAGAGGATTATTTTATTTTACTCTCGAGCTTGATGGACTTTTTAAACTTAAAGTGAAAGTGCGTCACAATTGAAAGTAAAAGATGGCGGCTAAACCTCCCCCTAAAACTCTTCGGAGTGCTGGAACTTCTCCGGTGCAACAATCATCATTGCAGGCATTGCATCCTCCGGATGTATTGACATCGAAGGATTTACAAGATGCTCTTGAAAAACATACCCAGGTAATTTTGGAATCAATGGGTGATAAATTTGCACAGATGGAGGAGAAATTGGAGAAGTTGGAGGAGAGAATGGAGGAGAGGATGGAACAGAAGTTCAGTGTGATGAAGGCAGACATTTTGGCTTCAGTGTATAAAGTGGCTGAATGTGTGGAAGATTTGGATGAAAAAGTGGAAGATTTGACTCAAAAGAATGCCATATTAGAAGCAAAAGTATTGGAGAATGAAGATTTAAGAGACAAAATGGATAGAGAATTGAGTCTTGCTCAATATTTCCAGATGCAGTTTGCTATTAGAATCAGAGGTTTAAAGGAGAATATTAAGGAAGATCTAAAGCAGCTGGTTTCTGAGGCTCTCGAAGTGGTATTGAAACAGCCAGCATCTGAAATAAAAGGAGGCATGGATAAAGTGTTTCGTGTGAATTCATGGATTGCTAGACAGAGAAAGTTGCCTAGAGATGTGGTGGTTTATTTTGCAAAAAGGGAAATTAGAGATGAAGTTATACAAGCTGCCTATGATACTAAAGTCGTGATTGCTGATCAAGAAGTTTTGGTTTTAAAAGAAATTCCTCCAAAGATTTTAAGGAGAAGGAAGGATTTTACATTTCTTGTGCAAGAGTTCAAGCAACGAGATATAAGGTTCAGATGGGAGATCCCAGCTGGGTTGATGGTGATGCATGAAGGTAAAAGGTACCGTCTGGTTACTGTGATGCAAGCGCGTGATTTTTACAATAATGTTTTAAAAGCAACCCCATTAACACTTTTGGAAGCTGCAAAGGGATCTGGAGAAGGAGAACATCAAGAGGCTGAAGATGGACAGACAGAGGAGAATGGTGCTGGAGGAGATCAAGTTATAACATCTTTGGATGATCCCAGAGAACAGAGGGTGACGCGTGCTGCTTTAAAACGATCAAAAAAGATAAAAGAACAAGATCAGCAGAAGTCTATGGAACTTTCACAACGTACTTACAGCCAAGTAGTGGGAGGTGGGAAAAGATTTGGGTGAGGAATGTAAAATTTACACAAGCTTGAAATCTAGGAGAGAATTTTTACAAAATATTTTATAGATGGTATTTAGATCTTAAAACGCTAAGTATGTTTTTGAATTATTAGCCTAAATGTTGGAGGTGCGGTGATGAAGACGCAATATATTTTCATATATGGTGGATTTGTAAAAAGGTTAAGGCTTTTCGGATAAAAGTCTGGTGGAACATACAGAAGATTTTTAAACGGAGGGATGTTTGTTGGGAATAATTACAGATGTTACAGTTGTGGACACTAAGTTGATGTTTAATTTCGGCAGCAAGACTTTTGATAGGTTAGTACTGGAAGAAAGAGGAACTGCCGACTATAGAAGAGTGGACTTCAAAGGTTTCCGATCTGGTTGAAATGGCGAAGATTTCGGCCTATTTGAAAGATTACTTGCAAGAACGCTATATTATGGAAGGGAGAAAATGGCTTGAGTTTATCCAGAATAAGTATAGGGTTAAGAAGTTTTATATTTGAATAAGTCTTCTTTTTTTTTCTTTTTCTATCTTAGTTTTTTTTATATATATTTAATATTACTAAGGTTTGTTTTATCCTATATAAGCTAGAGAGTGATAGATTTTAGAGTTTATGGTTGCTAGTATATGGTTGTTTATGATTGTTTTTTTTATATATACCTTGTATTTAGCTCTGGGAAGTCAGGGGGGGGAGGGGGGGAGGGGGGAGAGGAAGGGGGGGGAGGGGGAAGGGAGGGGGAGGGGGGATTTTTAAGGGAAAAATTGTATGTTAAAACTTTTCAATAAAAAAAACACTATTGTAATTGGAAAAATATAAGCCAAACTAAATTACTCTTTCACAAGCACAGGGACCTTAGGCAAATATGGACAAATTTATTAGGTCATAACTAGACTTACCCCGGAGCCAAAAAGACTACAGTGTTTTAATTATGTGTGTGTGTGTGTGTGTGTGTAAACACTAAAGAAACAATACAAGAAAAAAAGGGCCATATTATGGCCCCAAAGTTCTTCATTCAGGACAAAGGAAATTTGTAATCAGTTAAAATTGTGAAGACCTTATTAGGCTTAATTACCAAAGGTGAGTTTCTGTACCCTAATCTGTTCAGACTGGGGGGGGCTTCTTCTGTTTTTCCCCCAAATAAAACACTATTTTCCTATTGGAACATCTTGTACCGGCTTTGGACAACCTCAGCAGTGGCTCTCTCTGAGATGAAGGCTTTGTTGTGAGGACATGACTTTGTAAGTGCAAGTGTATGAGCCGGGATAAGTAGCCTGTGTGGATAAGTGGGAAATCCAGATTTAAGTCCTTCCTCAGCCATGGAAGTTCCTTGTAAGATTTTAAGCCAGTCATTGTCTTTGAATCCAACCTACAGGGTTGTGGCACTGGGGGTAAAATGAGAAATCTCCATGAGGTGGCGGTGAGGGTGGAAAGGAGGAGGAGGAGGAGGAGGAGGAAGAGGAGGAGGAGGAGGAGGAGGACAATCAAGGCACCTGAACTTTTAATATCCAGACCTATACAAAAAACACACACAGCATCTTTATACCAAGTCAAAATATATGTGTGCCTATTTTTATTTGGAAAGACAACCCACACATTCATTGTTAAAAATAAATCCAAAGGCAGTCAGGGATGGACTGTTTATTTCCTATCTCACTGAGTAAACAACAGATTCTGAGTTTCTAGTATATTGTTTACATAATAGATTGTTTACATTCACAAAAGCGCCAAGTGACAGTACTTTACACTCCTGAAATTGCTGTGAAATCAACAGGGGCATGCTACATGTTGTATAAATCCTTGGAAAGCTAGCATCTTGTACAATTCCTTTTCCGCAAAATAACTGTCAGTGCTCCCAAGTTGGAAAGCAGATTTCTAGGAAGGACTGTTTTTTTTAACTCCTGTCCTGCAGAAGGAAGACCCCACCTTTTAGATCCAACTCCACTTGATATTGCAAGCTAGACAAGAAAATCTTTGCATTTCTTCTGATGTCAAAGCTCACAAGCCAGACAAGAAAATCTTTGCATTTCTTCTGATGTCAAAGCTCACAAGTTCCATGCTTCCTGTGAAGCCCAATAGATCAGGTTACGGATATGCTGCCAGACTCCAAAACGATGGCCTGTGTGTTGCTGACTGTTCCTGTAGTCCCAGGATACCTGAAATAAAAGGTAACAAGTAGAAAAAAGCATGGAAATGGGTGACGTTGGAAAACATTTACGCTGGATTTTTTTTATGTCAAGCAAAGGAACGAATTTATTTATTTATTAAATTGTTACATGGCCCAACTTTCAGAGATTTTATCAGGCCTTTATTTAACATACTGTACCTCAGTTTCATCTAATGTCAGAGCAAGCAAAACTATTAAAATGAGTGCAATTTGTAGGAGAACAATATAAATGAAAGTTGGAGCAATAATAAAAAGCATAGTAAAAATACTTCCTGAAGCATCGTGATTAATATAGCATTATGCTTTCCAGCTCCAATTATCCTGAGAACCTTTGGTCTTCAGTTCAAGTGGCAAATTATTCCAGTCAAATGCACATTGCTGAGCACAGAATCTTTACTATCAGATCTATAAACAAGAGCAGGTTCATATCAGGCATCCATAACTAATATGGTCAAAGAATAAGAACACCAATTTTCCTTAGCCATTAGATCTTTTTGAGACCTAATGAAGAGGAAACATTAGCACATGATTGCCTATACTCTTTGACAAGGATTCTTATGTTTTTTGCACTGCAAACCAACTTCACTTGCTTTAGTGTTAGTCTTATATGCAGTGGCATGCTGGCCTAGAGGTAAAGACACTCACCTCCCACTCAGAAAGTTGAGAGTTCAATCCTAGACAGTGTCAGATGTTTCTCTGTCAGAGTGCAAACAGAAAATATCTGCTGTGAACTCCACATAGGCATCAGGAAAGGCATCCGGTCAGTAAATGCTCAGCTCCACTCAGTCACCCTGACTCCACCCTGAAGCAAAGGGATTAAAAGGTCATAAAAAGGAGGAAAAAAAGCATTAGTCTTATATGCATGATTAAATCTTCAACCTGTGAGACAACTAGGTTGAGGTATAATAAAATGTGAAATCTAAAAGTTGCTGATATTTGTATATTATTTTTAGCGAATTGTGGAAAATGAAAGAAGCAGAAAGGATTTCTAATGAGCAGTAATGACAAATTGATGTCCCTGGTAGAGAGGGGCACATTGCAGCCAAAAGTAACGCTCAAATTCAGGGTGCTAAAGTCTCTCTGGAGAAAGGAGAAATCTAAAGATTACCCTTATGTACTCAGGACAGCTGTCTTCTTTTGTGAACAGATGGAGGAACTGTGTTTCTGCAGCTGGCTTGCAATCAGTTGGGGAGTTGCAGGATTTCATTGACTTATAGTCACTAATGTTGTTATATAGGATCTAGTTGCTGATGGCTTCTATATGGACACAGTTTAACTGAGGCTCACCACTTTATCACTTTGGTTTTACTTTTGTTGCCATTGTTTTTTAAAGATTGGGAACCTTTAGATCAGGAGATCTTATTGAACTCCCTGGAGTGAGTCTCCTTCAATCCTTTAAAAGGGAAATTTTAACTACAGGTTTAAAGATTTGCAATGGGGGGAGGGGAATATGCAACAGAATGAATGTTGATTAATGTTGCTTTAGAAAGATTTAAGTGTATGAATGGGCTCAGATGGACTGGATTTAAGACTGAGGTTAACTAAGGTTAACTGAAATTATTCTTTAAGTGGCAGTGTTTATGTTTATATGTAGAAATAACCAATAAGACAACTTTGCAGATTGGACATTAAATGGCCCCTGATGGCTATTTTAAGAAAAATTTTCAAGCAATGGGCTCAGGAAGTTTGAAAGTTATTTATCACTTCAGTGTTACTGTACTGAAGAAAAACAAACCTCACTGAATAAAATTGAAATTGACTTGCAGGTGGATTCAAAAGTGATAGCTGATAAGAAAGATGAAAATCATGGATTTACAAATGAAAGCAGATAAAAAGGGCATAAAGATATTACATCAGAAAAGTGTTGTGGATAATTATTTTACCTTGGATTTACAAAAGAGATTTACTGAAGTTATCAAACTGGAATTGTATGGCTTGCTATTTAAGGAATGTTTTATGGCTCCCTGACTAGGGCTGGATGACAATATTTTTGAAGAGAGGAAATAAGGGGATATGTGTGTGTGTGTGTGTGTGTGTGTGTAGATAGATAGATAGATAGATAGATAGATAGATAGATAGATGATATGGATATGTGTGTGTGTGTATACGCTTATGCGTGAGGAACGATCTGAGAAGACGAGATTGGCGGGAATGAACAACAGAAGGCAGGAACGACAAGTGGTTACACCAGAGGGGGAAGGGGGGGTGGCAATGGAAGGGCATACACAATGCCAGATCAAGACACGCAGCCCATAATGATTGTGGGAGGAGGACGCTTGAAAGATGGATCAGCAATAACATTGTATGGCCAGACGCAAGAAAGATGGGTGGGGAAGATAGATATGTCAGGAGAGGGGGCACAGCAAGGAAAGGCAGGATTGAGAGGGATAGGAAAGGCAAAGAAAGGAGAAATAGGAGGGAAGAAAGTAGCAAGACGGGAATACACACAAAGAGATGCAGGACAATTAAAGCCATTAGGGTTAGCTAGGACGGGTGTCCCCGTTACACTATCAATGGGTAAAGCACTGAGTCAGCGGGGTTTATAAACGAACTCCCCACCCCAAACTCTCACTCGATGATGCTGGCAGTGGACCAGCAAAAGCTAAGGTTATTTTAGGTTGTAAATAGTTGTTTTTATTGTTTTTATTATTTTAACAATCAACAGCTGTTTTGTTTTCATCCCGGTATTCGAGGATTTTATACTGCTATACAGATATGCCTGGGATTCATACGTTTGTTTGTGTGTGTGTTTGTGTGTGTGTGTGTGTGTGTGTGTGTATTTATGTGTCTGTGTGTGTGTGTGTGTGTGTGTGTGTGTGTGTGTGTGTAAGGATTCAAATTGGCTTTAATAGATATACTGTAGATTGTAATAGTTATGCTATTTCTGATAAATAGCATGTATTTTTGTTGATTAATATTGAGAAATGAGGTTTTAGAGATTGGTTGATGGGGTGAAACAGGGAATAAAGAATCGCTTGATTTGAGTATAAGAGATAATCATATTTGTCTGAAATAGTATGGGTTTGGATTGGAGGACCTCCAGCATCTTCTCCAACTCTATTATTCTGTTCTGTTTTTCTGTTATTTTTTGTATGATCATATGTATCCATCCCATCAAACCCCCCAAAAGTCCAGAATGGTATAGGATCTCCTGCCACAGGCATGGAGTTGGACTAGAAGACCTGCAAGATTCCTTCCAACCTTATTATTTTATGTCCTATGTTTTATTATAAGTTATTAACGTTGGATTATATACTTGCTGAAGATAAAGAGGGGTGTTTCATTTTCTCTTTTTCTTTTGTCCTTTTTCTGCACTTTATTTTTTTTAAAATGCTACGTAGATAGGATTAGTTTATCTTTATAATCTTCAATAAAATAGTTAAAAGAAAGTAAATGAAAGAACCAGAGATAAATGGGGAGGGGAGGTGTAATGTGCAACATTTTGCATGAATTCAATTGACGGAAAATATAATACCGTTCGACATCAATGAATGTGAGGGAATGATATAGAAAAGTACAAACAAATGATTGGGACATCCCTTGAAATCAAAGAATCAGAATAGAATAGCATAGAATAGCATAGAATAGCATAGAATAGAATAGAATAGAATAGAATAGAATAGAATAGAATAGAATAGAATAGAATAGAATAGAATAGAATAGAATAGAATAGCATAGCATAGCATAGCATAGCATAGCATAGCATAGCATAGCATAGCATAGCATAGCATAGAATAGAATAGAATAGAATAGAATAGAAGTACAGTAGAGTACAGTAGAGTAGAGTAGAATAGAGCTGGAAGGGACCTTGGAGGTCTTCTAGTCCAGCCCCCTGCTCAAGCAGGAAAACCTATACCATCTCAGATAGGTCCAGTCTCTTCTTAAAAATCTCCAGTGATGGAGCACCCATGATTTCTGGGGGTAAGTTGTTCCACTGGTGGGTTGTTCTAACTGTCAGGAAGTTTCTCCTTAATTCCAGGTTGCTTCTCTCCTTGATCAATGGTAACTTGTGAGTATCATTATTGCTTACACAATCTCTTTTTCAAATATGTGATTCAAAGATAACACTATTTATACTTGCACATGGCAAAGAAATCAATGCATCAATAGAACAGAAGCACTGAAGATGTTACCTAGCTGGGTAATGAAATGTCTGCAGAAAGCAACCAAGCTCAGAAAGTACCAAGGACTCCACAAATCAATTATCTCTAAAGAACGATTGATGTGATTGCCTACAATGAAACAGAATTGTGAAGGAAACCAGGCAGATGATAAGAGGTTCTGAACAGATCATTGTTTTGTTAATGCCAAGAGTGGAACTTGGGGGAAAATGGTTCTGGAAGAAAAATGAAGAAGTGAAATTCATGTTTGACTCTATAGTGCCAGAGGCAAGAAGCTGCATTCTGTGATGAATAACATGGAACTGAAACTTAACCTATCTTCCACAATGTCAGCAACTCGTGCAAACTTAAGATCTTGCATCTGTTCTCAACTGTAGCCCAGACTGAAGCCTTCATGTGCATCCACAGGGAGTAGTGAGGGATGGGGCAAAGGATGAAATGCATATTACAGTGTCATAACAGAAACCCCTCCCATTGCTTATCTGCATGTGACATCATCACTGAAGTACAAATGGGAAGAGCTTGCATCATTACATCAGAATGCCTGTTTTGTTGGTTCAGAATCCTCATGGCTGGTGTCAGAGAGTATGATGCAGATGGTCCTCAACTTACAGCCATTTTTTTAGTGACTGTTCAAAGCGTCAAGAACACTGAAAAAAGTGACTGATGACCCTTTTTCACACTTAGAACCATTGCAGCGTCCCAATGGTCACATGATCAAAATTCAGATGCTTGGCAACTGGTATGTATTTATGATAGTCGTAGTGTCCCAGGGTCATGTGATCATTTTTTGTAACCTTCTGACAAGCAAAGTCAATGGGGAAGCCAGATTCACTTAAACTATGTTACTAACTTAACAATTGCAGTGATTCACTTGTGGCAAAAAAGGTCATAAAATGGGGCAAAACTCACCTAACAACTGTCTCGCTCAGCAACATAAATTTGGGCTCAATTGTGGTCATATGTCAAGGACTACCTGTAGCCTATTGATTTTTTTCCCCATTCAGTTATATTGATAGATCTTGTGCTCAGCCATGAATTCCTCTATGCCACAAGTGTCAAACTCACCATGTCACGTGACATGTCATGACGTATTGTGACTTTTTTTGCATTGCCAGAGATGGGGTGGGCATGGCCTTTGTATGATGCAAATGGCCCACTGGCCGGCAGTTTGACACCCCTGCTCTATGCCTAAGCCATTTTCTAGGCTGGTGTTTCTCAATCTGTGCAATTTTAAGAGATGTGGTCTTCAATTCTCAGAATTCCACAGCCAGTAAGACTCACTAGGGAATTCTGGGAGTTGAAGTCCCCATCTCTTAAAGTTTCTCAGATTGAAAAACATTACTGTAGGCTGTCATGGTTCTGACAGACAGAGACAAATAAAGCATAACTCCGAGGCTTGCAAATTCCTCAAAGAACATGTTTATTAGTTACAAAGTATTAGCACATCAAAAGTGAAACCAGGTCTGAAGACACACATAACACACGGGAGCAGCCGATGACCTTGGTTCCCATGGGATAAAGGTTTATTTAGACTAGCGAAGCACCTGGCAATCCCCCCTCCCTCTATTCTATGTGTCAACTGAAAATGAATAAGGAAGATGGCTACAGCCATGCTCATTTCTAAAGTTGACAGTCGACTTCCCATCTGAAAGAAAGAGTCTCCTGCAGGAAAAAGAAAAAGCAGGTTAAGCATTCCCTCGAAGCTTGTGAGGGTATTTATCGTAAAACCTCTTTATCAATCTATCTGCATTCACAATTGCACATTTTACCCATGTAGCTACTGAAAGGGGGTAACCTTTCCACTGAACCAGGTATTGTAACTTTCCCTTGTACAACCTAGAAGCAAGAATATGTTTTATTTCAGAATGTGTCTACCCCTCTACCACCACTGGACCCAGTGGTTCTTTTGGAATAGGTCTCAAAGGGGATCCTGGCACAGGTTTCAATAGACTGTGATGAAACACAGGGTGAACTTTCCCCAACAATCATGGTAGTTTCAATTCCATTGTGACAGGGTTAATGATTTTAGTGATAGAAAAAGGACCAAGGAATTTTGGCCCCAATTTTCTACTGGGTAATTTTAACCTTAAATATTTCGCTGAAAGATAAACTAATTGTCCAATGTGAAAAGGTTTCTGAGGGGAGCGTCGTTTGTCTGCTTGCTCTTTGTAAACCTTGGTAGCTTTGGTCAATGCCTTCTTCACATTCACCCAAACCCCCTGGAAGGATGTTGCCCACTGGTCCAGAGTCTGGGAAGTAGGGGGCTCCTGTGGATACTCAGGCATGGGCACAAAATCTCGACCCATTACTATTTTAAATGGAGTGAGTCCAGTGCTACTATGCACAGTATTGTTGTAGGCTACCTTTGTGAAAGGCAGGAGGTCAGCCCAGTTAGTCTGCTGGTAATTTACATAGCATCTGAAGTACTGTTCCACCATTGCATTAGTTTTCTCTGCAGCTCCATTAGTATTTGGATGAAAAAGCAGATGAAAGCCCCTGGGAGGACCCAATCAGTTTAATGAACTCCCTCCAGAATTTAGCAGTAAACTGGACCCCTCTGTCAAAAATAATCCACTTTGGGGCACCATGGAATCAATATATGTGTTTCAAAAACCGTTTGGTTAGCTTCTGGGCAGAGGGAAGTCCTGAGCAAGCGATGAAATGCGCTTGTTTCGAAAATAGATCAATCACAGTCCATATTACAGTGTTTCCCTTGCTCTCAGGTAATTCCACTATAAAATCCATGGCTATCTCCTCCCAAGGCTGAGAGGGTTCATCGACTTGTTGCAATAATCCTGGGGGTTTTCCAGGATGCCTCTTCATGGCAGCACAAGTAGCACAACTCTTAACATAACTCTCAATGTCTTTTTTCCTTCCTGGCCACCAAAATTGCCTCTGCACCAGATACGTCTTTAAAAAAATCAAAGTGCCCTACTCGCTTAGCGTCATGACTCTGTTGCAATGCTTGGAGTCTGAGGCCACCAGGGCGGTATAACTTAGAACCCTTCCAAGCCAGTCCCCCTCTTAGGGTTAAAATAGATCATATTTTAGATTTCTCTTCCATTTCCCTTTGCCTGCTGCAGTACATTATTCAGAGCCTGATCAGGAAGGTACATATAAACTGTACTGAAACACGTGACTGATGGTAGCAAATCAGTATTTCCCTTATGATGAGAAACCTTCAGAAATCAGAAAAAAATGGTCCTAATTTCCCTGAAAAGAGATAAGAAATTATTAGGAAATTGTGCAAAAGACTTGTCCTTCTTCTTCTTCTTTTTTTTTTAAAGTTGACAGCCAACAAATTACAAAGCTATTCAGTGGAATCCTTAAATGGATGTTCTTGCCGTTGTGCTTCGCTGTTTACCAAGTCTCATTATGTTGAAATTTGCCCTTCTGTACTTTATATTTGGAAGCCTCTCATCAATGGAAACTGGTGACAGACGAGAAAGCAGAAATGACCCCACAAGCAGCCCTGAGGGTCAAATTATAGCTGTGGGAAGGAATTGTATTGTATTTCACTCAAAAGCAGGCAGGTACTAACCTTGAACAGCTTGTCTAAAAAGCGTCAAATGCATACAGATTTGAAGGAGCTGTTGAGGAAAAGTCTTAGTCTGAGTCCCTTACCTCTGGTTTTTGAAAATTCAGCTAGCTGTAAGCCTCAAAGAGAGTTTTGCTAAAAAAATAAATAAATAAAAAAGCACCAGTTATTCAGAATCCTGCCTTTCTGTGCTTGGTATAACTTGTACTTACTTTGCTGAATATTAGTTAGCAATGAATGCAGCTCGGAGTTCACAAGTTCCAATATTCTGCATGCCAACAATGTGGAAAAACCATGATGGGGGGCTTATTTTATCCCCCCCCCTTTTCAAAGAGCATGCTTTGGTAGAAATGTGTCAAACTTTTGCATGAGAACTTTCCTCTATTCATTAAAGGAGTTTGACCTTTTTCCATGCTTCCTTCTAAGTAAGCGGGGGTGGGGGGGAGGAAGAGGTGTCACTGTGTTAACTTTGGTGGGTAAATTCCTGAAAGGAGTAACATTTTTTTTTCCAGGCTGCAAAAGGTCAGGCTGCAATTAATGAATAGCAGGAAGGTGATGTGCCTTAAGGAGGTCTGAAGCACTTCTTCAGATCACTTTTGAAGGGTGCACTACCCTATTCAATAATACCTGAAATTGTTTTTATTTCAAAGAATTAAACTTCGGGGGCTACTGCTGGGCAGGCTGCTTTTCAAGACCCAGAAATATGCCAGGGCATAGGACAGGCATGATTGCTTGTCAGCAACTGAGATATGAGGCTGAGCTTCTCAGAGCCTCCAAGGTGATTCTCATCTCTTCTGTGAATTCAGTAGGTTTGATTATGCAACCAGTCCCTGAAGATATGATATGTGATATATGAGATACATGTGATGTGAAATATGACTAATATATAATATGATATATAACTGATATTTGATTGATGTGTTACTGAATTGTGATATGTGATATAACTGATATGATATAGATGATAGATGATGGAGAGGGTTAGTCTAGTGTAGTGGTTAAGGCAGCAGGACACAAAATTGGGTAAACTATGAGTTCTAATTCTGCCTTAGTCACTGGCCATTCCCTTTCTCTTAGCTCTAGCTCTAGCAAAAAGGCAAGGGCAAACCCAAAATCAATCACTGTTTGATTACATTCCAAAACCAAATACAATAAAGGAACCAAATACATTACAGTAAATAAGTTAAAAATTGAGAGAAAATGCTAGTCAGATGGGTTTCTAATAAATGTAACTATCAATAGGAATTTTGCAACCTTCTTAGAGGTTTCTGAAGGGAGGTCACCCAAGAAAAAGTTTAATAGTCACAATAGTAATTAGATTTATTAACCATTGGAAGTGTCAGACTTGTTTGCCATTGGGGGTACAATAGACATTTTAATACCACATGATTCTACCTCTGGGTCTGAACAGAAACAAGGTCAGCTTTCAAAGGGGAGCCATATATATCTACTAGTTGTTGTCCTGATAGGTAGTACCGGATGGCTCCCGACCTCCGCTCCTTCCGACGTGATCTAAAGACCTATTTGTTTAAACAAGCCGGCCTGGTCTGATGGGTTTGGGTTTGATTATTGTTTTTAATGTATTGTAATTTATTGTTGTATTGCATAGGGCATTATGTTTAATCTTTTCTTAATTTTTGTATCTTTGTATTTTAGTATTTATTGCCCTGTTCACCGCCCTGAGTCCTTCGGGAGAAGGGCGGTATACAAATTAAATTATTATTATTATTATTATTATTATTATTATTATTATTATTATTATTATTATTATTATTATTATTATTATTATTATTATTATTATTACTCCAATTCAGGTCAAAGTAAATAGTCTCCTGTGTGAAGCACGTAAGATGTTAAAGAAATATTTTGCGACGGGCCAAGGAGGAGAAACAATTGTGTAATAAAAGTGATGGGAAACTTTGGCTCTGGCATTTTGGATAGCCAGATCACAAATTCTCTAATTTATTACAGTCAGGGTATTATCAAGCCCCAAAACAGGCAATGCTGATAAGGTAAGACTGCAATGTGCCAAATCATCATTAATTTGTCAGAAGAAAATCTATCCAGCAAGGTAAGGCAAACCCACTTCCCCAGCAGATGTAACAAAAAAAGAGTTGGAAGGGACCTTGGTGGTCTTCTAGTCCAATCTCCCACACCATTTCAGACAAATAGCTGTCCAATCTCTTCCTAAAAAACCCTCCACTGGTTAATTGTTCTCACTGTCAGCCAGTGCTTATTTTCTAAAAGTAAATAAATAAATAAAGGTGCCGGAACTCTCATCTTGTTAATCTTTTATTTATATAATTTTATTTATATATTTATTTATATAATTAAAACATATATTTACTGATTATCTGGATTTTTGTCACTCAGCCTTAGCTGCACAATCACTGGGAAGTGGGATGACACAAATTCCACCCCTTACATCACAACACCAGTACAAAAGGGGGAAGCTTGTACTGTGGTAGTTTTATTGTATTATTACTGTATTCTGGAACTGAGTACTGTAGATTATTTTTGAAAACAGGCAAATCCTTGTCTGAAATAATGCTGGTTTTTTATGGATTCACACATTATGAAGAGCCATATTGTTTAACTGTAATAAATCACCATTGGCAGGATTCATACATATGGACCCACAGTCTAGGTATACTAGCAGTATGTGAATCAAGAACTACCAGAAGTACAGGCAGGATTTCAGAGGCAGAAGAACTAGAGATCAAATTGCCAACATATGCTGGATCATGGAGAAAGCTAGAGAGTTCCAGAAAAACATCTACTTCTCCTTCATTGACTATGCTAAAGCCTTTGATTGTGTGGATCATAACAAACTGTGGCAAGTTCTTAAAGAGATGGGCATACCAGACCATCTTATTTGTCTCTTGAGAAACCTATATGTGGGCCAAGAAGCAACAGTGAGAACTGGACACGGAACCACTGATTGGTTCAAAATTGGGAAAGGAGTCCAGCAAGGCTGTATACTGTCACCCTGCCTATTTAACTTATATGCAGAGCACATCATGAGAAAAGCAGGGCTAGATGAATCAAAAGTTGGAATTAAGATTGCCGGAAGAAATATCAACAACCTAAGATACTGTATGCAGATGATACCACTCTAATGGCAGAAAGTGAGGAAGAACTAAAGAGCCTCTTGTTGCAGGTGAAGAAGGAGAGTGCAAAAGTTGGGTTGAAACTTAACATTAAGAAAACCAAGATCATGGCATCCGACCTTCTCAATTCCTGGCAAATTGATGGGGAAGAAATGGAGGTAGTGACAGATTTTATTTTCCTGGGCTCCAAGATCACTGCAGATGGGGACTGTAGCCAAGAAATTAAAAGACGCTTGCTCCTTGGGAGGAAAGCCATGGCAAATCTAGACAGCACACTAAAAAGCAGAGACATCACCCTGTCAACAAAAGTGCGTATAGTCAAGGCTATGGTCTTCCCAGTTGCAATCTATGGCAGTGAAAGTTGGACCATAAAAAAGACTGAGCGCCAAAGAATTGAGGCCTTTGAACTGTGGTGCTGGAGAATACTCCTGCGAGTCCCTTGGACTGCAAGGAGATCAAACCAGTCAGTCCTAGAGGAGATCAACCCTGACTGCTCTTTAGAAGGCCAGATCCTGAAGCTAAAACTCAAATACTTTGGCCACCTGATGAGAAGGAAGGACTCACTGGAGAAGAGCCTAATGCTGGGAAAGATTGAGGGCAATAGAAGAAGAGGATGACAGAGAATGAGGTGGCTGGATGGAATCACTGAAGCAGTAGGCGTGAGCTTAAATGGACTCCAGAAGATGGTAGAGGACAGGAAGGCCTGGAGGAATGTTGTCCATAGGGTCGCGATGGGTCGGACACAACTTCGCAGCTAACAACAACAAATATACCATAAATTATGCATCTAATCTAGATTTAGCAAATATGCTAAAGTGGATCAATCATTTGCTGCTTAAAGTGATGTTTGAATCCAGTCATTGCAAAGCAACATTTGAAACACACTGTATATCCTAAATAAGTCAGTTTGGGGCATACTCAGAAAACTATGGCCTAATAATATGATGTGTGAACTTATTTAGAATATCCTCCCCTTCTGCTTGCAAGGAAACCCATTTTTGTCTTGCTTTTGATGGCTGACGAAACTACTAATGTGGCTGGGCCAGGCGTCACTGGCGGAGTCCCCTGGAGCTGGAGCGGCTGGTGCTGTGGGAGCCGCGGGACCTGCTCTACAGGGGGCTGCATGGGACAAGAGGCGTCACTGCTGGGGTGGCTGAGGGCAGGGGCAACGGTGGGCTGCCCCCCAAGGCCAGAGTCATCACCAGAGCAGGTAGTGTGGCAGTTGTGGGGCCCGCTCTACACGGCAGGGCAGGCAGCACTGCTGGGGAAGCTGCGGGTGGGGGGTGGCAGTGGTGCACTGCCCCTCCCGAGGCCAGAGTCAGTGCCAGAGCAGGTAGTGTGGCAGCCGCGGGGCCCGCTCTACACGGTAAGGCAGGTGGTGCTGCTGGGGCAGCTGTGGGCGGGGGTGCAGGGGGTGGCGGCAGTGTGCTGCCCCCCGAGGCCAGAGTCAGCATTGGAGCTGGTACACAGGGTGGGAAGAGGAGGTGGTGCCAGGCATCCAGCACCGGGTAGACCACCATCTCGCCTGGCCCATGGAAACTCAGCCGCCTGCCGCCGTTCTCAGCATTCTATGAGAATCTTTTCAAAGATCCTGGAGCACTGGGGAACTACCAGAGGACTGGAAGAGAGCTGATGTAGTTCTCATATTCAAAAAAGGGAAAGAAATAGATCCTGGAAACTACAGACCTATCAGCCTGACCGCAATACCTGGGAAGATTCTGGAAAAGATAATCAAACAACAAATCAGCGAACACCTTGATGCAAACAAAGGTATCACTAAAAGCCAACATGGGTTTGTCAAAAACAGATCATGCCAGACAAATCTTATTGCATTCTTTGACCAAGTGACAAAACTAGTGGACCAGAGGAATACTGTAGATATAATTTACTTGGACTTCAGTAAGGCATTTGATAAAGTAGATCACAACCTACTACTTGATAAGATAGAAAAATGTGGGTTAGATAGCATCACCACCAGATGGATTTGTAGCTGGCTGACAGGCCGTACTCAGAATGTGGTCCTCAATGGAACTGCATCTACATGGAAGGAAGTGTGTGGTAGGGTGCCCCAGGGCTCTGTTCTGGGCCCAGTGCTCTTCAACAACTTCATCAACGATTTGGATGAGGGGATAGATGGGGAACTCATCAAATTTGCAGACAACACCAAGCTGGCAGGAATAGCCAATACTCCAGAAGACAGGCTTAAAATACAGGAGGATCTGGACAGACTCAAACACTGGGCACTATCTAACAAAATGAAATTCAATTGTGAAAAAAGTAAGGTTCTACATTTAGGCAGGAAAAATCAAATGCACAGGTATAGTATAGGTGGTACTTTGCTCAATAGTAGTAACTGTGAGAGAGATCTCGGAGTCCTAGTGGACAATCACTTAAATATGAGCCAGCAGTGTGCTGCAGCTGCCAAAAAAGCCAACACAGTGCTAGGCTGCATTAACAGAGGGATAGAATCAAGATCACATGAAGTACTAATACCACTTTACAATGACTTGGTAAGGCCATACCTGGAACACTGCATCCAGGTTTGGTCACCACGATGTAAAAAATATGTCGAGACTCTAGAAAGAGTACAGAGAAGAGCAACAAAGATGATTGGGGGACTGGAGGCTAAAACGTATAGGGAACGGTTGCTGGAATTGGGTATGTGTAGTTTAATGAAGAGAAGGGTGAGGGGGTGACATGATAGCAGTGTTGCAATATCTCAGGGGCTGCCACAAAGAAGAGGGAGTCAAGCTATTCTCCAAAGCACCTGAAAGCAGGACAAGAAGCAATGGATGGAAACTAGTTCAGGAGAGAAGCAACCTAGAACTAAGGAGAAACTTCCTGACAGTTAGAACAATTAACCAGTGGAACAACCTGCCTCCAGAAGCGGTGAATGCTCCAACACTGGAAGTTTTTAAGAAGAGACTGGCCAGCCATTTGTCTGAAATGGTATAGGGTTTCCTGCCTGAGCAGGGGGTTGGACTAGATTACCTCCAAGGTCCCTTCCAACTTCTTGTTCTTGTTCTTGTTCTTCTTGTTCTTCTTCTTCTTCTTCTTCTTCTTCTTCTTATTATTATTATTATTATTATTATTATTATTATTATTATTATTATTATTATTATTATTATTATTATTATTATTTAGAAAGCCTTGCTGTCAGGACATTTTTCCTTATTTCTAGGTTGTTTCTCTCCTTGATTAATTTCCATCCATTGCTTCTTTTCCTCTCTTCAGGTGCTTTGGAGAATAGGTTGACCCCCTCTTCTTTGTGACAACCCCTGAGATATTGGAATGCTGCTATAATGTCACCCCTCATCCTTCTTTTCATTAAACTAGACATACCCAATTCCAGCAACTGTTCTTTATATGTTTTAGCCTCCAGTTCCCTAATTATCTTTGTGACTCTTCTCTGCATTCTTTCCGGAGTGTCAACATCTCTGAGAGGACAAAACCTTAATCGGGTCCCAAGGAAAATGCAGCTTAATTCTAGTTATGTTAGAGCTTTGGAAGATGACTTAGAAACTTGTAGCAAGATTTTAAAGACTTTCATTTGGATTGTTTCTAAGCTCTTTAAAAATACATAACTGAGTACCATATAGCATCAAATCCAGAACTTTGGCTTTAAATAGTTTAATAGCTGCTCGAGCATCATTGCTACCAAACTGGCATGCAAATTTAGTAATTGCAAAGGATGCAGTGGGGGATTTTAATAGAAAGTCCCTTGTTTGAGTAGAACAACTGAAATTAGAGATCTAGATATTTGAAGGATTTACGTTCATTTAAATGAGTTTACTGTTAGACATTCATCTAACTGAGGCTTTGAAGTGTTTCCTAGAGAATATCACTACTTTTGTTTTGGAATAATTTATTTTGAGTTATTTCTAGAGGAGTAAAGTGATGAGCTTTAACGCATGTTTGGAGGCTTACTTGGGTTAAAAACAATATGGCTGCCTCATCAGCATAAAGAAGATCAGAGATGGGGGGTGGGCAAAGGAAGGAGGATGGAATTCAGGCTTAGCAAACATCTCAACAATGCCATTAATGTAAAAAAGCTGAATATTAGCAGGGCAAGGATATAGTCTTGCTTTACACTTTGCTAGTGAAAATGGATTCAGTTATATCAACATGTATATTATTCTTTAGGTGAGTGGATGTGTCATGATGTCATAGCATTGTCGGCCTCAGAAGACACTGGTTTATCACTGTTGTGGCTAATTTCCTCCTACTTTTCCTGCAGTCACTCTGCAAAACAAGAACCAAATCATCCCCAGGAGTCAACACTGTGACTCAAAGGCACACAGAAATAAATAAAATTACATAATAACAGATTTTTTTCCCCCACCTGCAATTCAGAGTTACAATAGGCAGCTTCATCCCACTGACCACAAACCACACGACGACTTAGTGGTATGTTCAGACTGAATTGTAGTCATGTGAAAATTACAGTTAAAGCAGTTTAATTAACAAAGCAGTTTCCTTGGACACTTGGAAAAAAATATACAAACTCTTGCCTTTATGTGGACATGGGGGACCAGCTTGAACCTCCCCCTCCAGGAAACTCCTAGCTTTGCCTTTGTGTTCTCATGCCCTTTGCAGTTCCTGGTCATTCAAAAACCCTAGGACATACGGTCCAGGGCTATGAAAAAGATGCTTGTTCTTTCTTAGGAAAGGTTAAAACTCCTTTTTTATTTTATTTTATTTTATTTTATTTTATTTTTTGAACTGCTGCTCTCTGCGCTGTGGTGCACTGTGCTGTTCTGTTTTTTTAAAGTGAGTTAGGTAGTGAGGTCAGACTATTTCTGGACTCTATCTATTCTATATATGTTCCTTCCCAAGTCTGTCTGTCTTTCTTTCTTTCTTTCTTTCTTTCTTTCTTTCTTTCTTTCTTTCTTTCTTTCTTTCTTTCTTTCTTTCTTTCTTTCTTTCTTTCTTTCTTTCTTTCTTTCTTTCTTTCTTTCTTTTTCTTCTTTCCTAATTTATTTGTATCCTGCCTTTATTATTTTTGCAAATTAATCAAGATGGCAAACATATCCAACATGTTTTCCTCCTCCTGTTTTCCCCACAACAACAGCCCTGTGAGGTAGGTCGGGCTGAGAAAATGTGACTGGCCTAAATTTACCCAACTGGCTTTAATGGCTAGAGCGGAACTTGATCTCATGGTGTCCTGGTTTCTAGCCTGGTGCTTTGATCACTAGACCAAACTGGTTCTCTTTCCCTCACTAATCTTCAGTTCTAAATAGAGAGAAGTGAATACATATGTACGTACATATTTATCTTGTTACCGGTAAAAGTCATTTCTTACAATATTGGCAGGTGGCTGGGCAGTAGGAAAGTTCAAGAAGGTCAGTCTGCTCAGCAGTTGCTGAGGGCTTATCAAAATATAACAGATGAAATATATAACTAACTATAATATTCCTTTTAGTTTTGAATAGGATTGTTGATATACATGACATTACTGTAGCAAGCGGGACATTGATAAATAAGTGGTGTATCTCTTAATGTCTATTATTGGGCAACTTCAAGATCTTTGCTGTTCCATCTCTCTTTTTTAAAAAAATCTTTAGCATGTTAGGACAGGGTTTCCATTTAGGCAACTGTCTCTTTTCAGTAGGACATTTGGCCACTAAAGATATACAGATCAATAAAAATATATTTGGTTTTGCTGTCTACTGGATTTTCTTTTTCCTTTTCTTTTCTTTGATGTTTGCTGAGAAGAAAAAAAGTCTCTTTAAAAAAAACATGGGTGAGATGGATGAAGAGCCTCTTCAAGATTGAAATTTAACTTTTCAAATCTCGTATATTTTCATAGTAGCCCGAACCATTTGCCCACAAGCAACGTACAGCATCTTCTAGAAAAATTCATCCATTGTTGTGCCATGCAAACATCAATTTAATATGGCTTGGTGATGCTATGAAGATGCTATCGGTGGTTAGAAGAAGAATAAACCCAGATAGGTTTCTACAGCTGCAGTGTTGACTTAGCAGTCTTTTATTTATCTTTTATGGAGCCCTCATAGACAGCAGCAGAACATTTTCAAAGAAGCTGCTTTTCATCCAAGAATGAACCTCTTCCAGCCCTATGACCTGAAAACAGGACACAGGGAGAAGGCTGGCAGTGAAATGCCATGAGCACACATGCCATTTTAAAGGTAAATAAAGAGAAAGTTGAATGCTAATTCAGGAGGTTTTTTTAAAGCAGAAGTGTCACTCTCCCCCTTTTGTCTTCCCTCCCTCTTGTGGAGCAAATGAACTCTTCTTGGATGGCACCAAAAGTGCAGGTAGCCCTTGACTTACCACCACAGTTGATGCCAGAATTTATGTTGCTAAATGAGAAATTTGTTGAGTTTTGCCCCATTTTACAACTTTTCTTGCCACATTTGTTAAATGAATCACTGCCGTTGTTAAATTAGAAACACGGTTGTTAAGTGAATCTGGCTTCCCCATTGACTTTGTTTGTCAGAAAGTCACAAAAGATAATCACATGACTTCGGGACACCACAAGCGTCATAAATATGAACCAGTTGTCAAGCAGCCAAATGTAAATCACGTGACCATGGGCATGCTTTTTCATAACTCATTTTTTCCAGTGCCGTTGTAACTTCAAAGAGTCACTAAATAAACTGTTGTAAGTCGAGGACTACTTGTACAATCAAATTTGCTCACAATGAAATATATGGATAAATTCTTGTACTACATCTTATTCCATCCCCTCTAAAATGACAGCTTTAATTTAGTTTTCCCTTCCTCCCTCCCTTCTACCCTCCCTTCATTTTTTAAATCTTGCTTTTTCATCATAAAGGAAAACAAGTCTCAAGTGTACACGAATCTATGTCAGTTAGCAATTGATTGGCTGAAGGCTGCTTCTGGCAAGCTGAAGAAAAACATGGAGGAATGTAGGAAAGAACTGAACGCGTCGAATCGTAACAAATGCCTCAAAATAGGAATGCCTGTACATTCTTAAAATTCAGAAAATGAAGTATAACTATAAAATACTGAGCGAAACATGCACCCACAAATTCTCCATAGGTCTCCAAGATCACGTCACTATCTTTTAAATGTCTATGGAGATTCTCAGTCATCCAGGTCATAGCTGTCCCAAAGGTGCTTTTTCAAAAGGCAACCAGATTTTGTTTTTCCTTGAAGATGTTTCGCTTCTCATCCAAGAAGTTTCTTCAATTCTGACTGAATAGTGGAGGATGGAAGGATTTATATTCCTTGCAGTCATCTGGTCATTAGCACTCTTTCTGAGGGTCATTGAGGCCACTTGGAGGTTCATCTATGCCCTCGGGATCACCTGAATAGATGTGGAACCTTTTTGGAACTGTGTTGTAAACAGGAGATAGGTAGTGTTGTACCCCACCCGCTCTGTCAAGAGAGGGCTTTTCAATTTTAATACAGATGGCCTCTTTGCTCTTGTTGTGTTATGCTAGATGTGCCTTCTTCATAAATTCTGTGTCCTCCTCTTTTTCCAAACCTAAATTGTAAAATTGATCTGTCTTAATCTTTTGTTTTGAGAAGTTGGAGCTGTGCTTTCCGCATGATGTTTTCTGCCATGTGTTCTTTCACTGTTTATTCTGACTCCAACTGTTGTATAGTGATATATCCCCTTGCTAAGACCCCTGTGCCTGGCCTGTATAAGTAGATATAATCACCACTGACAGTCTTTATCAGATAGCTGAGCTCACAAAATACTTTTTCTCATCCATGAAGATCTTTATTGCATGCAGGAGGTTTACAGCAGACAACAGGATGTGGCAAATGATGAAAAGGATGATATTTCAAGGTCAAAGACAGTAATGGTCCAACCTTGAGAGCAGACCACATGTAATGGTGTCCAGGAAGTGATAATATTCAAGATTAACAAGAAGGAGGAAATACATCAAAAATGGGAGGGATTGACTGAACAGATCGTATTGTAGTTCCCAAATGACCACATGATGGCAGCACAATATGATAGTCCCTAGAGGAAAAGGGACACGGTGGCTCAGTGGGTTAGGATGCTGAGCTTGTTGATCAGAAGGTCGGAAGTTTGGCGGGTCGAATCCCAAGTGCCACATAACAGAGTGAGCACCTGTTACTCATCCCAGCTTCTGCCAACCTAGCAGTTCGAAAGCACGTAAAAATGCAAGTAGAAAAATAGGGACCACTACGGTGGGAAGGTAACAGTGTTCTGTGCACCTTTGGCGTCTAATCATGCCGGCCACATGACCACGGAGACGTCCTCGGACAAGCGCTGGCTCTTCGGCTTTGAAACTGAGATGAGCACCGGCCCCTAGAGTCGGAAACGACTAGCACGCATGTGCGGGGGAACCTTTACCTTTACCTTTTTAGAGGAAAATTAACCAACTATGCACTGCATAATACTTTTATAGCTGATGTAACAGCACACTGTTGAACCCAGGCATTGGGTATCGGGGATGAGTTTGTGTTGTCTGCATTTCAAAGTGAAGTACAAATGGTTCCTGTCCACTGTCTCTGAAGTATACATTTTAAAAGTATCAATATTGTTCTCTTCTTTTTTTCCCTACCTTTGGTTTTCAAAAGAAGGACAATAGGTAAATATTAAGCTGTGTGTCACTCTTAAGAGTTTCTGGAATTCTGGAGGGTATCTTTAGAAGCTGATTTTCCCCAAAGGACAATCTTGTTCTTACTGAGAGACTAATCAATGCCACTTTGTTCCCTAATCTATGAGGCTTCAGATAGAGGTGTGAAAGGCAGGATAAAATTGTATGACGAACAACAAATCAATCATTCTTTTAATGCAAGTTTTCAAACCGTAACTTATACTGAGCAGGTTTCTTGATTTATTTCCTTCACCACCCCCACCACCTCCACCCATTGCCAACTTTAAGCTGATTTTAATTTCTGATACATTTGGAACCCTTCCAAGAAAGAAAACAAGAAACTGTCACAACCAGAGAGATGGTTCTCTCAGAGAGATTGATCTTCTTTACCCATGATTAATAATCAAAGAACACAGTGAAATGTTTTCAAAAAAACTGTCACAAAGCTTACCCAACATGTGACATCCTACCATGTGTATATAACAGGTATTACATATATTCTGATACAGCTGCAGTAACACACAAGACATTTGTAATAATTTGTGGATTGCTGCCGTATGTGAAATGCTTGGGCAGACTTTCAACAAACACGGGGAGGATAATCTTATCTTTAAATGACAGTAATTCGTTAGGGATGTGCAGGTATTTTGGGGTAAGCGAGAAAGACGTTTCAGATGCAATTTTGTCCCTGCCTCTTTAATGCCTCCAGAAGGCAAAAGGGCTTTTTCAGGATTCATACAGTATGCAAGGTCAGAAAAACATGAAACTTCTTTAAGGTGTCATTGATAGGAAAAAGATGTGCCCATATCCAATTCAAAATATCTTTTGGGTTTCAGATCTGAATACCTACCTGTTATTTCAAGCCCCATGTAGCTGGCAGTTTGACACCCCTGCCATATGACTTCTGTGTTTAAATATAGAAACTGACCTCTATAACTGTCTGGTTTAGAACTGCAATCAAACAAGACAGGCACAGACTTCAACAGTTAGAACTGCAGAAAAAAAACCCAATTGCTACCAGCCTGCCTTCCATTGAGGACCTGTATACTGCACGAGCAAGATAAGAGGGCTGTGAAAATATCTACAGACCCCTCACATCCTAGACATAAACTATTTCAACTTCTTCCCTCAAGACAACACTATAGGGAACTGCACACCAAAATGACTAGACACAAGGACAGTTTTTTCCCCCATGCAGTCACTCTACTTAACAACTAATTCCTACAACACTGTCAAAATACTTAGTAAAGCTATATTACTATGATACTCCTCATCTTTCCTATTACCTATTCTTATGTCTATAACTTTGTTGCTTGTATTACAATTTATATTGTTTTCTGTACCCTAGTATGATTTATGTTGTTTGCTAAGCTAGTATTCTATGACTATCACTAACTGTTGCATCTTATGATTTATGACGAAGTGTTGTATTGCACAATTTATGATGAATGTATTTTCATGTTGTATGTGATCATGATTATCACTATTACTTGTATGTACACTGAGAGCTTATGCACCAGAAACAAATTCCTTGTGTGTCCGACCACACTTGGCCAATAAGGAATTCTATTCTATAAAGATTAAAATCCCCATCCTCCATAAAGTCCTACATAGCCATGGCTAAATTGTTTTTGGGACCACCTCTCCTGCATGTATCTGCTTGTTCTATCAGGCTACATAGGGTGGCACGTTCCAGGCCTCTTTCCTTAAATCTGGCCATCTGGTAGGACTTTAGAGGGCTGCTTCTTGCAGCCATCTGAACTCTTTGGAACAGTTTCCTCCCTGAGACCCAAGGGATCCCTAGCTTTTTAGTCTTCTAGAGGGTTGTGAAAACCTGACTCTTCCCCCCAGGTGGGGGGAGGGATTCAAATATGAGAACAACCAGTTCTCTGTGTGGATTCCACTTCCGGAAGTCCATCCTAGGCCTGGCCAACAAAAAATTAGCTACTGGTTCTGCCGAACTGGTGTGAACTGGCTGAATCCCACCACTGGGCTTGGGTTAGGGTTGAGCTGTGAAGATGATTGATCTCACACCTAGGGGGGCAATACTTTTGTTCTTAACTATGTTTCTAATGGGTTGTTTTAAGCTGTCCAGAGTCATCACATGAGATACGTAGCCACATAAATTCTGTAAATAAATGAACAAATTCCTTTACAAAGATTTTCAGCAAAATGAGAAAAATGAAACACTGTTCCTTCTTTCAAAAGCCCATTGTCTTTTAGTCCTGCTTCATCACCTCATACTTACATCCAAATAATTTCACTGACCTCACTAGCCACATGATGCTTTATATCCAATGAAATGCCTGGGTGTTTATAGCCAATCACATGTATATTCTAATTTGCATTTATAATATAACCCTGCCCTAATTTGCATAGGCATTGTAACCCCACCCCTTTGCTTCCAGTACTGCTAGTAAACTAATTTGTGTTTCAATGTAATGTGTCCTAGTCTCATGTGTTAATAGGCAAAATCACCTCAGCTCCAATTATCTCCAGAAATAAGTCTTCCACAACAAAACCACCTAGCAATACAAAGATTTCTAGTCAGTCATGTTGCTCAGATGTCACCTTGGAAAAAATATATATTTCACCTTATGTCAGGTATAAGTTAAAACTTATTGTCAGTCCAGGCTATTGACTCAAAACTCCAGACGTCCTGGAACAATCATTAACTTTTAGAATAATCTGTCTCCTAGATATCTAAGGATAGACAGAGGATTCTGTCCCTTTAACCAGTTATCAGCCCCAGCCATATTACTTCCGAGCTACAGATGTTGTATGCATCTATATGTGGTCTCTTATGCTGACATGGAGACAGCTAACTTTACCACCTTGTATGTCTATGGAGATTCTCAGTCATCCATTGAAGACATTTTGCTTCTCATCCAAGAAGCTTCTTCAGTTCTGACTGAATGGTGGAGAATGGAAAGATTTATATTCCTTGCAGCCATCTGGTTGTTAACACTCCTTCTGAGAGTCAATGAGGCCACATGGAGGTTTATCTAGGCCCTCAGGGACACCTGAATAGTGCAAATGGGTGTGCAACCTTCTTGGAACTACTGAAAGGACTGTGTTGTAAACAAGGGATAGGTGGTCAGAGGGGAAAGGATACACCACCACCTATCTCCTGCTTACAACCACAGTCCTTTGGGATATCACACTTTTTACCTGGCTTGTATATTTACCTGTAAATATTCAGAGGCAAAGAAGCAATTCTTTGAAAATGAATTAGCAGCAATAAAAGTGATAAACATTAATATGATCGATGAGAGTGAAACAAGAAGCCTATTTTTTACACCACTTAACACAGAGAGGATTCACCCAAGGCACCACTGAATTATAGCCACCGATACAACACACAGTGATTATTACAACACCCCATTTAGTTTGCCAGGCTGCCAGTGTGGAAAAGGACATGGAACTTTATATTTAATACAGCATCAAAATTTGTACCATGAACAAAAAGATGAGGTAGGAAATGGAGATGTCAGACACATGCAAAACATAAATACGACAAATGTGTCCTTGTTTGAATTCAAGGACTTCAAGCCACTGAATGTAAAATTAGAGATGTGGGAGATTTTTAAGCATCAAGGTAACAATATTCATTAAGCTTTAAGTGTCCCTCTGCAGTGTGTTTGTTGTAGTTATTTCAACAACCTTCGGAAGATGAATAACCCTTATGAGGCTGTTGTGTCTCCTTTTGCTTTCCAGTTTAAAATTTGCTCTGAATTTCTCCAATAATCTGTACACTGTGGTTCTCCTCAGCTGCCTCCAAATCATTTGTTTGCTTCTTTTCTTGGAAAGCTGTTCATTTGATGATCATTTTTAGTGATTTGAGACATCTTGTATTAAACACATTGAACCACAGGAAGACCTCAGGGGGATTAGGTCAAGGACCCAATTACTCATCCACAGTTTTGATATCCTGCTCGAATCATAAGGACTGGATAATTTTCAACCTGAGTCAAAAAGAAAAATAATAATGTATACCAAAATCCAAATTCATAAATAGCAATAGCACTTAGACTTATAGTGCTTCATAGTGCTTTACAGCCCTCTCTAACGTTTTACAGACTCAGCCTATTGCCTCCAACAATCTGGGTCCTCATTTTACTGACCTCGGAAGAATGGGAGGCTGAGTCAACCTTGAGCTGTTCAGGATAAAACTGCCGAAGTGTTGACAGTTAGCAATCAGCAGAATTAGCCCGCAATACTTCATTCTAACCACTGTGCCACCATGGCTCTTAAAGATAAGGATAGATAAAGATAAAAATAAAAATTAACTAGGAAGGGAAACCTAAGATAAAGACCAAGGTAGATACTTTCATAAAATTTACTATTGCTCCTTAGCAGTCAGAATTTAAGGAATGTTGCCCATATGTGTACTATCTCTTGGCAGTACATTGCCATGGAGATTAGTAGCCTATGTCAGCTTGAACTTCCATGAATTGATCACAGATCAATCAGGATTCTTGATAGCACTTTTCCCAACTAACAAATATTATTCATGAAGTGGCTTGCGATGGCAAGGATCACGCGGAGACAGCAGGCTCGGTTACATTTGTTTATTGAGGTACACCCGGCAAAAGTCAGCCGGTTTGACTTCTTTATATAGCCAGCTGGAAGTTGGTTCCTCCAATCAGCGACCCGGCTTCTCCCGCCGGGGCCGCGGGGCCAATCAGCTGAGTCGGCTTCTGACAGCTAGAGTCCTCATGCTGAGCTGTTAGTCTTTGCGCTTGCGCGGTAGCCGGCGGCAATTTGACAGCTGTCAAATTGCCGCGTGTTTTCCTGTCAGCCGTGTTTACCTCATGCAACCTTTTTTAACTGTTAACCCATAACCATTTTAACATAACTAATAATAACGTTATAACATTAACATTTATATATATCACCCCTTACCCCTCCCCTGAACTGGTGTTGTCCTTCCCCCCTCGTTGCTGTCTGCTGCCCTGCCATTCGTAGTCCCGTAAGTACGTTGGGGGTTGTCTAGTCCGGCTGGAGCGACGTGAGGGTCTTTCGTTCTCTTGTACCCCTTCCCCCAGTCTTGGTTGGTTGATTGCAGGGAGGTGAAGGGGGTCGAGTTCTTGTTGTTGCCCTGCCAGATTGGCCTGTGATGGGTGTGGGATGTTTTGGGGCTGACGGTTTCTTAATTGGTCTGTGTGTCTGCGAATGTGCCCGTTGTGCTCTGTGTTTATTAAGTATGAGAGTGGCCCCGTCTGGTCGATGACAACTCCTTGTAGCCACTTGGGTCCTTCTGCGTAATTACGGGCCCACACGTTTTGTCCAATTGTAAAGGACCTTGGGGGTAGGGGTTGCTCTGCCTCGACGTTGGATCTATCCGGGTGCATCTTGTCTAGTCGAGTGATGAGCCGACGTCCCCATCATAATTCTGCTGGAGATTTACCCGTGGTGGTGCATGGGGTGGTGTGCTGGGCGAGCAGGAATTGGGAAAGTCGCCGATGCCAGTTGCCTTTAACTATTTTTCTGAGGGCGTCTTTGGTGGATCGCACCATCACCTCTGCCAATCCGTTGGACGAGGGGTGGAATGGAGCCGATGTAATATGTTTAATAGAGTTGCCCCTCGTGAATATCTGAAAGTCGCGAGAGGTAAATTGGGGGCCATTATCGGTAACTAAGATGTCAGGGAGGCCGTGTGTGGCGAAAAGCCCCCGCAGTACCTGTACTGTGGCAGCAGTAGTAATGCTGTGGACTGGGACTACCTCTAACCATCTTGAATAGCTATCTACTGCGATCAGGAAGGTTTGTCCCTGGAATGGTCCGGCGAAATCTAAATGGACCCTGGACCAAGGATTTTTGGTAGGCTCCCATCTGTGTGTTGGGCTCTGAGGTGGAGCTGAGCGTGTTAATTGGCAGGGATAGCAGCCTGCAACGTAGTTTTCTATGTTCTTATCTATGTCTGGCCACCATACATAAATCCTTGCCAGGGCTTTCATTTTGACTATCCCTGGGTGTCCCTCGTGTAGTGTAAGCAAGGTCCTTTCCCTGTGTTTCTGCGGAACTACCACCCTATTTCCCCAAAGGATGCATCCTAAGTGGGCTGACAGTTCATGTCTTCTTGTGAAGAACGCCTTAATATCTTGCCCCGGGCATGTGGCTGGCCATCCTGCCGTGACCCAGTGTAGCACTCGGCTGCAAACTTTGTCGGTGGCTGTGGCAGAGGAGATGTCCTTTGCCGTTAAGGGGCATTCTGGCAGCTCTGAGATCGCTAAAATACGCCCTGCTGGAGATGGGTCGGGGTCTGAATACGGCAGGGGCAGTCTGCTGAGCCCGTCTGCGTGTCCTAGTTCTTTCCCTGCTTTGTGGACTAGTTGGAATGAATAGGCCGACAAGAAAGTCGACCATCGTAGTATTCTTGGTGAAAGGATTTGTGGGGTTAATTTATTCCAGGTAAATATGCCAAGAAGGGGTTTGTGGTTGGTGTAAATAGTGAAATCCCTACCATATAGGTAATCATGGAATTTTTTTACTCCGGCGACGATGGCCAGAGCCTCCCTATCTATTTGGGCATAATTCCTTTCTGCTTTAGTGAGAGTCCTGGAATAGAATGCTATCGGTTTTTGAATCCCTGTGTCCAGCAGATGACTGAGGACAGCCCCTATCCCGTATGGAGATGCATCACACGCGATGCATAGGGGAAGGTCTTCTCTAAATAAGGTGACTGTAGAACTGTTGCATAGAACGTTTTTTAGTGTTTGAAAACTGGCATCGTGTTCCGATGTCCAGAGCCATGGATGCCCCTTATCTAAAAGCCGATGTAATGGTTCTGCTATGGTGGCTTTATGTGGCAAGAATGAATGATAAAAGTTCAAGAGTCCTAAGAACACTTGTAACTCTTGTTTGTTTTTTGGTGTTGGGGCAGCTTTGATAGCTCTGATCTTGGTGTCAGTTGGGTGGACTCCCTGGGCATCAATTTTATAACCGAGGAACTCGGTCGAGGGAACCCCTATCTGGCATTTATCTTTGTGTAATTTGAGACCTGCTGCTCTGAATTTGGTCAGAACAGCTGACAGTCGGTCCGCTAAATTTTTCCTATTTTCCCCGGCGATGAGGACATCGTCGAAATAAGGGCATACCCCAGGAATCCCTTTTAGTGTTTTGTCCATTATTTCTTGGAAAATTCCTGGGGCTGCCGAAATGCCAAATTGGAGGTGTTTAACTTTAAAAGCCCCGCGGTGAGTAACGATGGTCTGCGCATCTGCGGTTTCAAGAGTTACAGGGAGCTGTAAATACGCCTGCACCAAGTCAAGCTTGGCAAAGATGGTGCCGGAACGGACGGAGGAGAGGACGTCTTTCACCGTGGGGACCGGGTAAGCATGTGCGTTAAGTGCCCAGTTTAGAGTAGCCTTATAGTCGGCACATAATCTAATTTGGCCATTAGGTTTAATAGGTGTCACTATAGGGGTTTCCCAGGTCCCTCCGTCGGTGGGCTCTAGGACTCCTATTTTGATAAGGTGGTCCAGTTCGTCCTCAATCTTCTTTTTGAGGGCGAAGGGGACCCTTCTTGCTCTTATTCTTATGGGTGGGACCCCTGGGTTTAGTTTAAGGGTAATTGGGGGCCCTGTATATTTACCTAGGGAGCCGTCAAAGACGTCTGCAAATTGTTTGCAGACGTCGTCGAGGCTTGCGGCCTGTGTAGTATTAATGCCTGTTTTATGCCTAGTGCTTTGAACCAATCCAACCCGATTAAGTTGGATCTGTCTTCCTGGGTGACTAGGACGTTGAGGGGTCCCCGGAACTTCTTGAATTCAATGAAAATTTTTGCTCGGCCCTTCAAGGGTATCGGGGACTTCTGGTAGTCCGCCAGAACTATTTGGGGTGGTTTTAAGGGAATTTGTCTGCGGCTTCTTTGGCAAATTTCCCTGAATGTTTTCCCTGATATTAAGGTAACTGCGGAGCCGGAGTCTACCTCCAGTTCGCATGGTAGTCCCTGTAGTCTGGCTTTGATTTTAACCTTAGGATTTAGACTGTGGCCCTCCCCCCCTCCCCCATCCTTATCTACTGCCTGTACTAGGTACCTGGGGGGCTCGGCCTTTAGGGTTGGCTGGAATCTCATACCTGGGGACGTTGCTTCAACTTCGTGGAGGTCTTTGCGGTTGCGGCTTCGGCACACTGTTTTGATGTGTCTGGATTTGCCACAGTTGTGGCACTTGGCATTTCTGAACCGGCAGGAGGATCTGATGTGGTTTCCTCCACAGCTGGCGCAGGTGGTTCACGGTTCTCTGGTGTTGTTCTTGGGTCTAGCCCCTTCTCCTCGTTCGGTTTTGCGTGTTTGAAGCCTTTCGAACCCACGGTGGATGGCGTCCACATCGGTGAGGTCTTCCAGCTCTCCGCTGTCCCTGGGGACTATTTCCCCCTGGTTCACTGCTCCGGCTTGTCCGTTTCCTGCCTTAGCGAGGTCTCCTGGGTGGCTGTCCTCGTATGCCTGAATCTCTCTCATGACTTCAGCTAGATTCAGGGTGGGTTTGGCGATAATTTTTTTCTGGAGGCGCTCGTCTCTCAGTCCTATGACCAGTTGGTCCCTTATCTGGTCCTCCAGGTCTGGAAACTGACACCATCGGGCGGCTTGCCGTACTCCTGCTACGAAGTCGGCTGCTGGTTGCCCTTCCTGAGCTCAGTGACTTCAGCTCAGCAAGCAGATCCCACCTTCGTCGCCAGTGAAGTGGCTTGCGATGGCAAGGATCACGCGGAGACAGCAGGCTCGGTTACATTTGTTTATTGAGGTACACCCGGCAAAAGTCAGCCGGTTTGACTTCTTTATTTAGCCAGCTGGAAGTTGGTTCCTCCAATCAGCGACCCAGCTTCTCCCGCCGGGGGCGCGGGGCCAATCGGCTGAGTCGGCTTCTGACAGCTAGAGTCCTTGTGCTGAGCTGTCAGTCTTTGTGCTTGTGCGGTAGCCGGTGGCAATTTGACAGCTGTCAAATTGCCGCGTGTTTTCCTGTCAGCCGTGTTTACCTCATGCAACCTTTTTTAACTGTTAACCCATAACCATTTTAACATAACTAATAATAACGTTATAACATTAACATTTATATATATCAATTCATTAGTCAGAAAAGGTACTAGCAGTCACGTGGTTTGTAGAGTAACATGGCTGTCCTCCAACAATATCATGGATTGGTTGGGATTCTTTCAGCACATACATCATATTGCCAAGTATTATCTCTAGCAGTTTGGTGCAGAAAAGACCAGGCAGGTTCCAGAGCAACAATTGTTCATTTATGGTCTATGGTCATTGCTGCATACTAGCTGTGTCATCTCAATCACTGCATTTTTGGATATAAACAGCTCTAACCCTTCCATAACAAAGGCTGACTTGTACTTTTCATTGCTTAGGACAGCTAAGAGGAAGAAGTCCTATGTTATATGGTGTTGTACTATTGAATTCAATCCTTTCGTTCCACATTGTCAAGTTCTATTTGCTTTAGCTATTGTATGTGTATAGGGGGTACGCCTTTTGCCTGGCCTGATATTGTTCCAATCAATTCAGAAGTCATGCATGCACACTTTTTGTTGGATGTGGCAAACTGGAATTTCTCTGACCTCAGATGTTAATCGTGTTTTCAGTTTTCCATTTTTGTTGATTTATTTTTTGCTACATCTTTTAAAATAATCTATAAAATAATAATTTATAAAATAGAGATATGAACATAAAGAAGTTTATATGTGTTATGTATATATGTATATAGGGGATGTTACACAGAGATAGCCACTGACACCACCAGGTGGCAGGGTGCCCTGTCAGGATTGGCAGGGCAGTCTTTGGTGGGAAATCCGGACAATGGGATTGGTTCCAAGTATACCTGGCTAGGTATATAAGAGGGGCAGTTGCCCCTTTGTTTGCCAAGTCTGTGCTTCATCAATAAAGAATGTTATGCTGAACCCTGTTGTCCTGCATCATCCATCTTGGCCATGCGGTCCAGAGCCCACAACTTAACAGTGGCGATGAGGATGGGATGTTGTTTCAATCAGAGCTGAAGTTACTCGGAAGCGGGAAAGGCAGAAAAAAATTTCTGAGACCTTCCTAAGGAAGCAGCATTCAAGGACCGGTGCAACATGGCTAAATTCGGAGCGACCAGTGAATTTCATTTCAACATCGACGAGCCAGAGTGATGGGAAGCGCATCTGGGATGAGTTGAAGGGTTCCTGATGATCAACAAGATCACAGATGATAAGATGAAAGCAGTGGTGCTTTTGTGTCTAAGCGGTCAGGACGTGTATGATGTGGCCGATGGTCTGTGCTCACCGATGCCCGTCGCAAACATCTCCTATGCTGATTTAAAAAAGAAGTTGGAGGAGCATTTCATGCTGGCAAGAGCTCCAATCTATTGGCGGCACCAATTCATCCAGCGCAGCCAGCAACCGGGTGAGCCAACCTCGCAATTCGTCTCAGCGCTGAGACAGGCTGCTCGCCAGTGTAAATTTCCTGATCTTGAAGACAGGATCAGGGATCGAGTGGTGTTTGGACTGAGAGACCAGCAATGCCAACAAAAGATCCTCGCAAAGCCACCGATGAATCTGCGGGAGGTTTTAGACGAGGTGATGGCTTATGAAGCAGCCAATGACTCTGGCAAGCACACACACTGCAATAGCAGCAGCTCAGGAGCAACCATACATCACGAGTGTGCTTCATGCGGTGGAAGAGGCGACCTGGACGGAGAGGCAGAGGTAGATGCGGTACAGCATAGACCCGGGAAGTATCCACCGCGGCGGGACAATGACGGAGGCCAGCGGAGACAATCATCAGCCAACAAAAGCACAGCGTGCAGCTGCAGCTGCAAGGAACCAAGGGGAGCCAACTCATCCAACCAGAAATGTGCCAGCTGTGGGGGAAACCATCCACGAGCGACCTGCTGGTTCAGATCTGTGAAGTGTCATTCCTGCGGCAAGATGGGGCACATTGCAGCCGTCTGCTGGAATTGAAGCAGAGATAGCCTGAATGAATTACAAGCTATGGCATCGGAGCTTGAAGGTACTGTTCTCCCTCGGCACAAACCCCGGCACAATTCCTCAATCCCTGGAAAGAGCAGACAGACCGTGTCTCACACAGAAGTCTGTCAGCTGCTCAAACCAAAAATAACAATACAGGTCCATCTGCAAGGGGTACCTTGCATGATGGACTCTGGCTCTCCAGTCTCAATAATCTCCTATGAGACATTTAAAAGAATTTGCAATCGGAGTAGGCAGAGGGTTCCCTTAAAGTCCACCAGTTTACAGCTGTCAGATTTTCAGCACACCCCTATTAAAATCAGGGGAAAGGCCACCGTGTTTGTGGGGTTTAAGGACTTCCACGGTCCTTTAGATATTTTGGTGACCAATGGGCGGAGAACTAGTTTAGTAGGGCTGTATTGGTTTGATGCCCTGGGCATTTGGTTGGGGGGAGTGAATAGCATCCAGCACAAACGTCTTGAATCCGTTTGTAATGAATTTGCAGACTTATTCGATGACAGGCTGGGAAAGTACATGGGCCTTCCCATTAAATTTAAACTAAACCCGAACGTTCCACCGGTTCGTATCAAGCCCTGAAGAGTCCCATTCACTCTCAAACATAAGATTGAGAGCGAACTGGACAAACTGGTGGAACAGGGAATGTTAGAACAGGGGAGACTGGGAAACCCCAATTGTGACACCGTTAAAGGCAAATGGAGAAATTAGAATTTGTGCTGATTATAAGGCCACGGTAAACCGAGCCTTAAATCCGCACGCTTACCCAGTTCCGTCGGTCCGGCAAGTCCTCGCCACTGTCCAAGGTGGCGCTTTCTTTGCAAAACTTTATTTGGCGCAAGCGTATCAGCATCTGTCAGTTACTAAGGAAGCGGCTGACGCTCAAACAATAGTGACACATAGAGGAGCTTTCCGAGTTAACCGGTTACAGTTCAGTATCTCAGTAGCTCCTGGGATTTTTCAAGAAGTGATGGAGAGGACTCTGAAGGGCATTCCCGGTGTATGTCCCTATTTTGACGATGTCCTCATCGCTGGGGAATCTGAAGAGATCTTGGCTGACAGGCTGCAAGCTGTTTTAAGCAGGTTTCGCTCTGCTGGGCTTAAACTTAAAAAAAGTAAGTGCAGCATTGGTGTGGCATCCACTGAGTTCTTAGGGTTCAGGATTGATGCCAAAGGCATTCACCCCACTGACTCTAAGGTAAAAGCAATTAAGTTGGCTCCAACCCCAACAAATAAGGCTGAATTGCAAGCTTTTCTGTGGTTACCTAACTTCTATCACACGTTTTTACCCCACAAAGCAGCAATTGCAGAACCTTTACACAGACTGCTAGATAAGAAAACTCCATGGATCTGGACCAGGGTCCACGAACAGAGTTTTACAAATCTCAAACAACTGTTATCTAGTGATTCAACCATCACACATTTTATAGAAAATAAGCCTATCTGCATCACGTGTGATGCATCCCTGTATGGGGTGGGCGCTGTATGAAGTCATATAGAGGAAAATGGGGAGCAAAGGCCTATTGCATACTACTCCCAAACTCTGTCAAAAGCAGAAAGGAATTATGCACAAATTGACAAGGAAGCGCTGGCAATTGTGTCAGGCGTAAAAAAATTCCATGATTACCTGTATGGCAGGGAGTTCACCATTTTTACTAATCACAAACCATTGTTGGGGTTGTTCACAACTGACAAACAAACACCACAAATTCTTTCCCCAAGAATGCTTAGGTGGTCCATTTTTCTATCTGCCTATGCTTGCAAACTAGTCCATAAACAGGGAAAGGATATGGGCCATGCAGATGCATTAAGCAGATTGCCAATGATGAGCAATGACCCTGACCCAGCAACAGCGGAGCAGATCCTATTCATCCAAGATCTTCCAGATTGTCCTCTACAGGTGAAGGATATTGCTGCTGGCACCACAACAGACAAGGTACTGAGCAGGGTCATCGCATGGGTAGCATCTGGGTGGCAGGACAAGAGCCCGGGTCCGGAATTCCAGGCATATTTTATGAGGAGGCATGAGTTGTCTTCTCATAAAGGATGTTTGCTGTGGGGTAGTAGAGTTATTATTCCGGAGAAATTGAGGGAAAGGGTCTTACAATCGTTACACAAGGGTCATACTGGCATAGTAAGGATGAAGGCACTAGCTAGGAGCTACTTATGGTGGCCTGGTCTTGACAAAGCTATAGAGGAGCAGGTAGCGGGGTGCTACACATGTCAGAGGTCAAGGCCAGAACAGCCACAGGCTCCCATTCACAAATGGGAAGCAACTCACACCCCATGGTCTAGGATACACATCGATTACGCTGGGCCCTTTCAGGAACAATTATTCCTGGTAGTAGTTGACAGTCACTCTGAATAGCTAGAAGTAGTTCCAGTCTCTAGCATGACCACTGCAAGGACAATTCAAGTGCTCCGGGGTCTATTTGCCACTCATGGGTTGCCTGATGTCTTGGTCTCTGATAATGGCCCACAATTCACATCTGCTGATTTCCAGGCATTTACCAGAGCCAACTCGATTAGGCACATCACATCAGTGCCTTTCCACCCATTGACTAACGGTATGGCAGAACGAATGGTGAGGACAACCAAGGATGCATTGAGGTGCATCATCAGTGGAGATTGGCATCACCAGTTAGCTCAGTTTCTTTTGGCACAACATACCACACCATGCACAGCTATGGGCAAGAGCCCTGCTGAGTTGCGTTGGGGACGGCGACTCATTACTAAGTTGGACAGACTACACCCAGACAGAGTGGCAGCTCAACAGGAGCAACCAGACACCACCAGAGAACTTCACATAGGTGAAAAGGTTTCGGCCCAGAACAATGGTCAAGGGCATACCTGGATTCAGGGGGTGGTAGTAGACAAAACGGGGCCTGTATCATACATTGTAGAGGTGGAGGAGGGTCGTGAGGTGAGAAGACACATTGATCAGTTGAGGAAGAGACAACCTGAAAAGCCTCAAAATGTGATTCCAGAGCAACATCTGGCTGGTAATCAGGACCCAGTTGGCGTTCCAATTGATGACTACATTGCAGACCCAGTTGCCCTTGCTGACCCGGTTGACCAGAATGCAAAGCAAACAGTGAAACAGTCAGCAAGGATCCATAGGCCACCGGCATATCTCAAGGATTATGTAAGGTCTTGAGGCTAGGGCTATTATGTGAATCAAGCTCCACACTGCAGGGTTTTCTCATTAGTTGTTTATTGTTTCATTATTATTTTGATTTTTTTTGTATGGGGGAAGGGGTGTTATGTATATATATGTATATAGGGGATGTTACACAGAGGTAGCCACTGACACCACCAGGTGGCAGGGTGCCCTGTCAGGATTGGCAGGGCAGTCTTTGGCGGGAAATCCGGATAATGGGATTGGTTCCAAGTATACCTGGCTAGGGATCTGAAAACGTGGTTTTTTGATCTATCAGGCCTGGACTGAAGGGGTTTTAGCTTTTAATATTGTTTTAATTGTTGGGCTTAAGTAATTTAATCTATTTTAATTTATACTATTTTTATATTGTATTTTATGCTGCCCTGTAAACCGCCCTGAGTCCTTCGGGAATAGGGCGGTATAAAAATTTAATTAATTAATTAAATAAATAAATATAAGAGGGGCAGTTGCCCTTTTGTTTGCCAAGTCTGTGCTTCATCAATAAAGAATGTTATGCTGAACCGTGTTGTCCTGCGTCGTCCAGAGCCCACAACTTAACAATATGAATCTTAAAAAAAAAAAAAGATGGTAGCATTTCTAGCTTGGGGTGATGAAGAACCATGGAAGATATTACCTTCATTTCTTAATTATAGTGTTTCCAGAGACAATTGATTGGCTGCTGCTAAAAATACAGGATAGCTGAAAGCCTGTGCTATTGGCATAATTGGATTCAGATTTATGTGCTTATCATTAAAGCAGGGGATGGTTATGCCTGCACAATCAGCTGCCATGATTCTAAATGTTGATGTGCAATATCATGGTCCCTGGTCTTGCTAGATATTTATCAGCCATATGTATATTAGTGGGTCTTGGTAAGCCACTAAAGAGTATATGGGTAGCCAAAGAGGTGCTGGGAAGATCTCAAAGTATGTCATAAAAATATAGGATAAGCTTATCGTATAACTATCCTCTTCCCCCACAAAAAAGCAACCAAATCATCTTACAGGTACTAGACCAGTTGGGCAGATTCTGTTCTGACAAGATATTTTCTGAAGTATTGGCCAGAAAGCCTGGCTGATCTGTTGATCCGTCAGGGAAGGCACTTATAAGCTCTGCATTTAGCTTCTGTGTTTTGTATCAGCTGCGGCTTCGGATCTGTATCCAAAGGCCACAGTAGTCTAGCAGAGCAGTGATTAAAGCATGAGTTACTGTCACCAGGCAGGATACAATGATTATTCTTCTAAACATTTAAACAGTGAGTTAAGGTGTAGAATGTAACATTAAGAATTGAAAAGGCACAATATAAAACTTTCAGGGTCATACTTACAGGGATAATTACATTTGGGATTAGTACAATTTTCAGGGTTGGATTTATTCCCTTCAGACACTTAATTTCCTTTCAAAATGCAAATATGACCATTTTTTATAAAGTTAGCATTTGCAATGACACCCCCTCTCTCCTGCCCAAAAAAAAAAAAAAAAGCAAAGGTCGGGAATGTTGGATTATATCAGCAAGTACCACTTTCCCCTGTGGAAACCTATATGTCAGAATGTCCCAGGTTGGCTTTTTAAAACTTGCCAATCAGCAATACAAAGAGAATTTACTAAACTAAAGGCAACATGTGCTTCAAATGCAGCCCCAAAAGCACTCTGCTACACTATTTTTTTTGGGGGGGGAACCCACTGTGCTAATTATGTGCTACACTGTTTTTGGAAATTACGAAGGGACTGAGAAAAATAACACTGATTATTTATTTATATAAATATATATATATACACCACTAATGATATACAAAATAAAATGTTTCAGCATAATCTATGCACATTTTTAAAATATTGTGATTGATCAAAATGCTGCAATCAGGTTGCATCTGTACTGCCTTATGGAAGGAGAAGTGGCCTGAGTAGATACTAAGTCAGCCCAGCTGCCAATCAAATAGCATTGGCCAATCTGTATTGGGCACATAGGGCAGGAGGAGGAGACAAGACGACTACCATGACCTGGATGGCTGAGAATCTCCATAAAGAGCATCTGGGAGCTCTCAGATGTAGGCCTCATGAAGGCTGAATAGACAGAGCCTAAGCTAGGAGTAAAAATAAAAAGTAAAACTAAAGGTAGGCAACCCTGTTCAGAAATAGGCCTCAGGAAAGGAAGCAGAAGCTAAGAAAGTGGCACTTTGCCCCACTTTCCTCAGATTTAATGTGAGGAAACCAAGGGAACCAAGGCTGGGAAGAAGAGAAATGTCAGGAAAGCCCAGTCAGGAACACACAAGCAGAGCAGCTGATGAAAAAAAAAGAAAAGATTTGGACAAAACAGAAACTAAAAAAAAAATAGAAAAGACAGACTAAACACTAAAAAAATGATTTTAGCTCTGTGGACAGTTACCACTGGGATACATACCGGGGGAGCTTAAGACAACAGAAATAGACAGATCAACATTAAACCCATATATTAGACATACGGAACAGGAAGATATGAAGATGCAGTCAAATTAGACTTTAAAGGGTTGACTATTCATAAAGCTTATAGAAAAATCATTAAAATAGGAATACAGGCTGTCCTTGACTTACAACCATTCATTCAATGACTGTTCAAAGTTAAAAGGCACTGAAAAAAGTGATGTATGACCGTTTTTCACACTTATGATTGTTGCAGCATCCCTGTGGTCATGTGATCAAAATCCAGATGCTTGGCAACTGGCATGTATTTATGACGGTTGCAGTGTCCCGGGATCAAGTGATCACCTTTTGCGACCTTCTGGCAAAGCAAAGGCAATGGAGAAGCCAGAGTCATTTTACAACTGTGTTAATAATTGTGGCAAGAAAGTTCACAAAATGGGGCAAAACTCACTTAACTGTCTTGATTAGTAACGGAAACTTTGGGCTCAATTGTGTCATACGTTGAGAACTACCTCTATATTTTTAAAGGTAAGGCAGTAGTTTCTGAACTAGTTGAAAGCCTTTAACATTTACAATTCCTTTTCTTTTGTAAGCTCTCCTTGTTTTACGAAATAAAAGTATTCCCCCAGCTATTGAAGGGAGATACAAAAAGCCAGCCAATCTTATCCGCACTTCATGCAGAAGTAAGGAAAAGTTATTGCTATTTCCCTCATCCAGTTGTTGTTTGTTTTTTTGTTTTTTCGTGTGGA